>NC_084831.1:122319115-122639312 GCF_033115175.1 Lepus europaeus | reverse complement strand
CCCTCAGGGTCCTTAGGGCCCAGGTTGTGGTGGGGGACGTGGTGGAGCTGCACTGTGAGACCCCAAGAGGCTCTCCCCCAATCCTGTACCGGTTTTATCACGAGGATGTCACCCTGGGGAGCAGCTCAGCCCCCTCTGGAGGAGGAGCATCCTTCAACCTCTCCCTGACTGCAGAACATTCTGGAAACTACTCCTGTGAGGCTGACAATGGCGTGGGGACTGAGCGCAGTGAGGTGGTGACACTCTCCATCTCAGGTAAGTTTCTCATGCTCGGGCCACAGATGTGGACAAACAGTACCTCCAAGGAAACTGGAAATGCGCACGATGCCTGAGGAGAGGTCTTCTCAGGGGCAGTAGGCAGAGCTGCTGGCTCTCCAGACTGTTTCTGAAGTGTTTCCAAAGCAATGGTTCTCGGGAAGGAAGACGAGGGCAAAGGACGCTCCTGCATTTAGAGCTCATCAACTGGCTCAACTTTCCCCACTGACCACAGCCCCTCCTGCCCATCAGCCACACCCAGGCACAGAGATGAGCTCACACAGAAAGATGAGGGCCACTTCCTGTGCCACACCAGCATCCACTCAGCCCCAGATCCATGGTCACCTAGGGTTATGTTCTCTGCTAGGCCCAGGCATCAGCTTCAGGGGCGAGAAGTGTTCATGCCTCTCCCTCTAGCTTATGCATTGGGTCTCCTCCTCAGGGCTGACTGAGAACAGAAGTGGTCCTGTTGCCACAGGAGTCACCGGGGCACTGCTCAGCATAGCTGGTCTCGCTGCAGGGGCACTGCTGTTCCATTGCTGGCTCTCAAGAAAAACAGGTACACAGCTCCCTGCATATCTCTGCCTGAACCCATGCCCTACATAACTCCATTCCTATCTCCATTCTCCTCCCCTTCCATCCCATGCTCCTGCCCCTCCCCTTCTGGGTCCCCGAGAATTCCTCCTTATGGGATGTAAAGTTTCCAAAACAACCCTGTTAAGTGGAAGATGCCCTGCTGAAACGTAGTGTATCCAACCTTGTAAACTGCAGCATCTCCCTTGCTACCCTCCCAAGACTCCCAAACAATGGAAAGAGGAGGGAAAGACTGAGAAATAAAAGTGAAAACAGAGAGCAAATGGGGTTGGGTAACTTACTAATTTTTTTAAATGTATGAAATTTTTATAACTAGTCAAGTCTATTTTGCTGCTTCCGGCCATCGGTTACTATCCTTTAAAACTCCAGGTTGAAGGATTATGGTCCATGGACTCCCCTTCCACATTATAATTATGCCCTCTGGAGGGCAGGGCCCATAGTTTTGTCCAATCAGTTACCTCCCTTGAACCTAGCAAAGAAAGGTTCAGGTCCCGTGACAGCAGCTCCTGGCACTTTCTAGGTGAGACTCCTAGGAGGTTTGCACCTGGAAAGGATCTCCTTTTCATGAATCCAATGCTCATCTGCTTTATTTTTCAGAGAGAAAGCCTGCCTCTAATCCCTCCAGGTAAGACAGGGCTATATTCCTGGGTTGTTAATGAAATGGAATTGAATCGATTATCACCAAGAGCACAGTTTCTGCTTCAAGTTGCTAGGTGTGTTCCATCCACTTCATGTTGTCACTGCCCTTGGGGATACCTCAAGGAAATGACCAGGACTTTTTACCCACCCCCATAGCCATAGAGGCCTTCTCCTCATATCAAGTGTTAGTTGCTTTTTCCTTTATCAACTCACCTCCTTGTACCATTGTTGCCTTGGTTGATTGAGTGACCACTATGACCATTGAATCCATCCATGTCTTGAGATGATTTAGCTTAATCAGCCTAGAAAGCTCTAGACTTGGTCAATCCAATTAACATCTCTTCTAACGGCAGCCAGAAGGAGAAAGTTAAATCCTGTACCTACAGAAAGGGCATTCTGGCAGAAAAATGTTGTGCCTATGAAGAAGGGGCCTCCATCTTGGATCTTGAAGGCTGCCTTTAACAGCCACACTACAGCTAACAAACTACCCCTGGGCAAGCTCGTGGTAGCAGTATCCAAACCATGCTGAGCTCCTCTGGGCCTCTTGGTTTACTGATTTCTCTGGGACCTTGATCTTTTTGAGAGTGCAGGCTCTGGAGCCAGGTCTGGATCTTGGCTTTCCTCCTGACTGGTTTATGTGATCTTGGCAAGTCACTTCACCTTGTAGAATCTCCATTTCTTTCACCTATAAAACAGGTATAAAATTGAGCAAACGGTGTTGTTATAAGCATTAGCACCATGCTTGTTACATCCCAAGAAGCCATAAAAATCTGGAAGTATAGATATTACTTTATCATGATTCGTAATGCAAACTCATAGACCATTTGTTATGTGCTCTGTATCCCAGGTTTGGCAGCCACCCTGTGTTAAAAACTCAGTAACTGCCAGTGATCCTTACAGCTACTTTGCCAGGATTTCTGGGAATCATCCACGTTTCTATGTCTTACAGGAATTCTTCAGACTCAGACCCCCAAGAGCCCACTTACCACAATGTACCAGCCTGGATAGAACTACAGCCAGTGTACAGTAATGGTGAGGACCACAGACCCTGTTTGGGCAGGAGCTGCAGAGTTGGGACAGGAGGTGAAAAGGGACTGTACAGAGGCCTGGAAGGATCTGATCTTTCCAGAGAACAAACTCTGACTGGGGGAGGAGGAAGAAGTCAGGCAAGAGGCAAGAAACTTAGCATCCTCTGAAACATCAACTTTTTTTTCTAAGTAAATCCTAGAGGAAGTGACGTGGTTTACACGGAAGTACGGAGAATCCAAGGGGAAACCAAACCCACAGGTAAGGCCTGAGAAAGTCTGTTCTAATCAAACCTCAGCTTTGACAGCCTGCTGCCATGTAGCTCAGTCTCCACCCCACCCCCTCAGCAGGTCTGGGCCAACAAGTCACAGAGCCGCCCCTCCCACTGGGCTTCTTGTGCTATGCTGCCGGGATTACTCCAAGCCCACCAAGCACCACTGCAGTCTCCGTTCCCTCCAGGTGGCCCCAATATAACATGAGTCACAAAACCGCCTCCCTGGGCAGCCACTAACTGCTCAGAGCCTCAGTGTTCCCAGCTGTAAATGGACTGGGACTATCATTCCCTTGGTCAGTTTGGCCTGCTATAAGAGAATACCCTAGACTGTGTGGCTTAAAGGACAAACTTATTTTTCACAGTTCTAAATCCTGGAAGTCCAAGATCAAGATGCCAGCACTGTAAGGTTCTTGTCAAGGGCCGTCTTCTTGGTTCGCAGGAAGAGATGCCCCCTTTCAATGTCCAAACATGGCAGAGAAAGAGATCAGATCAGTTCTCTCTCTCTCTCTCTCTCTCTCTCTCTCTCCTCTCTCTCTCTCTCATCTCATCTTGTCTCATTTTATCGAATCACATCATGGCCTAATTGCCTCCCAAAGGCCCCACCTCCAAATGCCAATACACTGGGTGTTAGAGCTTCAGCACACAAATTCAGAGAGGGACACAGCTATCTGGTCCACAACGTTTACCTACCTACCATTAGTGTTCTTTTTTTTTTTATTTATTTGACAGGTAGAGTTATAGACAGTGAGAGAGAGACAGAAAGAAAGGTCTTCCTTCCATTGGTTCAATCCCCAAATGATTACTACAGCCAGCGCTGCGCCCATCCGAAGCCAGGAGCCAGGTGCTTCTTCTGGTCTCCCATATGGGTGCAGGGGCCCGAGCACTTGGGCCATCCTCCACTGTCCTCCTGGGCCACAGCAGAGAGCTGGACTGGAAGAGGAGCAACCGGGACTAGAACCTGGCGCCCACATGGGATGCCAGTGCCGCAGGCAGAGGATTAGCCAAGTGAGCCACTGTGCTGACCCCCTACCATTAGTTTTCTACTGCTGCTGTGACAGATTACCACAAATTTGGCAGGATTAAAACATACAAAATATTCCAGCTCAGTAGGTCAAAAGTCAGACACTGTCTCACTGGCTACGTCAAGGTGTTGGGAGAGCTGCATTCCTTACTGGAGAATCCAGGGGTGAATGTGCTTCTTGCTTTTTCTAGCTTCTGCAGGCCACGCCCTTCCCTCAGCCCAAGTCCCTCCTCCATCTTCAAAGCAGCTCTCTAACCCTGCTTCCATATTCCTCTGACCACAGCTGGGAAGATGCTCCAGTTTCAGGGACTCACATTATCTGATTGGGCCCACCTGGATAATCTAGAACACTCTTCAAAGGTCACATCTGAAATGTCCTCTTTTCCATCTAAGGTGGCATAGTCACAGGTTCCAGGGAACAGAACATGCACACCTTTGGGGGGACATTACCCTTGCTACCACACAGTCTCTTAGTGTCATTCTGAGGGTTAAACGAGGAAACAGATGTGGAAATGTTGTGAAAACAGCAGAGTGCTGAACAACTGTGGCGTGTCCAGATGCTGGCAGTCCAGCTGTGTCCTCAGTCGTCACTCCTGGCAGGTGGTCTGCAGCGAGGGAATCGGGGCACGGGCTTTCCTCTCTAACTTTGCTTCATAAAAAGCACTGTACAAGTTGTGCCAATCTCTTCTATGAGACAAGAGCATTGTGTCTGTGCCCATTCTTGGTTCTATAGCATCACTCCAACAGTTAGGAACTCATTCCCACTTACAACTCCCTTTGGGGTGAACACAGTTATTACCCTGGTTTCACAGGCAAGGAAACTGAGGCATGGGCACCTTAAATCACTTTCCTGAAGCCACATTACCAGTAAATCACACTTCTAAGTGCTACAAATAAACACATGAGATATATTATATATGTATGTATATATATATATATATATATATATATATATATATATATATATATCCCTTAGAAATGTACCTGTACTGGGTCGTGTGTGTGTGTGTGTGTGTGTGGAAAGAGAGAGAGAGAGAAAAAACTGTACCATATATGGAACCATAAAGACATATGAGGGGATGATTTATTTATAGCACCCAGATCCCTAACTGGCACGTAGAAATTGTTCAGTACATGATGGATGGTAGAAAATCACACATACACAAACATAAACACGCACATAGGTATAAACTCAGGTATCGTTACAATAACCCTACAGGCAGATGATACGGCTTTTCCCGTCACACAGCTAAGACAACTGAGGTGGATGTCCCAGAGGTGGCAAGGTAGCCTGGGCCCTGAGCCTGCCTGTAAAAGAGGCACCAGGCCCCACTACCTCTGCGGTGTGCAGAAGACGAATCTGTGATGAAAGAACCGATGAGACACAACATAAATGCCTTTCTTCTGCGAGGCCCCGGGCAGCTGAGAACAGCGAACACAGCGCAAGGGGATGTTGCAGGGAGGGCTGGGCAGCGCTGTGAGGCTGGGGAGGGAAGGACCAGGGGGAGTGGCCGACTGGATGAGGGCGGCACCGAGCTGTGGGGAGAGCTCCAAGAAGCTGCCACAGCTGAGCACTTCTCTTCTCTCCACAGCGCCCTCTGCACCTGCGCTCCTCGGGAACAAGGTGAGTGTCCTGCCACAGGTGGCCTCGCCCGTGGACATACAGCTCTGGCCTCACACATGTGCTTTCTCCTCCCAGGATTCCGGTGTCATCTACTCCCAGGTGAAGGGGGCCTCCGCCTCCAGGCCCAAGCTCTTGACCTCCTTGGCCCCTCACAGATGAGTCCACACATCACCCAATTGCTGTCTCATCTTCTGCTCCCAACATTGCCCCTGGGGGAGAGGACGCCCTGAAAGGGAAGATGTAGAAGACCCCAGACACATCCCGTGCCCACCGTATCCAGTGCCCGCGCTCTCAGCCTGAGCAGAGCCAGGGCCCGGCAGGTCTCCATCTATCTCCCAGGCTACAGCTCTGCCTGGCCACAGTCTTACTCCCAACAAGGGACACATTGTGTCTCCTGGCTTCCTTAGAGGGCTTCAGCTTTGGTTGCTATTTCAGGCCCTGCTTTTATACACACCCCACCATCTCTCCATGAAGACTGAACCTCCACTCCAACACAGAGCTCCTGCTCCTGGTGGGTGTATTTCTGATCACCATCAGTCCTTGGGGCTGCTCTGGTGCTCAGCTACGTGGGATATACACACACCAACGACACTGAGCTGAGCCTCTCATGGTTCTCCCCATAGTAGGGCTGGATTTCACCCTTCTCCTGTCTACAAGTCTGAAGTCAGCCCCCGATGCCAGGATAATGTCCATGTGCCAGTCAAGTGCATGGATTTCACATCCCAGTCCCAGGTCCTTCCCTTCTTGCCAAAAGTAACTGAGCAAAGTCAAGGCAGGAGGACCAGGGATGCAGACAGAATGTATACTGGAGTAGAGAAGGTGAGAAGGTGCTTGGTTACTATTGAATGAGTGAATGAATGAGTGAGGAAGACACTATAAGTAGGTAGACTGGAATTTGATCCTGTGTGCTCCCTAGGAAATCCATGAGGCACTCAAAAAAAAAAAAAAAACTGTTCAGCAGGAAGGAGGGTTGCTCAAATCATAACGTGCTTGTGGATCTCCTGAGGAGCTGGTGAAAATGCGGACTCTGATTCAGTGGGACTGGGGAGAGCCTGAGCCTGCATTGTGAACAAGCTCCCGGCCGAGGCTGGTGCTGTCGGTCCGGGGGCCATAGGGAGAGACGCCTGTGTAGAAGACGGGCGGGCTCTGCTGTGCTCTGCTAACTCCTTCACAGGATCACACAGCTCCGCACTGAGCCTTCCTCTGGCCAGGGCACCACCAGCTGCCCTTGTTGAGAGAGCTTCTCTGTGGCACACTGGGTAGCTGCCACCCCTTGATTCCCCCCCACCCCTCTCAGGCCTCACATTTTCCCATGAGAAGAGTACATGAATATACCCCTTAGCCCTTTCCATTCAAAGCTGTCCTCTCCCGCGTCTGAGCCCCGGGATGCTCTGTTCCACACCCATGATGTCTGTCGCACCTTATCTCGATCTCTGCCCCAGCGGATGGTTACAGCGGGCATCATGTCTAACCTCATTGCCCTGAAATAAAATCCTGCCTGGGATGTTCAAGACCATCACCCGCATCTCCAGCCTCCCCATCGCTGCCCTGGGTGGAGGATGCGCCTCTCTATTGCCCAGCACAGCCTTTTTTCCCAGCCACTGCCACCTGCTGGAATCTTGCTGCTTCTACACGCGCCCGGTCAACTGTCAGCCCTCACCAGCATTCAAGTTTCTCCTTTGGACTCCCACAGCATTTTGGCATGGTGAGACTTGGAATCACCTGTAGCTCAAACTAGGAGGGAGCTTAGAGTATATTATGAGGCCAATCCTAATTTGCAGTTGGGAATGGACAACCAGAGAAGAGAAGCTGTATTTGAAAGTCACACAATCCATCGGTAGCAAAGCCAACACTGAAATAAACCCAGGGGCCCTGACCCCCAGGGCCATGTTTTGTCCTCTACATTACTCCCTATTACAGAAATATATGCCTTCCTCTGTTTCCCCACAAGGGTGACAGCAAAAGTCCACTACATGTATATGAGGGGTCTTCATGGAAAATGCGTAGTATAAAAAAAACCTGCAGGGGTTTAAAATTTTTGCACCAAAAAAACTTATCTTTTAATTCCATTTTTCCACAAACCTTTCCAAGTAGCTCCATAGGCCAAGCCCAGCATGGTGTCTGGCATCCAGCTGGTGCTCACTGATCCATCATCATATTTATTTACTTGAAAGACAGAAGGGGAGACAGAGACATCTTCCATCTGCTGATTCACTCCCCAAATGGCCATAATGGCGAGGGCAGAGTCAGGCTGAAGCCAGGAACCAGGTGCTTTATCCAAGTCTCCCAAGTGGGTCCTGGAGCCCAAGCACTTGGGCCATCTTCCACTGCTTTCCCAGGCCATTAGCAGGAAGCTGGATGGGAAGTGGAGCAGCCTGGACTCAAACTGGTGCCCACTTGGGATGCCGGCACTGCAGGTAGCAGCTTAATCCACTACATCCCAACATCAGCCCCACCAACTCACTATTAATCAAGGGAAATTCAATACATGTCCTTGGCTCTCAAAATTTTTTTATATTAGCAGCAAAATAATGTTTGCCAGATCCACCTGTCAGGCTAAGGTGAATGCTGTCTGTTGCAAAACCTGCATGACAGGCCAGTGCTGTGGCTCACTAGGCTAATCCTCCGCCTTCGGCACCAGCACCCCAGGTTCTAGTCCCAGTTGGGGCGCCGGATTCTGTCCCAGTTGCTCCTCTTCCAGTCCAGCTCTCTGCTGTGGCCCAGGAGTGTAGTGGAGGATGGCCTAAGTCCTTGGGTCCTACACCCGCATGGGAGACCAGGAGGAAGCACCTGGCTCCTGGCTTCGGATCGGTGCAATGTGCCAGCCATGGCGGCCATTTGGGGAGTGAACCAATGGAAGGAAGACCTTTCTCTCTGTCTTGCTCTCTCTCCCTCACTGTCTAACTCTGTCTGTCAAAAAAAAAAAACCTGCATGACTGGCAGTTTTCTGAAACACAAGAGAAAACTCATTCATCTGTCCCCTGTGAAATGTGCCCACAAGAGCAACCCCGTGCCATGAACTTTAAAAGGATCTGCCTCTACTGACCGAGAAGTGCCTGCAGTTTCAGGAACTAACCCTGACCTCCTTTCAGACACACAAGGCTTCAAAGTTTGAGAAATCAGTCGGTGACTTCAGGCGAGCAAACTGCATAGAAAAGATGACGGCTTCTACTACGGCCAGCGAGGATGGCTTTGCGCTTTGGTGGCGCTCACCTGGCATGAGCCATGTCAGTTTGCACCATGGCTGTTTACAAACACTTTGGAGCCAGCAGTTTGCAGCTGAAGTGAATTTTAGCTACTGACCATGCCAGCTCCCAGGCTCCAGGGTTTGGGGCTCGGTTTCCAGAGTTGGATAAAGCTGTCTCAGGGCAACTGGGCTTCGAATGCCAAGCAGGTGTGCTGTACCCTTGTAGCTGGAGTGGCTGTAGCCACTGCTTATGCTGTTCCTGAGGTTGTAAATTCAGCCTGCTATATATGCCAATCAAAGGTCCTATTTCCAGGAGTCACTGTGCACATGCTCCCCATGTAGGACCTCTGTCCTTAATGTGTTGTACTATGAGAATTAACGGTAAAGCTAGTCTTAAACAGTACTTTATACTTTGTGTATCTGTGTGGGTACAAACTGTTGAAATCTTTACTTAGTATAGAGTTGATCTTCTGTATATAAAGATAATTAAAAATGAATCTTAATGAAGAATGGGATGGGAGAGGGAATAGGAGGTGGGATGGTTTGGGGGTGGTAGGGCGGGTATGGGGGGAAGAATTGCTATAATCCAAAAGTGTACTTATAAAATGTATATTTATTAAATAAAAGCTTTTTAAAAAAAGAAATAAAAAGTCCTATTTCCTGCTGGCACTTGGGGACATGACCCAACAGCACCCTCTTTAGCACACCATGTACTTCCCACCTCCACCCTGGGCTTCCCTGCTGGACTGGTGCAGAAATGTACAGAAATCGACCTTGATAATGAGATATTGGTGTTAAAAACTCCTCTATCTTGTTCCTTCCTCCATCCTTCCAAATGCACCTATCAGAGATGTAAAAGCTTGATATGGGGACATCCAGAGAGACCAAGCAATCAACTCGCTGCAAAGTGGTGGCCAGGTTGGGAACACACACCCTTACAGCATGTGCACCTCCCTCCCTATCCTCTCCCATTCTCTCTTATTGCTGCTCCATGGGTTTATACTCTGCCATCCTGTATTGGTACACAACCTCCTACCTCAGACTGTTTTTCAGGGAGCCAGAGCTAAGTGAGTATCAGCCAAACGTGGGCACGTGGGGCTTGTTGGTAAGCTGCCAAACACATGGCCTCAGCAGGTGGCAGCTTCGGCAAAGCCAGGAGCTTTGAAAAGGTGCCTACTTTTCCTTGAACTGATGTAGCTTCTATGAGCGGCTGTGACCCTAGCAAAAATTCAACCATTAAAAGAGAATGTTTTCATTAAATCCTTTGACATATTGGGAACAGACCAGCATTTTCTGCTTTCATTGCAAGGCAGCTGAGTGCTCTTTGTGCCACCTGGCTTTTGAAGCTTTCCCATGTTAAGGACTTGACTACATAGGCAGGGCTGGGTCTCCTGACCCAACCTTAGCAGAGCCTTTCACAAAATGCAGCTCCCATAAAAGTGTAACAAGGGAGCAGGTTTCTTTGGCCTAACTGCAGATCGAGAGAGGAAAGCAGCAAGGGTAGCTCAAAACTAAAAGAAAAAAGTCTGTTCACAATGTGTTTAGGGAGGCCACATTTCCAAATCGCCCAATGTAGCTCAGAAGACAGAAGCACTAGGTTCAAAGGGGGACGTTTTAAAATTCCTCAGTAGGGGCCGGCGCCGTGGCTCAACAGGCTAATCCTCCGCCTTGTGGCGCCGGCACACCGGGTTCTAGTCCCGGTCGGGGCACCGATCCTGTCCCGGTTGCCCCTCTTCCAGGCCAGCTCTCTGCTGTGGCCAGGGAGTGCAGTGGAGGATGGCCCAAGTGTTTGGGCTCTGCACCCCATGGGAGACCAGGATGAGCACCTGGCTCCTGCCATCGGATCAGCGCGGTGCGCCAGCCGCAGCGCGCTACCGCAGCGGCCATTAGAGGGTGAACCAACGGCAAAGGAAGACCTTTCTCTCTGTCTGTCTCTCTCTCACTGTCCACTCTGCCTGTCAAAAATAAAAAAAAATAAAAAAAATAAAATAAAAAAAAAAATTCCTCAGTAGGAAGGAATGGCACTGCCTAGATGGATTTCCAGCCCCTGTTCCAGAATGATAATTGCTCAGTGGCCAAAAAAAACTTCTTGCTAGAATATTTGTACCACTTGAGTTAAAGTTATAGGCTGTAGTCTCTGGTCAGACGTAACAGACGTATGGCATTCTGGTGAGACTACCATTACAAGCTCCACCCTCCAACATTACTCCACCCTCCACGATTTAAGCATCAGCCTCTTCAGCAGCACTAAGCATTGGTCTCTGTGGACATAATTTTTATTGAGAAAACTGAATAGAAGATAGGACTTGGCTTGTTACCTAAAGTCAGTGGTCTGGAGCCAGTGCAGACCGGTGTGTCCTACTACGTCTCCAGACTCTTTCCACTAGCAAGTTTAACCTACTAGTTAAAATTAGGATAATTTGAACATAAAAAAGAACAGTGGCTATAACAAACTACAATACTCTAAGCTTTTAAACTATAATATATTAATTTTTTTGTTCCCAAAGAAACCTTTTATTTAAGGAGTACAAATTTCATAAGGACAACTTTAGGAATATAGTGATTCTTTCCACTATACCTACCCTCCCACTCCCACCTCAACTCCTCCTCCCTCTCCTATTCCCAGTCCCATTCTCCATTATGATTCATTTTCAATTAACTTTATACATCAACTCTATACTAAGTAAAGAGTTCAACAATTTGCACACACAAAAAAAATTGTTTAAGAACAAATTTGATAGTTAATTCTCATAATACAACTCATTGAGAACAGAAGTCCTGCATGGGATGGATGTAAGTGCACAGCGACTCCTATTGTTAATTTAAGAATTAACACTCTTATGTATGAGATCAGTGACCACCCAAGGCTCTTGACATGAGCTGCCTAGGCTATGGAAGCTTTTTGAATCCACAAACTCTGTCAGTATTTAGACAAGGCTATAAACAAAGTGGAAGTTCTGTCCTCCCTTCAGAGAAAAATACATCCTTCTTTGATGACCACTTCTTTCCACTGGGGTCTCACTCTCAGAGATCCTTCATGTAGGCATGTAGGACTTTTTTTGCCACAGAATACACTAAATTTTTAAAGCAATCACAAGATAAATACACACACCCCCCCATAAAAAAAGAGAGCAGAGAAAAAAATTCTTCCTTACAGAAGACAACAGATAATCAACATAGAAGGAATGCTGCTATGAGGAAATCACACTTTGCATTCCATGGTAATAATTGACGCTGGAGCACAACAGGTGTTGAAACAGAACAATGAGAGGTTTCTGTGCAAGAGGAGATCCTCATGGTCGCAGCACATCACCACCCCCAGTACTGGCTCATCAGATGGGGAAGGTATTTTTACAATGGAAAGATCTGGCAAGGCCTTCACCACGTGACCAAATGCAGCATCATTAGCAGTGGGGAATATTGACCCCATGAGCTCCTTAATGCAATGCAGGGAGAGTATAATCCCACTCATGAAGAGCTCTTGTCAAAAGGCTTATCCAGATCCTACAGGAGGAAAAAAACTAATCCAGAAAATGATTCGTTCTGACTGGAAGCCCTCAAAACTTCAATTCATGGACGGTGACAACACAAGGGCAGTGTAACCCAGAGAGACTAAAGAACCAGGACAGCCAAATATGAACCTTGGTGGGTTCTGTATTTTAAAAAAGCCATAGGAGCAATTCTGGCCACAATTATGGAGAGTTGAATATGGATTATGTATTATTGATGCTATCAAATCAGTAATTTTATATCACTTTCAAAATGCATTTTAAAATATCTTGAATACTTTCAGATAGTTTGTTTTAAATCTGTATGTGGGTAGGTTGGTATGAGTGTGTGTGTATAGAGAAAGAGCAAGAGAATGCAAATGTGACTCCAAAAATATTAACAATTGGTGAACATAAAGAAGGGAAAACCAGTGTTCATTGCACTATTCTACCTCTCAACTTTTTTTCTTATATTTGGAATTTTTAAAATAAAACATTGTGTGGAGGAGAATGGAGCACACCAGACACCTCCTGCTGAATTTATTTTTTTAATATTTTATTTATTTATTTGACAGGGAGAGTTACAGACAGTGAGAGGGAAAGACAGAGAGAAAGGTCTTCCTTCCGTTGGTTCACTCCCCAAATGGCTGCAAGGGCTGGAGCTACCCAGATCCGAAGCCAGGAGCCAGGTGCTTCTTCCTGGTCTCCCACGTGGATGCAGGGGCCCAAGGACTTGGGCCATCTTCTACTGCTTTCCCAGGCCACAGCAGACAGCTAGATTAGAAGAGGAGCATCCGGGACTAGAACCGGCACCCTTATGGGATGCCAGTGCCACAGGCAGAGGATTAACCCACTTCACCACAGCACCAGCCTCTCCTGTTGAATTTATAGGGTTCCTGAGGTGCTGATAGAACCTTACCCTGTCCTATGAACCACCCTTTCCACTCCAGGTACAGAAAGAACCACCACTCATCCTTGGCAGTGAAGGGTTCCCTGGCTGAAAAAGACCCAAACAAGACATTGAGGCTGATGACCAGGGTTTTTTTTTTTTTTTAAGATTTATTATTTTATTTATTTGAAAGACAGAGTTACAGAGAGAGGTAGAGCCAGAGAGAGAGAGAGAGAGGTCTTCCATTCCACTGGTTTACTCCCCAAATGACCGCAACAGTGGGAGCCAAGCAGATCCAAAGCCAGGAGCCAGGAGGTTCTTCAGGGTCTCCCATGTGGATGCAGGGTCCCAAGGACTTGACCCATCTTCTACTGCTTTCCCAGGCCATAGCAGAGAGCTGGATTAGAAGTGGAGCAGCGGGGACTCGAACCAGCGCCCAAATGGGATGCTGGTGCTGCAGACTGGGGCTTTAACCCACTGCACCTCAGAAGCACCCCAGGATTTTTAACTTAAAACATTTTAGCTTCATTTTCTTAGGAATTTAATCTTTCAATTGTAATGCTTCCCTGGGAATTTCACAAATACAGTTATCTCTGTATTGGCATTTTATGATCAGACTGCTTAACGATACCATCAGGTCACACGTAGAACCTCTAGGAAGTATGAGTGAAATAATTTGGGATGGATACAGAGCGGAGGGTTGGGAGTGGACCCTAACTAGTTCACTGTTCTAATCTATTTCAGAGTTCTGGAAGGACAAACTCTCTGCTGCCCCACAGTGGTCGCAAGAGGTTCTACAGAAGCAGAGTGTTCTGTTTAAGGGAGTATCCCTTCATTACTGGGGTAATGGTGTGAATATTCTTCCTATTCACCACAGACCTGTTGACTACAGTTTTAAGGATAAGCCCAGTAGGGTCAGAGAACCAAAAACTAGGGTATACAAGGATTTCCCCTAAAAACCCCAGTTAGTGACTAATAGCCATGGATTCCCATGTCTTCACGGTGGGTCTAACCTGTTCCAGTCCAAAGCATGGGAAATATATTCCTTTCCTCCCTCCTCTCCATTCAGTAAAAGGCTGCAACCCGGATAATTTGTCTTCTCTGAAGACTGAAACCTTCCCTCAGGAACGCTGCCTCAAGTTCCAGCCTGCGGAATGAGGACTTGGCCTGCCCATTTGTTCATCACACTGCAGTGGTTTTGATCACTGTTTTAGGGCTCCCAGAAAAGTAAAACAAATGAGGTGTGTGTGGCTAGATGATAGATGAGATAGATAGATGAGATAGGTAGATAGATAGACAGATAATTAGGCTATTAGAAAGAATTTACTATTGTGACCATGGAGGCAGTGAGAAGCTGGAGACCTGGAGGGGGCGGGGGGGGGGGGGGCAATGGTGTCGTTCCAGTCCAAATGCTGGCAAGCGCCAGACTCAGGAAGAGCCATTTTTCAGCTCAAGTTCAAAGGTGAGAAGACCTATGTCCCACTCAAGCAGCCAGGCAGGGGGGATCCCCCCTCTCCAGAAGAAGAGTCAGCCCTTCCCTTACTCTCAGGCCTTCAATGGGTCCCCCAGGGCCCACTCTCCTTAGAGAGGCCAATGTGTTTTATTCAATCTATTGAACTGATTCAAATGTTAATCGTATCCAAATAAATCCTTACAGAAACACCAGTAATCATGTTTTACCACATATCTGGGCACCCTGTGGCCCAACCAAGTTGACACAAAATGAACTCTCAGAATCATGAAGATGGTCTAGGCCTCACTAACCCTCTTGTTTCTCAGCACATATGTCTGACAGGGAGGAGGGCTGTTAACATGGGAGCCTCCTTAAAGAACCCAGAGACTTTTTTTAAAATTTTTTTATTTATTTAATTTTTATTTATTTGACAGGTAGAGTTATAGACAATGAGAGAGACAGAGAGAAAGGTCTTCCTTCCATTGGTTCACCCCCCAAATGGCCGTTACGACCAGCGCTGCACCAATCCAAAGGCAGGAGCCAGGTGCTTCCTCCTGGTCTCCCATGCAGGTGCAGGGGCCCAAGCACTTGGGCCATCCTCCACTGCCTTCCCAGGCCACAGCAGAGAACTGGACTGGAACAGGAGCAACTGGGACTAGAACCAGCACCCATATGGGATGCCGGCACCGCAGGTGGAGGATTAACCAAGTGAGCCACGGCGCCGGCACCTGAACCCAAAGTTGACAAGTCCAAGATTGTGCCTGCTTTCTCTCATGGCTTCGTCCTTTGTCCCTCCTCAACACCCACCTTGCTCTTGGACATCTGGTGCCCTACATGATATCTCATTTAATTTTACTTGGACCAGTCAACCCTGCTGTCTTTCTCCTCCTCTAACCAACGCTGTCCACCCAACAGAGCCCTAGCCATAAGAACAGCTACTATTTATTAGAGAACAGGTCAGATATCATACTAAGTCAGGTTAGTGCTCACAACAAAGCCTACACAGCAAGAATCCATCGCTATCCCTGTTTGAAAGATGAAGTTCCTGAGACTTAAAGAAATTATTTTAACCTAAGGCCACACATTATTAAATTGGAGCTAGGACTGTCCAACATTGAAGTTTCTGCTCTTTGTTGCTCCACCAGATGACCTTGGTGGGCCTCCCGGGCTGCTGAACCCTATGAGGGCAGAAGCATTTGTGGAGGAGTAGAACAGCACACCCAGCTCGGGAGCCAGGAGGCCTGGCTTCTGCACAGGCCACTACCGCGCACTCTTTGGCCCTTCTCAGTTCTGGGGACTTCATCTGTAGAACAGGAAAGACAGTAACAGCTGCTTGAGAGAATCACTGAAGGAAGGAGATAAGACTTGTGTAAACAGCACACAGATGTTCACCGAGGCAGGTGTGGCCTATCTGCTATGACCAGGCTTGTGCCGGTTCCCGTTTGCCTTTATTACTCCCTCTCCCATCATTACAGTGGAGCAGTTGCAGATTCTTCAGAAGAAAATGAGGAGAAAGCCTCAGAAATCCTCTGAAAGGTAAGAGGGATGAGGTCGATGGGAGGTGTGGGAACATACCCAGTCAGCACTTTGGAGATCGACCTCCTTCACTTGAATGGCATTTGTTCATTTTTCCAAAGAAACAAAGGCCAACAGGTGATTCCCCTAGAGACGCTCTCCTGGGTCTCCTGTTGACCAAAAAAAAAAATGTTTGCTCATAAAGGTTTGCTGGGCAGGCCCAGCACATCCTGCAGCCGTAGGTTTCCTGGCATTAGGCAGCTTGAGAGATAAAGCACAGGATGAAACAAGATAAAGTGAGAGTGCTCAAGCCAATGGGTTTCTTGGGGCTGTGTCGTTCTTGCTCAGCCCTCAGCCTCCCTTCTCATCTCCCCGTCATTGGTCTCATTCCTACTTTTTGTGCTCACTCCACATCCCTGAACTCCATGTCCACCTGTGCCTGTAAGTGCAGAACCACAGTGAAAACCCAGCCTACGACCATGCCAGCGGGCCAGGAGTAAAGGTGGGAGAAGAGGTGAAGGAATAAGGCTGAGATGCAGGCGACCCTGACCAGGCTGCCCTGTCACTCGGGTCACTGTCACTTTGCTTAGCCATCGATTAAGTTCTGTGGGAGAGGAGACGACGGAGGAGATGCCGTGGCCATAACCACAGAGTAGCAGGGAGTAGGCAGGGGCAGGCAATGGCAGAAAGGCTCCACCCAGGGATTCAAGGACCGTGACTCGGGCTATGGGATATGGAGTGACCAGGGAGAGGACAGCCATCTAATTATCAAGCTCCAGTAACAGAGGACATCTTAAAGGTCACCCACTCGCCACTTTTTCTCTGTGGCTCCACAGCTTTCCCACCTGTGCTAGGGCCAAGGACCTCAGCCTGTCATACAGCCTGACATCACAGGTGGTTATGCTGGAAAGAGCCCTTGAGATGAGCTGGCTCAACACGTGCTGGGGAGGGAAACCCACAGGCTTCCTCTCCCCCTCCTCACACTCGGAAAGTTTCCTCCCATAATACTTACTCTGGATGGGTTAACCAGATTGCCTCCTTTAAAGTGGCTGGACCAGTGGAGCAAGCCAATATGAGAGGACATCCCCTCTCCTCACTGCCACTCACTAACACAGCTATGGACTCAGCGCCCAGCCCTGAACCAGGCACTGAAAACACGCTCGTGAACAAAGGGACCGATCTTCTCCTCCAGGAACTGGCATTCCAGCCGGGAGACAGAGCTTTCACAGCAAGCACGATAAATACGTGCCTTACCCTGTGTTTTCCAGGTGATATGAAGGTGTAGAACAGAACAAGGGGATCGGGACTGCCTGGGGAAGGTTGAAGTCACAAAGAGAGCAGTCAAAATCTGGCCCAATTAGTAGGCTCCCTTTTCTAGTTATGGGTTAGGACCATTCGTGACCTTTTTTGAAAGTAGTGCAGTATTTTACAGTGGGCTTGTGTAAGCTTTGGCCCTTACACCAGTGTGGGAGACCCAGAAGAAGCTCCTGGTTCCTGACTTTGTATAGGCCCAGTTCTAGCCATTTGGGGAGTCATTTGGGGAGTGAACCAGCAGAGAGAAAACCTTTCTCTCTGTCTCTCCCTTTCTCTGTCTGTAACTCCACCTTTCAAATGAATAAATCTTAAAAAGAAGAAGGTGACCCTAAAACAAAGGCATGAAGTTTCCATGGCCTTTAGACAGCCAGTGGGCACCAGAAGACGTGTTCCCAAAGGGAAGCTAAGCCATGGATGGGATTATGCCCCACAAGTTTGAGGACAGACAGCAGGGAGCAAGATGGAGGCAGGGAGACCAGATAAGAGGCCACTACACAACCCAGGTAAGAGATGATGGTGGTTCTCACAAGACTGAAGGAGGTGGTCAGGAGTGACGGGGAGCTGGGCAGATTTGGGGGACAGAGTACTCAGAATTTCCTGATGGGTTAGATGTGGAGGCCAAGAGAAAAAACAGAGTTGACATGACTCAAAAACCTTCAGCCTTGGCATCTAGGAGGCTGGGACCTTCCCCCAGAGATGGAGAACAGTGTGGGTAGATCAGGTGTTCAGGAGGAAATCGGGAGTCTGCTCTGAACAAGCTGCATTTGGGTGTCCGGGATAGGATGTCAAGCGGTCACCTACAGGAGTCTGGGTTTTGGAGAGAAGTCTTCAGACCTCCATGTCAGTCATTGGCATAAGGGACAGCCTAAAATCACCAGGGGCATGCCCCGAGGCCATGTCTCCATGGCTTTTTCCAAAACATGGTTTTGAAACTGATTTGTGACTCTGCCTCTCCAAATCCACCAGATGTTTAGTATTGTCCTTTATCAGCCACTGCTTTCACAGTAGTGCATGTGTTATAACATCCCATTCTGAAATACTCCAGGACAGGACCTGGCTCTAGGGCACAGCAGGTTAAGTTGCCACAAGCAGCACCAGCATCCCATATAGGCGCTGGTTTGAATCCTGGCTGCTCCACTTCCAATCCAGCTCCCTGCTAATGTGCTTGGAAAAGCAGTAGAAGATGGCCCAAGTACTTTGGGCCCTGGCATCCACGTGGGAGACCTGGATGGAGTTCCTGGTTCCTGGCTCCTGGCTTCAACCTGGCCCAGCCCAGTATGTTGCAGCCATTTGGGAAGTGAATCAGCAAATAGAAGATTCTCTCTCTCTCTCTCTCTCTCTCTCTCTCTCTCTCTCTCTCTCTGCCTTTCAAACAAATAAAACTTTAAAAAAAATTCTAAACAGGTCTTAGCTGATACTTAATGATAAGATGAAGATATGTGTTCTCCAATAACGAATACAACAGATAGAATGGCCGTTAGTGATCCTGGGGAAAGCAAGGCATCTAAGAGAGTCATGATTCAAATCTGATGCAAACTAAAGTGTGAAGTAACTGTGGATGCCTGATCGCCTGAGGGAGTGGAGAAAAGACCTCCATCCACAGAGTGCTCATCTTGGAGTGCCCAAGGGTTAACTACCTAGTATTTTGTTTCCTTTTCCCTGGGCCTAGTCACAGGACTTGGTTCTGCAGTGACTATGTTCACATGATCAGAGCACCTTAAATACTGGTTAAGGGTTTTCCATTTTCAGAATCAGCCCCAAGCACAGAACACTTAATTACAGTGACTTCAGTATTTGAATACCATTAATATGCTCAATTGAAAAAAGTGATAGTCTGGCTGACAGAAATCCAGAAGCAGGGAGCAGAGGGAAGCCCACGTACGATAATTTCTGTGTTTTGTGTTGTGAAGAGGCAACAGAGTTTTTCCAGAAATGGTACATCAAGGAGTCGAGATTTAGATACACTATTTTTAAGTCTGAATCTAACCACTAGAAAAACCTAGTAATATTACAGACCCAAACCAAGAAGGAAAGTCAGAGGAAGTCATAAATTCTTTAGCTTTCCTGCAGTGTGGGTAATAAGTGCTATTTCCAATTGCTAATCCCAAGAGAAACCGCAGTTTCACCAAAGGACCACTAGATGTCGCTAGGTCCTGAGGCTGGTGCAAGGAGGAGCTTCAGGCTCTGCCTCTGGAAACTGGACCAGCGCGGCCCAGCGAGGCCACCATTGGCGGCCACCAGAAACTCCGGTGGCCTAAGGTGGAATTCTGCGCCCAGATGCAGTGCCTCAGACATGGGCAGCAGCAGGTTGGACAGAGGTGGGCACAAAGAGGCAAGAGCACCTGCCCCGGGCAGCTGGGATGCCATCACCGCGGGCGGAGAAGGCACCACAGAGGGCCCGCTTGCCTTGCCAGGGGCAGAGCTGTGAGCCCAGAGAAGCCGGTGGTGAGAGAGCAGCAAATCAGCCCCATCCTTGGGTCCACCACCCGGCAACCATCCGGGCCTGGAACGTGAGATCACAGCAGAACCTGCCCCCAAGCAGCGTTTTAACATGCATTTTGGAACTTTTTCTCAGTTTTGCAGGTCTCTATAAAGTTAAGCCTATACTTGCTGTGGGACCCAGCCGTCCCACTCCTGGGTGTCTACCTGAGATGAATGAAGACTTAGATTTACCCAAATATCTGCTCATCATCAGTTTATGATTTCCCCACGCTGAAAACAACAAGTGGAGGAACATGGAGGACAAACTTCACATGATGGATTCCTGTTCCACAACTTAAAAAGCCAGAACTCCTGATGTAAGCAAGATGAACAAATGTCAAGTTCACTGAGCCAAGTGAAAGAAACCGTTCTCCACACGCTGGGAACTGCATGCCTCCATTTTTCTGATATTGCTGCAGGCAAGACTCTAAGGGCAGCAAACACGTCCATGACTGCCTGCACCTGGGTTGAGGCAGGAGGTTCACCGTCAGGATGCTTAGGAGAATTCCTGGAAGTGCTGAGCGTTCCATCTGGACCGCGTGCTGGTTGATGAGTGAGGGTATTTGTCAAAACTCACAGGTGCAAAACGCGCGGACTGGAATATGCATGATCCCCTGTGAGGAGGGCAGCTGCCTGCCATGCAGGTAATTCCTGCCCTGGAGCCTTCGCCCTGCTGTGCCCTCTGCTGGGACATTCTTTCCCCAGAGCTCTCTGCAGGTCATTGCTGGGCTGCGTTCAACTTTAGGTCCAGAGGCCACTTCTTGAGGGACTCAGCTCAAATCAGTCTACTTAAAACGTGTGCCCTATCCCCAGCCCCACAACCACCCGCTGGCCCACCATCCCTTTCTGTTGCATCTGGTTTCCTCGTGAAACTTACCGCTGCGTGACCTCACGCTCCGTGGCTTTGCTCCTCCCTGCGTCGCTCTTCCATCCGACCCACCCCAAGGTGCTTTCCAGGGAACTGAGTCAGCCTTGCTCTCTGTGTGTCTCCCTCTAAGATCCATACTCAACACACAGGAGGCTCTCCGCACGTATTTTAGGAATGATAAGCAAATAACATGTGTAGGGCCATGTCCAGCGCACGGAAAGAACTCCTTAAACATGAGCTGCTGCCAGCACTATAGATCAGCATTTGTATGCATCTATTACTATGAGTAGTAATGCTAATATTCATACTACAGTTTATTGCATAACTGGATTAAAATGACAAAGGGCATTGGGGGTGCCCTAAGTGGGCTGCTTCTCTTCTCCCCCAGCTGAGGGGCTACACACATTGCAAAGGCTCGAACAAAGGCAGGTTGTCATCTTTCTGGCCATCCAGGTACACAACCGCTGCTGCAAAGTCCAAGGAGTGACAGAAGTGATGTGAGGCCAACCGCCGTGCACTCATGGGCCAACTCCCTGTTCCTGCCTCCTGGGGATGAGGGCCGTCCCCTGGACTCTGAGGATTCACCCAGGCTCAGAAGGGGTCCGGGAATGAAGGAACACTTAGATCTCCTGATTCTTTGCTCTCAGCTCTTGCGCTGACTTCAGCACCTGTACACACACACACACACGTCCATCAGTGGCAAATAAGATCTCTAATCTCAGGGCAGCACTGTGGCATAGTAGGCTAAGCCTTCGCCTGCGGCACAAGTACCTCATAAGGGCACTGGTTCATGTGCCGGCTGCTACATTTCCAATCTAACCCTCTGCCTATGACCTGAGAAAGCAGTGAAAGATGCCCCAACTGCTTGGGCCTCTTGCACCTGCGTGGGAGACCCAGAAGAAGCTCCTGGCTTTAGATCTGCCCAGCTCTGGTCATTGTAGCCATTTAGGGAGTGAACCGATGGATGTAAGACCTTTCTGTCTGTAACTCTACCTCTCAAATAAATAAAATCTTTTAAAAAAAGGACTCTAATCTCAAAAGATGGGACTAGGCTGCAGCACAGGCAGTTCAGGTCATAGAGATTGCTGGTGCCTGTGAAAGATGGGCTGGGGGTTCAACTCTCAGACTCGCTGCCAGGCTGAGCAGACCACGGAGGCAAGTGTGAGGCACAGGACAGTGGGTCTCCTTCGGCCTGAGATGGTGGCAGCATCAGAACAGAAAAAAACAGGGTGACACGAATTCTGCGTAAGCAGCATCACAAATCTGGAAGGGACAAATGACATCAGCCGCCCAGGAAGGCCACAGCAACAGGGTCCCAGCAGCCCCCGGTGCCTTTGGTGACACTGCTGCCCAGCAGCCCAGCAGCACTTTCCCTGGCCCACGTTACAGCTTGTTCTTGCCACTCCCAGAGGCCTTAAGGCTGGAAAAGCCCTGCACAGCATACTGGCTCCCATTTCCGCCTGCAGTCAAGGGCAGGGACCCCAGGCTCACACAGTGCTGTATGCAGTCCACCTCACCCCTGGCTACCGGGTGCTGAAGGAGAGGAGGAGGCACACAGCTGCCCTCTCTGCTGGCCATGGCGAGAGGCACCCTGGAGGTGGTGCAGGTGGCACAAGGGCGTGAGGATGGCGGACCCCTGTCCTCCCCATCCTGCAGTCGGGACACCACGGCCCCCATGCACGCCTCCAGCTAGGGCAGAGCGAGAAGAAACTCTTATCTCTTAGGTTGCCTCTGTGAAAGAGAGGTCAGCAGAAGAGAATCAGGGAGAGAAAAGGAGTCTTTAATTGTAGTCTAGGTCTGTCAGTAAAGTTCTCGCTGGCAGGATGCCCAGAAGAGTCAGCCCAAAAGCTGATCTCCTCCTCTTGCTCCGTCCTCAGCCTCCTAACAGAGCACGGGAAATAGAACTCCCCTGCTCCACTGAAATTTGCTGTTATTTTTCACGTCATTCGTGTTCAGAGCTTCATGTTTCATTCATGTGAAGGGCTGGATACCTGTGTAGATAAGTTGTTTGTTTAAGTCATAAGCGCATAGTTAGTGGAAAACTAATGGTGATTTTAAAGTTATACACGTTGATGTAAATGATGTTGCAATAAACTCGCCAAACTTTGGTGCAAGTGAACAGCATGCTAGGACTTATTTTTCACGCTATAGAAACCATTGTGGTGTCAAGGGGAACAATTTCACTCTTCCTGTGAAAGCACTGTGAGTGATTTCTGAGTTCTGTGGTGAACAGAGCCCTGGTGTGATGGTTTTGTCAGGGTAAGCATTGCCTCCCACATCTCAAGGCCTCGCTGCCCTGGCCCAGTTCCACTCACACCTCCAGCTTTCAGCCAGAACCTCCCACCCTGACCCCCCTTTCTCTTGCCTGCAGCTACCCCAGAGCCTGCAGCCCACAACGTTCTCACTGAAACTCTCGGCGAGGGGTTGGAGCCTCAGTGTACGTCTCTAACTTGCCTACGTTGACAGCTCCCATCTGCATCCCCAGCAAAGACCATTAACATCTGGAAAACAAAGGCCCAGGCACAGGCGAGCACGAGGGAGCGGGGACCTAAGTCAGAGGAGACCGACTTAGAGGGACTGCTGGAAGCTTTAAAGGGGAAGATGACCAAGAGAGGGCCTGGGCCCAGGGGCAGCGAGGTGGGAGGTCGGGGGGCAGGGACTTCTCACTGCAGGCAGTACTGGGACCACAGGAGGCTCTTCGGGCCCCTAGTCCACGGTGGGCTGGGAGACACCTCCATGGTGTCACTGGCTTCAGAACAGGGAGGGAACTCCAGGACTGACGGTCATCCCAGGCCCCTGAGTTCTACCAGCCCTGTGTGGTGGGGAAGGACGGCACAGGCCACCAACACAGGGACACGGAGACCCAGACGTCAGGGTGTGGGCTCGGGAGCCAAATGCAGGACCTGCAGCAGGAGGGAGATCAGTGAGTGTCCAGGCTCTGGAGGCAGGCTTCATTGTCCATAGCATTTTCTAGAAAACTCAGAGATAATTAGCAAGGGATTTTTCCACGTTGGAAGTCCTCAGTGAAGAAAGCACACAGCACACACACAAAGGTGCCCTAACTGCGCATGTGCACTCCCTGCCCCTCACAGGCACTGACCGCCCCTTCTCAGAGGCTCCAGGTGCCCCGGGAACCCCCTCCGCCTCCACCTCCACCTCCACCCACCTCTGCCTGCTCTCATAAGGCACTATGTTGGAAAAGACGAATCAAGAAATAAAACCAAAACATTAAAACGTGACAATAAAACATTGCCCTGTGGCCTTGCAGGGCTCATTCCACAGGCCAATTTCAAGGCCAGCCTGCCGTCGTCAGGGTGGAGAGGCGACAGCCATCTTCAAGAAGGGAACGTCCACTCTGTGACGGCTGATGACCTCATAAGCTGAAGCCTCTCGGATGCCAAAGGCGCTTGCAATGTGTCTTCCAGAGTATCGCTCAGCCCCACCCTTTGTGAAACACTGTTGGCACAGCACTGCCGATCTAAGTAATACAATCATTTCTTTCTAAAGCACCACGCACACACACACACCCTCAGGGCAAGTGAGGGTCGTGCCCTCAGCCAAATGAACTAGGGAGTCCCTCACTCCCACCGAAGGGCTCACGGCTTCTCCGCACAGAATTCAGTCTCTCTCCCCCATTCTCACACCATCACCCTAGCCAGCCTTGCCACAAATGGTTGACAATGAGCTGTGGCTGAAAGTGTGGAAATATGGAGAGGTGCTAGGCTATCTGTTAGGACCTCAGCTGCCTCAGCACGTGAGGAAGAACCTATCAGACAGTGGGACACAGCAGAGGAGCCGGGCTGGACCATGTGGAGCGGGCGCAACAGCTCCATCTTGGTAGCAGCTGCCTGTGTTGGAAGGGGAAGGAAGAGAATGCAAGACAAGTTGAAGCCAGCGCTTCACTCTCAAAGCTCAGAGCATCCAGGGAGAGCTGCTGGGTAGGGCCCCGGCAGGGAAGGGGAGCAAGGAGGCTGGGCGCTTCTCAGCTTCACTGTCTCCCAGAGTGGGGACCAAGGTACAGAGCAAACTGAAAATCCTGATGTTGAGCCCCATGGGAAGAAGCTGAGATGTTCAAAGCATGGAAACTGCTTCCAAAAAGGTTCCTGGAAAGATGGATTCAAACACAAGTTTATTCGGGTGCAAAAAATGTAATCCATGCATAGTTTTTTTTTAATAATACAAATTTTTGTGAGCTTTTAGAAGACTGCTCATATGCATGGATTTCTAAACCTTTTTGTACCAAAGAAAACATCTTGGCCGGCGCCGCGGCTCACTAGGCTAATCCTCCGCCTTGCGGCGCCGGCACATCAGGTTCTAGTCCCGGTCGGGGCACCGGATTCTGTCCCGGTTGCCCCTCTTCCAGGCCAGCCCTCTGCTGTGGCCAGGGAGTGCAGTGGAGGATGTCCCAAGTGCTTGGGTCCTGCACCCCATGGGAGACCAGGAGAAGCCCCTGGCTCCTGCCATCGGATCAGCGCGGTGCGCCGGCCGCAGCACGCCAACCGCGGCGGCCATTGGAGGGTGAACCAACGGCAAAAGGAAGAGCTTTCTCTCTGTCTCTCTCTCACTGTCCACTCTGCCTGTCAAAAAAAAAAAAGAAAGAAAGAAAAAGAAAACATCTTTTGAATTCAATTTCCACAAAAATAAATTTATCTTTTTAATATGTGTTTTTATATTTATTTGAAAGGCAGAGCAAGAGAGAGAGAGATCTTCCATCCACTGGTTCACTCCCCAGATAGCTACAACAGCCAGGGCTGAACCAGGCCGAAGCCAGGAGCCTGGAACTTCATCTGGGTCTCCCATGTGGGTGGCAGAGGCCCAGATACCTGGGCCATCTCCTGCTGCCTTTCCAGGGGCATTAGCAGGGAGCTGGAGCAGAAGCTGAGCAGCCAGGATTTGAACCAGCGCTCTGAAATGGATGCAGCATTGCAAGCTGCAACTTAACCCACTGTGCCACAATATCAGCTCCAAAAATCAGCTTAGCCTTTAAGTTTAAGTTTAAGCCTTTAAGTTCCTTTTACCAGGAACTGAAGCAGCCTCAAATCTGTGCCCAGCGACCAACAGAGAAGATATATGTGGATTTATTCCAGCGTGGGCGAGAAGTGGGAAGAGCAGAGGAAACACCTTCCTTTTATTCCAACTCGTGTTTTCTCAGCCCTGATGGCTGAAAGGGTAGAAAGGGGAAGTGGTCACAAGTGTGAGGTTTTCCTTAGCGCTGTTTCTTTACCACTCAACCCTCCTCTGACCTCCAGCATCAGCAGGGGAAGCTTGAGATCCGGTCACGGGAAAGGTCACCAGAGTGTGTCACTGCCACTCTGACATTCTGCAAGCTGTGACCTCTTTGCAGACCACAGGCCCCAAAGGCCAAATTCTCGAAGCAGCTGGGAGCCTGTGACTGTGCCTGCCCTGCGGGATGGGGCACCCTCAAAAGCTGCACACACTGAGGCCTCACTGGCTGCAGGGGACAAGAACCAGCCAGGGCATCTGCGCATCTCCTAGGAGCTATCTGGACACCTCCGAAGACCTCGAGCTCACACAGCAGGAGCCACTGGGGCCGGCTCCCTCCTGGTCCCAAAATCATGCCTTCATGGAGAGTCAAGTTTTTCCCATGTTTCCTGTTGACACAAGTCAACAGCCTTTGTGTTTTCACCAGTGTTTCTCTCTTGGGAAGTTTTCACACACACACACACACACACGCTTAATCACATCTCTAGAGTCACCATGCCATGAACAGAGAATCATTACAGTCATGTTGTTGGGCGCCAGTGTTGTGGCACAGTGGGTGAAGCCTCTGCTTGTGACACTTGCGTCCCCTATATAGAGTGCTGGTTTGAGTCCCAGCTGCTCGGCTCCCAACCCAGCTCCTTACTAATGTGCCTGGGAAAGATGGCCCAAGTGCTTGGACCTCTGCTACCCACATAGGAGACTTGGATGAAGTTCCAGGCTCGTGGGTTCAGCCTGACCAAGCCCTGGTCATTTTGGCCATTTGGGGAAGTGAACCAGCAGATGGAAGATCTCTCTTTCTCTTCTCTCTCCCTCTCTCTCTCTCTCTCTCTCTCTCTCTCTCTCTCTCTCTCTCTCTCTCTCCCCCTCCCACCCCTCCCTCTGTCACTCTGTTTTTCAGATAAATAAAACACATCTTTATAGAAAACACTGTATTTTTAAGATAGCCAGTCTTACAGACTCACTCAATGACTAAGCGGTTTATAATGCATGCCATTCTCATAGAACACATGATTCAAATGTTTTATGTTTAAGTGCATGAATTACTACTTGCCATAGAGCTTCGGATTACTCGTGAAAGTCAAATCCACTGATCACCGGAGTCTAAAGGCCGCCGTGGTCTCTCTGATGTTCCCTCTCAGAGCCTGCGTGTACTTCACTCCCTTTACCATGCGGTCCTGCCCACCTGAGTGGCAGTTCTTCCTGAGAAAGTTCCTTGTACCATCATGGAGACACCAAACGTCTCTGAACTTTGCATAACTGTCTTTTTTGCAATCAGAGATTGAAGAGAGGGGAGGAAGAAAGTTGCCACGTGATTGGTCACTCTTGGTTTTCTGCATTTTCTTAATCCAACAACCTTCCTAATCCAAACCATTTAACAACAGTTTCAGGCCGGCACCCCGGGTTCTAGTCCCGATTGGGTGCTGGATTCTGTCCCGGTTGCTCCTCTTCCAGTCCAGCTCTCTGCCGTAGCCCGGGAAGGCAGTGGAGGATGGCCCAAGTGCTTGGGCCCTGCACCCGCATGGGAGACCAGGAGGAAGCACCTGGCTCCTGGCTTTGGATCGGCGCAGTATGCCAGCCGTAGCACCCATTTGCAGGGTGAACCAATGGAAGGAAGACCTTTCTCTCTGTCTCTCTCTCTCTCTCTCTCTCTCTCTCACTGTCTAACTCTGCCTGTCAGGAAAAAAAAAAAAAAAAAACAGTTTCTGCTATAACGTCCCTCTCATGAAATTTCTGTGCAACCCAGTGGGCCACAGTGGCCCTGATCTGCTTGCCCACAGGTGTTGAAGCAACTGTACATCACCTCGGCTGTAGGCCCACCACACACCCAGCTCTTAACCAGGCATTTCACCGTGTGGTCCTTTCAAAACACGGAATAGGTACAATCAATGCATTCTGTCCTATTTCAGAGAAAAATGAAACTAAGATTCACACCAGCTCAGTAAGTCGTCCAAGTGCACCCGGTTGGAAAGTGACAGAGCAGGGAGTCAGTCTGCAGAGCCTGCAGCCTGAACCTCTGTTCCTAGTGTAGGTCATCAGGTGGTCGTCACAGGTGGCACTCACAGACCCACGTTCTGTCCCCAGGTCACACAACCTCTTCCAGTTCCTGCAGGACATCAGACCCAGCTGTGTCTCCTAGGGACTTTCCTGCTCACAGGCAGAATGCCTGGAATTGCACTCACTAGTGCTACCATGTGGCCAGGGGTTCCCCAGATGGGCTCAAAGGTCAGAATCTTTGAAGAATTCACATGCTCCCTGGAGAAAGGTCCTGGTATCACGTTGATTCCAAGGGAACTCTTGTCAAGTGCAAGCAGGTCATCCCGTCTCCAGCTGGCTATCTGCAGGCAGGAAATCAGACATGGAGAGAACGCTCAGGTCACCCAGCACAGGATGTCCATGGTGGGCAGCACCTCCCACAGACAGCACAGGTCCAGAGTCTGCAACAGGCGATGGCGTTGCCGGTAACCTGATGCTGAGGAAGGCCTATGCAGAGATCATTTGCATCTGGCCTCTGTCCAACTCTGGAGGAGCTAGAGGCTGGAGACTACTCCTAACGGATTAATCTGTCTCCTTCATTTAATGAGAATTTTCTTGTTCTGCTCCCATTTTCCAGGTCTAGAGTGGTACATTCTTTGTTTGATTTTTTTTAAAGATTTATTTATTTATTTGAAAGTCAGAGTTAGAAAGAGACGGCAAGAATCTTCTCCATCCGCTAGTTCACTCCCCAAATCTGCAATGGCCAGGGTTGGGTCAGGCCAACTCCAGCTGCATCTCCCATGAGGTTAGCAAGGGCCTAAGTACTTGGGTCATCCTCCACTACCTTCCCAGGTGCATTAGCAGAGAGCAGGATCAGAAGTGGAGCAGCCAGGACTGGAACAAGCCCTCAAATGGGATGCCAGCAGCACAGGCAGCACCTTAACCCATTGTGCCACAGCACTGATCACAATGTCTTGTTTCTGTCCAAGAGCCTTAGTCATGGGAGTACTTGCAATGACTGCCTCAGAATAGTCATTGCACCTTTCCTGTGAACTTCCTAAATTTTTCACATTCATTTGAAACCTCTTGAGTTGTTTCATTCTTCTTCCTGGCCTCTGGGTTTTTCCTTACTGCATCATAGTTGATGGGTTTCATCCTTGTGAGTAGGTTTGTGGGTGCTGCTCCCACTGTTCTTGTCGAGATGGGGTTTGTGGGTATTGCACCCACTGTCCTTAGCAGTATAGGGCTTGTGGGTGTTACACCAAATGTTCTTAGTGATTTGGAGGTTTGTGGGTCGCACACCTGCTGTTCTTATTGAGATGGGGTTTGTGGGTGTTGTACCCACTCTTCTTAGTGAGATGGGAGGTTGAGGATGTAGCTCTTACTGTTCTTATTTTTAAGATTTACTGATTTGTTTATTTGAAAAGCAGTGTGTCGGAGAGAAAGAGACAGAGATTCCATCCACTGGTTCACTCCCAAAATAGACACAACAGCCAAATCTGGGCCAGGTAGAAGCCAGGAGCCAAGAACTCCATCTTGGGCTCCCATGTAAGTGGCAGGGCTCAAGCATTTGAGCCATTTCATGTTGCCTTCCAAGGCAAAATAGCAGGCAGCTGGATTAGAAGCAGAGTAGCCAAGGCTCTAGCTGGCACTCCGGTAGGGATACCAGAGTTGCAAAAAGCAGCTTAGCCCCCTGCACCCCTCCACCAGCCCCACTACTGTTCTTCTTGAGATAGAGGTCTGTGGATATGGCCTCTGCTGTTCCAGTTGAGATGGGAATCATTTGGTTTCACCTACAGTGCTTCATGAGAGGTGGTTTGTGGGTATCGCATCAACTGGTCTTATTGAGAGCAGGTTGCATCTACCGTTCTTAGTGAGATTGCCATGTAAATCTACAGTTCCGACAGGAGTCTCCATCTGTTCATGATACGTGAAGTCCACAACCACCTGTGGTTCTTGCACAGTGGCAGAGGCATGATTCTCTCCTCCAGTCTGTCTGCAATTGAGCTCCTTTCTCTAGGCCAGGGACTCTCAAACTTTAGGCAGCCTCAGAATCACTGGAAAGACCTGTTGGACCACAGGCTCCTGGGCCCCATTCCAAGAGAAGAGAAAGGAAGAGGAGAGGCAACAGGAGGGAAATGATCAGAGTTCATTGCATGCCATAGGCCAGTGATGTAATGTGTGTTCATTGTCTATCAACAGTAAAACTTTTCAAGAGCCACTGTGCTGTTACTTCCCAGCTAAGAGCTCCTCTGGCCTCTGCTTGATTTCTTCCAAAGCAGAGGAGACCCACAGCTTCCCAAGAGGCTCCTTCAACCTCAGGGAGCTAAGAGAAGCCACATCCCTGTGGAGCAAGAGTGACAGCCGGGAAGCCAGAGCCTTGTCTCTCTAAGGGAAATCTTCTACATGTATTTCCCACAAGACACTTTCTCTCTTAAAGGGTAGGTCTTCACACTGAATTGATTTGGAGGGGATGGCTCCAGTTTTTTAGTTGTAGTCATACATATTTTTGACTCCCATAGTCACATAAGTTCCAGATGCAAATTAGAGTAAGAACACATCTGTGCTCTGTGTCCTCAGGTGAAAAATGAGTCCTATTTATTTAAGCTGTTATATATGATGCTAAGTAGAAACTTCCACTTTTCTCTTTTTTCTCCTTGGGCTACTCAAGGCAGGATCAAGAAAAGGCCTCCTTGGCTTCCAATCATGGGGCAGCTCGTGTCTCAAGCTCCATAGAGCACCTGCACCATACCCAGGTGTGGGCAGGCCAACCCCACCCCCAGGAAAAAGGATTCTGATTATCTCCTCACTCATTTGGCCAAGTATCCCAGTAGACAGATTTCCAGCCCCCTCCATCCTGGGCTGAGATAATCCAGGGAATAAGTATCTCTGTTCCCTAGTAAGAAAGTGATATCTGGGAAACCCACGAGAGGAGCTGGCACCAACTGATCCTAGCAAGAGCTCAAGCGACAGAGACATTGAGGATGGAGACCCGAGCAGAGTCTTTCCAGAAGGGGATGGAACAGAGTGGACCTGAACCCAACAGCCTGGCACCAAGTGGGAAGACTGACCACCCACTGGACAGCACTTTCCCTTCCTCCTACCTGCACAGAGCCATGGGGCCCCTACCGAATCCTGAACCCATAGAGGCACTGCAGTGGGACCAGGAGGTCTTCTGCTTGATCCTCCCGCCAAACCCAGGAGACCCTTCAGAGCACCTGTAGCCCTAGTCATTTACTGTTGTGTAAGCACCTTTGGCACAGGCAACCTGGTTCCCCATTGGGCATAAGGTCAGGAAATGTCAGAGATACACAAAAAAATAAACATAAGAGGTTTTTCTAGCCACACTGTGTGCATTACTGAACTACTCTAACTTCAGAAATGCCTACGTGAAAACTTACTTGAAAAAGTCATTGTTTCTGCCTATTCCTTGCACACGAAGTATAACTCCATCCTCTGTATAGTTGTTTCAAGTAGCTGAGGAGCCACAGTATGGAATACGCCGGAGGTCCCTCCTTTCCAAAGCCCAGAAAAATGTCTAAGGTGGGCGAGGAAGGGGGTGGGAGCCGTTTTTTCCGTTGACCAGGCTTTTCTGTGAAGTTTCAGTTCTGCATTAAGCCACTAGGTGTCACTGAATTCACAGGTAACAGACGTGTGAACGCTGAGAATGAAATTGATTACAGAAGTAAAACCACGCAATTTATTTTCTTTCAGTTTATTTAATTTTTTATTTATTTTCCCCCAAAGAAATCTTTTATTTAAGGAATACAAACTTCATGCATTTCATAAATACAACTTCAGGAATGTAGTTATTCTTCCCACCATACCCGCCCTCCCACACCTCCTCCTCCTCCCTCTCCCAATCCCAGTCGCATTCTCCACTAAGATCCATTTTTTATTAACTCTATACACAAAAGACCAACTCTATACTAAATAAAGAGTTCAAAAATTTGCACAAAAAAAAACTGTTGCTCAACAGCCAAGGGCTGTTCAGTCATTGCATCTTGAAGTTATTTAGTTTCTTTTTTTTTTTTTAGAAACTTAATTAACTTTAAAGAAGCAACTAAGAATGATACATCTTTTTGTGAGCACTTAGACATAATTATAATGCAACTCTTTGAGGACAGAGGTCCTGCATGGGAAGTTAGTGCACAATGACTCTTGTTGTTAATTTAACAATTAACATTCTTATGTACGATGTCAGTGATTACCTGAGGCGCTTGACATGAGCTTCCTAGGCTATGGAAGCCTTTTGAATCCACAAACTCCATCAGTGTTTAGACAAGGCCATAGCAAATGGAAGTTCTCTCCTCCCTTCAGAGAAAAGTGCCTCCTTCCTTGATGACCACTTCTTTCCACCGGAGTCTCACCTGCCGAGGTCCTCCATTTGGACACTTTTTGCCACAGTGTCTTGGCTTTCCATGCCTGAAAACCACACATATTCTGATCTCAATTTTGACTTGTCTTGTTATCACATTACTCAAAGGTATACAAACACAAAAATGTATATATCTTATGCTTATTTCAAAAATAATACAATTAAAAGTATAAAAATAGAAACAAAGCAATAAAATCCAAGTTAATATATTTGAGTGATGTCTTTCTGCTGGAACTAAAGTGGTGATTTGGACTTGACCAGGAGTAATGTATGTTCACATTTTAGGTCCATGGATATGGACATAAGTCTACCACACATGTGGCGGATCATCATTTCAGTTATCTTTTAAATTCCCATTTAAAAATTAATTTTAATCCATCTATAATTCTTTTGATGAATCAATAGATTGAAGAATGCCACCCCAGTTCACTCAGCCATACCAACCTTTTGTGGTATTAATGTATTATAATGTTAATTACCTTTGAAATATTTCCCCCAAAGAGTTGAATATGAATACAAATCATTCCAGTAGCTATTGATATTTTCTTTATGGCTTTTAGCTACTGAGAGCTGGCCAGACCTTAGGGAGCAGAAACTACAAAGTCCATTCCACCATTTCTGACACCCGCACCAGGTGCAACCTAGGCAGAGGTGTGCAGCTCCTCCTCCCCACCCTGGAGGTACTGGTTTTGTCTCAAGTCCCCACCCTAGCCACCTCCAGGGTAAGCTGCCACCTGCAAGGCTGGCATTCCAGATGGGCACCTCTTCTAGTCCCTGCAGCTCCATTTCCAATCCAGCTCCCTGCTAATGCACCTAGGAAAAGAGAAAAAAATAAACAGCCAAACTACTTGGGCCCTTGCACCCATGTGGGAGACCTGGATGAAGCTCCTGGCTTCAGTCTGGCCCAAACACAACTGTTGTAGCCATTTGAGGAGTGAACCAGCAGGTGGAAGAATGCTCTCTTTCTTTCTTCCTCTCTCTCTCTCTATCTGTAACTCTGCCTTTCAAATAAACAAAATAAATCTTTTAAATTAAAAAAAAAAAGTAGAAAGAGAAGCTGGCACTGACATCCATATGAGTGCTGGTTTGTGTCCCAGCTGCTCCTCTTCTGATCCAGTTTTCTGCTTATGGCCTGGAAAATAGCAGAAGATGGCCCAAGTGCTTGGGCCCCTGCACCATCTGGCTCCTGGCTTCAGATTGGACCAGCTCTGGCCATTGTGGCCAGTTGGGAAGTGAACCAGTGAAGGAAGACTTTTCTCTATATATCTCCCTCTATATATAACTTTGCCTCTCAAATAAGTAAATAAAATCTTTTTTGAACAGTAGAAGAAAAAGAGTGCAAACTCTCACCTGAGCTACTAGTTCTTAACCATGGTGTGGCTGTGGATGGAAAGAAATGTGAGGATGTGACTAGGCATCCGTTGAAAAAGTCCCAAAGAGTCCACCATAATCCCAACATCCCCAGGGCAAGCTGGCCTGCACTGAGTGAGCATCTCAAGGGTGAACCGATTAATTCCAAGTGAACCTGAGTATCGGCCCACAAAGTCTCTGTGCAAAGCTCTTCATCTTCACTCAAGAATTTCTCCTGGTTCATAGGTCACCTCCTGGTCCATGAGATAACCTGTACATCCACTTTATTTTAACTTGCATCATGTTTATTTAAAAAAATTCTTTTTTTTTTTTTTTGAGAAAAAGACAAAAGGATCCCCCCCCCCCCCCCGGGGTTTGCACTGAGCTGCATTTGCCAGCATGCTGGTTCCTCCAGGCCCTGCTTCTTGGAGGTGGAGGTGGTAATACCGGTGGTGCATGCTACCAAGGTGGCTGAGCTCTGCATAGATGAAAATGTGCACACACACACACACACATCAAAAGGCACTACTGTCGCTGGGCAACAGGCTCAATGCCTAAATCCAAGGCATCGGCCTCGAGTGCAAGGGTTTCCAACGAATTCAGAGAAAAACCACAGAGACAAAGCTCCCAGAATGCAGCTACCCCACAGTCTGTGTGTAAACCCAACCTTCTGAGCAGCCGAGTCGTTAAACAAAGACCGACAGCCTCAGCCTCTGCCCTCCCACGTGGTTCTTGGGGGCAGCTGCAGACAGAAAGGGGAGGCCGCAACTTTACACACCATACCTTCAGGCCAGTGAGAGAGCGGACTGCCCCATCCCGACAAAAATAGTCAGAACCACATGAATCTAATACATGACTATTAAAAAGTTAAGAAATCCCCATGTCTACTTAAAATGGGTGTAATTTAGACCGCAATGAAAAATACAAAGTCCCTGAGTAACGAACTCCCACCCTCCTCCCTCAGGGCATTTCCCACACCTTCCCCCTTGCCTGCAAGGTCACGTTCATTCCCAGCCCCCAGCCCCTTCCTGATGGATCTGGCCTCCAGCATTCTACTGTGCTCTTGAAGCATTTATTCTGATTTACAATGAAGGGCACTGTGTGCCTGTTTCTCCAGTGTGTGCTCCCATCTGCAGATGGATGTTCCTAAGGGCTGTTTTCTCATCACTGGATGAACACAATCTGCGTGGAGAGGCGGAACTGCCACTTCTCACCCACTCCTTGGGTGGTGGAAGGCAGAAGTTCTCATGGAGAACACTCAGCAAATCCTGTCTGGCCTCTTAGAGTCCCCACCAGTGTCCATACTGTCCTTGAGCCTGCAGAGCCACCAGCCTGTCCGACTCGCCCTGCTTGCCTTTCATGCATCAGTCAAACTACCACCACAATCGAGATACAGAATATATATTTTGAAATCTCATCACCATTTGCAATCGCTCCCTAACCCTTTCAATCCCCAGAGGTCCAGGCAACACAGATTTGCTTTCTTACCTTAGAGTTTGCCTTTTCTACAAATTTGTATAAACAGGATCCTGCAGTAGTGGCCTTTTGTGTCTGACTTCTTTCACTTTGCATAACGCCTCTGAGCAGTGGGGACTCATAGTTGATTTCCCCCTCGTTGAGTGTTACCCATTATATGGCTATGCCTCAGGTTGATCCATCCTTTGCCAGACACTTGAGCTGTTTCTAGTTTTTGGTTATTTCAAAGAAAGCCACGGTGCACGCACACATCTTTGCGTAGTCCTGCTTTTTCAGGACTGGGTCAGGGGTGAGGCAAGGGAGACATGAGGAGGACAGGATGTTAGGAGGCACTTGGAGTTGTGCAAGTGCAGCCAGTGGACGGTGCACCTCCTTCCCTGTTGTGCCCTGAATACCTGTCTGGACTCAGTCTCAGCCACGGTTTTCATTGCTTTAGTAACAGCACTGTTGAGCCAGCATCTAAGAGTGGGGTTGCTAGGTCACACAGTGGCTGTCCCATGTCCCATTACTTCCAGCAGTATGTAGAACTCCAGTCCTCACATTCTCCCCGGCAGCTGGTATCTTAGTCTTCCTGTGTCAACCATTCTGAAGTTGTGCACAAGGACTTCAGTTTGCTTTTCCCCAGTGGTTAGTGGTATTAAGCATATTTTCACTTTTAAGTGTTTCTTTGTAACTTATCTGTCTCCTTTAGTGTATGTCTGTCGAAAGAATCTGCTCATTTTTACAAGTCATTTGTTTTATTAAGTTCTAATTATTCTACATATATCCTAGATAAAAGTCATTTATCGGATACTTTTTTACAAATGTTTTCTCTCAGGTTGTGGCTGCCCTTGTGATTTTTCATACATGTGCTTTTGCAGTTTGGACAAGGTATCTTCTATTTCTGGTTTTCCGAAGGTTTTATCATACTGTTAAATGTGGCCAAATCATTTTTCCGTCTCTACTGAGATGGTCACATGGTAATAGAGTAAATGGCTGCTCTCTTTCAATTCTGCCTGCCTTGGAATGAACTCCGGGTAATCACACCATGGTAGACTTCCTACATGTTGCAAGATCTCACTTGCTAACATTTTGATTAGTAAGTTTTTGTCTGTGTTCCTGAGGAATCATGGTCAATCATTTTACTTGTTTGTCAAGTCTTTGTTTGACTTGGGTATCTGGGTGATGCTGGCTTCATAAAGTAAGTTGAGAAGTGTTCTAGCCTCTCCTATTTTCTGGAAGCATTAATATAGAGTTTGTGTTATTTCTGCCTTCATTGTCACAGGCCTGGAATTTTCTCTGTGGGAAGACTTTAAACTATGGATTCCTGTCTCCTAACAGGTGTAAGGTGATTTATATTATCTCTCCCTTTTAAAGCTTTGGGGGTTTGTTTCGTTCAAGGAATTTGTACTGTCACATAGACAAATCTGTTGATAAATTTGTTTGTGATGTTTACTTAATATCATTTTTAATATTTATTTATTTATTTATTTGAAAAGTAGAATTACAGACAGAGAGAAGGAGAAACAGAGAGAAAGATCTTCCATCTGCTGGTTCATTCCCCAAATGGCTGCAGTGGCTGTAGCTGGGCCAATCTGAAGCCAGGAGCCAGGAGCTTCCTCCGGGTCTCCCACGTGAGTGCAGGGACCCAAGCACTTGGGTCATCTTCCACTGCTTTCCCAGGCCACAGCAGAGAGCTGAATCAGGAGAGGAGGAGCCAGGACTTGAACCAGCATCCATATGGGATGCTGGCACCACTGGTCTTGGTTTTACTTGCTCCACCACAGCACCAACCCCCCCCCCAATATCATTTTGATGTGTGTTGAGTAGGTAATGATGTTCCCTCTCATTATAATTTGCATCCTATCATTTTCCTTATTACCCAGCTAAACACAGTCATTATTTTTGCTTTAAACAATAATACCTATTTTTCAAAAATCAAGAGAAGAAAACCAGACTTGTACATGGCCTTTTATGTTTGCCTACATTTTTAGCAATTCCAGTGTCTTTGTTTCTTTGTGCTGAGCAGAGATGGCCTTTAAGTCACTCCCCTTCAGACTGAGGTAATGTATGGAATTACTTGTTATGTAGGTCTGCTGGCATCGTTTCTTTTATTTATCTGAAAATGTCTTTACTTCTTTTTTCTAAAAAGAACACTTCAGAGATATCCAGTGACTTTTTTCCCTTCAGCAGTTGCTAATAGTCTCAATGTCTTTGGTGACCATAGTTCTATGAAAATATCAGCCATTAATCTTATCACTGTTTCCTTATGTGTAATGTATCATTTTGGGGGTGACTTTTACACTTTTATTTTTACTATTAGTTTTCAACAATTTGACCATAATGTGTCTAAAAGCAGTTTTTTTCTTTGTACTTCACAGGTTTGAAATTAATAGGAGCTGGCACAGTGGCGTAGCAAGCTAAGCCTCTGCCTGCTGCACATCCCATATAGGCACCCGATCTAGACCCAGCTGCTCCACTTATGATCCAGCACCCTGCTAATGGCCTGGGAAAGCAGTGGAGGATGGCCTGAGTCCTTGGGACCTTGCACCCACGTGGGAGACGTGGAAGAAGTGCCTGGCCTCTGGCCTTGGATTGGCCCAGTTCCAGCCTTTGCAGCCATTTGGGGAGTAAACCAGTAGATGGAAGATATTCCTCTCTGTCTCTCCCTTTTTTTGTCACTCTGCATCTCAAATAAATAAATCTTGAAAAAAGAAAATTAATATTTTCTATCCAAACTTTTACATCTTTGAGACATGTTTTATTTATTCCAATGTATTTTCTGCCTCTTTGCTCCTCTTCTTCTGGAATCCCAATTACATATATGTCATATTTACTCAATCTTCATTTTCTCTTTTATTCTGAATGAGTAGTTCTTTCAGCTATATCCTCTAGTTCATTTGTTCTCTACAAGTTCACATCCAATATACTGTTTAGTACATCAGACAAAACATTTAATTTCAGTTATTGTAATTTTCAGTTACAGAATTTTCATTTAGCCCTATTTGGGGTGGGGTAGGATACTCTGTTCATTTATTGATAGCATGCTTTCCTTCAGTTCTTTGAACATATTTGTAAAAGCTAAATTCAAATATTTATGTGCTAAATCCAACATCTAGATGCTCTTGAAGTCAATTTTCTTTCTTTTTTTTTTTTTTTTTTTTTTTTTTGACAGGCAGAGTGGACAGTGAGAAAGAGAGACAGAGAGAAAGGTCTTCCTTTGCTGTTGGTTCACCCTCCAATGGCCGCCGTGGCTGGCGCGCTGCGGCTGGTGCACCTCACTGATCCGAAACCAGGAGCCAGGTGCTTCTCCTGGTCTCCCATGCAGGTGCAGGGCCCAAGCACTTGGGCCATCCTCCACTGCACTCTTTGGCCACAGCAGAGAGCTGGCATGGAAGAGGGGCAACTGGAACAGAATCCGGCACCCCGACCAGGACTAGAACCTGGTGTGCCGGCGCCGCTAGGCGGAGGATTAGCCTGTTGAGCCTCAGCGCCGGCCTTGAAGTCAATTTTCTTTTTTAAAAAAGATTTATTTATTTGAAAGGCAGAGGCAGAGAAAGAGAGAGAGAGAGAGGTCTTCCAATGCTGATTCACTCCCCAGATGGCTGCCAACAGCTGGAGCTGCCCCAATCTGAAGCCAGGAGCCAGAAGCCTCCTCTGGGTCTCAAACACAAGGGCTCAAGCACTTGGGCCATCTTCTACTGCTTTCCCAGGCAATAGCAGAGAGCTGGATCAGAAGTGGAGCAGCTGGGACTCAAACCGATGCCCATATGGGATGCCAGTATTGCCAGCAGCAGCTTTACCCACAATGCCATAGCGCCAGCCTCCTTTTTCCTAAACATGGATCATACTTTCCTTTTCCTTTGTATGCATAGAAATATTTAAAAATTAGTCATGCTAAACCACATACAAAAACAATTCTAGATTTGGTCATGTTCATAAGAGGCTAAACATTGGTCCAGTAGTAGCTGAATTAAAACTGAAAACATCGGGTCCAGTAGTATGATGTTCTTTACAACTCCTGCTGCTGCTTTTTCAGTCTGGCCTCCTATTGAGTTTCCCTGTACCTTAAAAAAAACACTGACATTCAGCCAAGATTTGAGCAGAGGTGCATCTTACCCTCTCTATAGCTTCCTTGCTTCTACTAACCCCTCATTATTGCCAATTTCTCTTTCATACTTAGCACTGTTTTTTAATGCTTCAAGCCCTTCTTCAGACTTCTGGCATCACTTTGCATACAATTAAGGTATGCACTGAATTGTGTGTATGTGCATGTGTGTGTTTGTGTGTGTGTTTGTGTGTGTGTTTAATGACAGATCTCGTTCTATGTAGCTCTACCTTTTAATGTTACATTTCCCCCTGATATGTGTCTACCTTCTCACAAGGCCCTTGGGGCTCCCCTTCATATTGTATTTTAGCTGTCAGCCAAGTATTTAGATAGCTTTTATTTTAAAAAAAATATTTATTTTATTTGTTTAAAAGAGTTACAGAGAAAGGTAGAGACAGAGGGAGAAAGAGAGAGGTCTCCATCTGCTGGTTCACTCCCCAAATGTCTGCAACAACTAGAGCTGAACAGATCCAAAGTCAGGAGCCAGGAGCTTCCCCTGAGTCTCCCAACAGGGTGTAGGGGCCCAAGGACTTAGGCTATTCTCTGCTGCTTTGCCAGGTGCATTAGCAGGGAGCTGGATTGGAAGTGGAGCAGCTGGGAGTTGAACGGGTGCCCGTATGGGATACCAGAGCTGCAGGCTGGGGCTTTAACCCACTGCACCACAGCACCCGCTCCAACAGCTTATTTTCTGAATGTGGGTCTCACTCCTTATAAATTATTACAAGAAAATTTCCTTTTTAAAACTTCCAACTGCTTTCCAGCTCTGAGCTCTGCTCTCTGGCACCGTTGGTTGGGCAAAACTGTGATTTCTCTCTGTGTTGTCTCCCACAGTGGTGCCTGAACAGATCTGGTTGTGTCCTTGGGTTCACTCCTCCCCTCCACTCATTCACAGCTTCCACATCTCGCAGCCCAGGGTCTCGCTCTGAGGCTCTGAAAAGACAGCAGCACTAGGCGCAGCACTAGTCGAGGGCACTACCCAGGGGAGTCTTCCCGCCCTTCCAGATGCTGTGAACCTGGAAATTGTCAACAACCCCATAACTTGCTGAAGTTCCTGAGTCCCAGCCTCAAGGCTGAGCTGACGCAGGGGCAGGACAGTCTTCTGGTGCTTGTGAATGTGAACCAGAGCAGGCTTTTCCACCAAACCTGAGTCCGGCAGAGTTTGGCTCTAGAACGGTCAGGCTCATTTTCCAACAGACTGGGGTCTTGGTCTGGCCCCCACAAATAGCTATTTCTGTGATGTTGGGTGTTACTTAACATTCCTGAGACTTGGTTTTAACACGATTTCATATAATAGTATCTACCTATGTAGGGTGATTTCAGAATTAAATGGGAATATAGAAATCAGCATAGACTCAGCACAGATTATTGTTCAAAAATGGTCATTACTATTACAGCTAAACTTCCCAGACCCTGTCAGAATTTTTTTTTTAATTATTTTCATATCATTGTTGAGGAATCGAGGCTCAGAGGTTGAGGAATGTGTCCCAGGGCATCCAGCTAGTCCCTCAACAACGAGAACTGCAGTCCTTCCAAGAAAGAAAAACAGAAAACGTCCACACTACCTTTTCACTTCCCAAGTAGAAATGCATCCCTCTGAGTTCCACAGCTGCTGGTAAACTACTTATTATGGTCGGACCGATGCTCTGAGGACGCCCTGCAGGGCACGGCTGCTGGCTTCCTCGGCCTTGTTCACCAGCACCTCACCGCAGCAGGCCCGGAAGGTGCTCCCGAGCGGTTGCTGACTTGAAGAGCAAGGAGGGGACCGGGGTCAGAGCCCCGGCAGAGGCAGGGCTGGGGCTGAGCGTCTGTGGGTCAACGCGACCCTGAGGGTTCAAGCCTGGGTGGATCCAAGGACGGCGGAACTCCCTGTTGGCCGAGAACCGGAAATCGGGAGCAGTGGATGGCTTGGGGTGGGGGTGGGGAATGCAGAGATGAGGCTCAGATGGGTTTTGAGGGGGAGAGGGGCCATTGAACCAGGATTCTGTGAAAATCCACCGGGCAATCCCCCACCCCTCCCGTGGACTGGCTCCTGCCCTGACATCCAGGCCCCTGCCCTGGAGTCATTCCTAATGGGAGACACACCCAGGAAACCACAGTGCGAAGACTTACACAGCCACCTCCCAACACCCAGCAACCAGCAGTGTTTGGTGATGGCTGTGAGGATGCAGGGCCCTGGAGGAGTGGGGTGGAGACTGGTCAGTCCAGGAGAGCTCCGCGGAGGAGGAGGGAGGGAGAGGATGGGGGCGGGGCGTGCTCACCTCTGGGAAGGTGGGGCCTGGCCCCTTGGCTGGAACTCCTGGCCTGAGCCCCTATTGCTCCAGGGGGAGCACAGAGCCCAGCAGATCGCAGCTGCTGTGAGGGGGCCTGCAATGGGATCTCCAGGGGAACGGCCGAGAATAACCGCTCCCGCCCAGGACCACTCCCTAGCTCTGCGCCTTCCTCTCCCTGCGCGTGGGCTTTGCTCTCTGCGCTGTGGGCGCCCCTCACTCCCGCCCCCTCGCTCCTCCGTGATCCCCCACCCCCGGGCAGGTTGTGGGGAGGAGGGAACAGTCAGAAATCCAGTTCTATTCCAGTGACCCCCTCCCTCCCACCCACCCACCTCATTTTCTCATCTTCCCGGCACTGATGAGTCACCACCCAGTCTCCAAGCTCCCTTCTGGCTCCAGCATCCCCAGGTTCTAGGTCAGGAGAGAGCTGATCTGGCTCCTTCCTCTGTGCCGGCGCTCCCGTCTGCTCCAGCCACACTGCCTCCTCTTCCTGGAAGGCAGGTGACATGTCCTGCCTCAGGGGCAGAGCACGGGCTGCTACCTGTGCCTGGAGAGCCATTCCCCGGACATCTGCTTGGCCACTCACTCCCCTCCTTCCAGCAGTCACCAGGGAAAGGCAAATCAAAACCACAAGATGTCACTTCCCATCCGCTAGGGTGGCTAGAGTAAGAAAGCTTCGTGAGGAGCAGGCACTCAGCCTAGCCGCTTACATGCTGTTTGAGAGGGTCGCAGCCCATATTGAAGTACCTGGGTTTGACACCTGGATTCAATACCGAGTTCCAGCTCCTGGCTCCAGCTTCCTGCTAATGCACACCCTGGGGGGCAGTTGTGATGGCCCAAGTTATTTGGACCCCTGTCACCTACATGGGAGAGTGGATTGGGGTCCCAACTCCTGGCGCTGCTCTTGCCCAGCCCGACTACTGTGAGCATTTGGGGAGTGAGCCAGTGGATGGGAACTCTCCTCTCCACTTCTCGCTTCTCTTCTCTCTCTCTCTCTCTCTCTCTGATTCTCTCCCTGTCTCTCTGACTTTCAAATAATTTTTTAAAATTGATCTTGTGATATGTTCTAAGATTAGTTTTTTAAGTGCTTTAAACTTGGTGTTGGCAAAGGTGTAGAGAAAATGTGACTCTGGCGAGGTCTAAAACAATGTGGCTGTCAGTTCCTCAAATGATTGAACACAGAATTTAGCACACAACCCAATAACTGCACTCCTAGGTATATACCCAAGAGAAATAAACACACATGTTCATTCAGGAACTTGGACGTGAATTATGGCAGCGTGGCTCATAATAGCTAAGGGGGAAACAGCTCCAACAATGGCTGAATGTACATCCATGCAATGGAATAGGGGTGCTGATGCACGCTACAGCCCAGCTGAGTGCTGGACTGCTGTGCTGTGTGAAAGAAGCCATTCATTCCAATGGCAGGAGAGGCCTGGATAGGAAATCTACAGAGACAGGAAGGAGATTAGCAATCACTTAGGGCTGAAGAAAAGTGAGTAATGGGGGCGGGGGAGGGAGTGGTAGATGAAGGTACAAAGTTTCTTTCGAAATGATGAAAATGTTACTAAAATGGACTCTTTTGTTTAAAGATTTATTTATTTATTTGAAAGAGTTACACAGAGAGAGAAAGAGAGGCAGAGAGAGAGAGAAAAAGAAAGAGAGAGAGGTCTTCCATCTGCTGGTTCACTCCCCAATTGGCCACAACAGCCGGAGCTTCATGCCAATCCGAAGCCAGGAGCCAGGAGCTTCTTCCAGGTCTCCCACACGGGTGCAGGGACCCAAGGGCTTGGGCCATTTTCTACTGTTTTTCCAGGCCATAGCAGAGAGCTGGATCGAAAGTGGAGCAGCCGGGACTCGAACTGGTACCCATATGGGATGCCCGCACCATAGGCAGCAGCTTTACCGGCTACACCACAGCGCCAGCCCCTGAAATCGACTCTTTTGATCGCCGTGCATACCTGTGAATTCCGAATGAATGAAGTAGGTGGTATGTAACTTCTGTCTCAGGAAAGTCATTTTCTAAAGCATGCACTGGAGGTATAGAATGAGAACAAGTGCTTTGCGGCCAGGCTGACCTGGGTTTGAATCCTTGCTGCATTATTTATCAGCCTAGGGTCCTCTCACCTGTAGAGGGGATAGGATGGTCATACTGACCTCATGGAGTGGCCGTGACGAAGAGATCATGCGAGTCAGTGCTCAGTATCACCTTGCCTGTAACAAGCATAGAACTGCTGTTATCTGGGGCCGGCACCATGGCTCACTTGGCTAATCCTCTGCCTGCGGTACCGGCATGCCATATGGGTGCCGGGTTCTAGTCCAGCTCTCTGCTGTGGCCCCGGGAAGGCAGTGGAGGATGGCCCAAGTGCTTGGGTCCCTGCACCTGCATGGGAGACCAGGAGGAAGCACCTGGCTCCTGGCTTTGGATCGGCGTAGCTCCAGCCATAGCAGCCATTTGGGGGATGAACCAATGGAAGGAAGACCTTTCTCTCTGTCTCTCTCTCACTGTCTAACTCTATCTGTCAAAAATTTTTTAAAATAAAATAAAAAAAAAGAACTGATGTTATCTGACTACAGAAGGTGAGTCGCACCTGGCTGAAGACAACTCAGTGAGGCAGGTGCTTGAGGTCCTCAAAGACTATTCAGATACCTGCCAACACATTTGGTTAGAAAAAAGATTTTGTCCTTTAGGGACAAACAGGTCCAAATCCTGGTGACACCCACAGAGTGATATATGGTGGCTATTTTCCAAGGTGGGGGGGAGGGCTGCTGCACTGTTCAGTTTCTGGCAGACCTCCTTCTCTCTGGAGAAGGCGGGGGCAGTGACTTGCCCCCTCCTCCACACATTCCCTTGGCAGAAGGTCCAGGAGGAGGAAGGGTGGACAAGGGGCAGGGTCATGACAATGATGGGCTAGGCAGAGGTCATGATGATGACCCAGGCAAATCTAAGGAGCAGACAGCTTTGGCCCCAAAAGAGCCATCTCTGGAAGGGTGAGGCTCTTCCACCAGCATGTCGGAATGTTGGGGGACTTGAGCTATGGATGCCAGCATCATTGGCAGGGTTGCATGGGCCCTGCAGGACAGAGGGGGAGGATGTACCCATTCCTTGATGGATGCTCTCTCCAAACCAATCTCCAGGAAGGATCCAGACACCTCTGCCTCGTTGTCACACTGGCCTTGTATCCTGATGGCTGTTTGGTTGGGGCAGTGCTCGGGAGCGGGCCATGTGTGTAAAAGCCTACTGTCTACCCGAGACTGTGCAACCCTGTGGCAAACATTGATCCAGCTGCTACCATGCTTTTTTTATTATTATTATTTGAGAGGTAGAGTTACAGACAGTGAGAGGGAGAGACAGAGAAAAAGGTCTTCCATTGGTTCACTCCCCAAATGGCTGCTATAGCCAGTGTGCTGCGCCAATCCGAAGCCAGGGGCTGGGTGCTACTTCCTGGTCTCCCATGTGGGTGCAGGGGCCCAAGTACTTGGGCCATCTTCTACTGCTTTCCCAAGCCATAGCAGAGAGCTGGATTGGAAGAGGAGCAGCCGGGACTCGAACCAGTGCTCATATGGGATGCCAGCACTGCAGGCAGAGGATTAACCTACTGTGCCATGGTGCCAGCCCCTGCTGCCATGCTTTAGGCTCCTGTACACGTGAAGTAATTGCCTGTCTTATTTGTGACCTGTTTGTTCCAGTTCTCTATCCACAAACATACAATCCTCACTTATTCACTCTTTCTGGTAAGTAACGAATTCACCGTTTATGTGAGCAAGAACATGTTAAAACGTTTGTATTTTTCTCTCTCATTGTAAACTGGTTTCCGAGGCTCATATTTTAAAGTACAGAAATGAGTTGACTTAAGTAACTAATGGGTGTCTCTCCTCGGGGATCGCCTATTTCCAAAGATGGTTTTATTTTGTAAAGAAAGTTTGGAACATTTAGTGCCACTGGGGGACACTCCAGGCACCCTAGTCTTGCAGCGAAGCCAGCACCTCCATAGTGGAGGAAGTATCTCCTTGGTCAGGGATCCTGATAAAATGAGTTCTTCTTGAGCATCTGCCAGGGACTTTCCTGGGTGTGTGCAAACCCAGAGATTGCACTTTCCAAACCCAGAGATTCCCTTCAGCATGCACCTATGCCCAATGTGATAAGCTCTCGGGTAAGTTCAGAAATGTGTCCTGTGTCACGCAGATAGTAAGAGAAACGTGAGCTTCAGACCTAATTTGGTCTTGTTCTAAAGTCCTGGCTTTCCCCTGGACAGCTAAGTGCAGCACGAGCACATCTAGAGAGGCTGTTAGGACCTGAAGGGCACTGGTCGGCCCAGAAGTAGAGCTGATCAGCAGCTGCCCACTACAGAGGTGTCTCCAGTCAGCATCAGGAGGTTTAGGGGGGTTCCCAAGCATGGGGGAATAGTCCCCCATCCTGGCCACATGGGTGGCAGGTGCCCAAGCACTTGGGCCAATATCCACTGCTTTCCCAAGCACTTGAGCAGGGAGCTGGATCAGAAGCAAAGTGGTTGGGACTTAAACTGGTATCATGGGTGATGGCTTAACCCATTGGGCCACAGTGCCAGCCCCCATTCAGTTCTTAGGAAGAGGGAAAGCCTGTCATTTGCAATAATAAGATTGAACATGTGGCATAGAGGGTTAAGCTGCCTGTAATGCCGGCATCCTATATATGGGCACCAGTTCAAGCCCTAGCTGCTCCACTTCCAATCCAGGCCCCTGCTAGTGGCCTGGGAAAGCAGCAGAAGATGGTCCAAGTCCTTGGGCCCCTGCATCCATTGAGGGAGACCCAGATGAAGCTCCTGGTTCCTGTCTTGGGTGGGTCTAGCCCTGGCCATTGCACCCATTTGGGGAATGGAAAGCAGTGCAGGCTGCCATATGTGCCTCTCTTGTTCACAGAGCTGGGAGAGGCACAGGGTCAGTGCATCTGGTATGATCACAAATGACCAACAAAGTGCCAGGAGTGCAGGGTGAGCTGGGAGCCCAGAGCCTGGAGCTGGGGTGGTCAAGGCCAGCCCCCAGGGGCCATGGAAGCTGCTTCTGGGAGGGTCAGCAGGCAAGAGTGGGAAGAGTGGGCAGGCTGGAGGCTGAGGGGACGCCCTTTTAAGATCATGAAAAATACAGGGGCTCCATAAATGAGGCATTGTTTCAGTGAACAGCTCCTGCAGGGCTCTGCTCCACTCTGTGCCCTCAGGGAGGGGGTCCCCAAGACCTGTGGGTGGGTTCTGGGGGCTATGGATGGGGACCTACAGAGCCTGCTGTCCCCTATGGGGGTGAACAGTGGTTTCCTGGGTCCCAGCGGTGTGTGTGGGAGGCTGTGCTGATGTCACAGTCTGTGCTCCCCAGCTGGACAGAGGAGAGACTCTGAGAACTGGAGAAACCAAGAACTGAAATTTTGTCATAAGAGGAGTTCAGCAGAAAGGCACCTGACTGATGTGGCTGGGTTGTGAAGGTCACAGATGCACAGAGGTTGTGCAAGAGCCCTGGGTGGGAGCCGGGCTCGAGCACTGGCCAGGCACTCCGCACACCAGCGGGACCTTGTCCAGAATCAACACAATGAGCAAATCTTTGGATCGAAGGGCTCTAAGCCTCCAACTCACTGATGGCGAGGAACCCTGCCCCAGCTGGGAGACCACCAAAGCTTCTTACACCAGCGTCCTTGGCAGCTCTGGGCTGGAGCTCGAGATGTAGGCCCGTTTGTGACTCACTAGGTGCAGGGGAGGCAGCTGTGGTTGTCAAAGACCATTGTGGGGCCCAGAGGCTGCTGAGATGCAGCCGTGGGCCTGGGATCCTCGGCCCGGGGGGAGGAGAGATGTCACCTGGTACAGGCCTGGCCTCTCCTCTCAGTGCGCCTTCCCAGGGTCTGCAGCCAGCCTAGCATGGGGAAAGGCTTCACGGAGTCAGATCACTGGGATCTGCAATGACCGTGGGTCTTGGGGGGGGGGGGGCAGGGACGAGGTACCAGGCCTGGCTCGGCCACTGACAGACTGCCCAGACCTCCGTGAGACTGTGTCCTCTTCAGTAAAATGGGCAGGTAATCATACTGATGCCTCATGCCGCTCACAGGGGGGCTCACAGACAAGGCAGGGGAGGTGATGATGACTTGGCTCCCTGGGGGAGTCTGTTGAGCAGATTCAGCGCCCCACCCCAGGTACCCATGGCCTGGACTCCACCCATCCTTTGCCCTGGGGAACTCAGCCTGGGTCAGGCTCCTGTCTCAAGGTCACAGGCACAGGAGTTCATTTAAATATCCTGGGTACAGGACCTGTGTGAGCCCCTCCCCTGCAAGGGTGCTCAGTCTCAGGCTGCCCTGCCCCACAAAACAGCGGCAGGCAGTCCCCATCTGCTCTCTCTCTCTCTCTCTCTCTCTCTCTCTCTCTTTTTTTTTTTTTTGACAGGCAGAGTGGACAGTGAGAGAGAGAGACAGAGAGAAAGGTCTTCCTTTGCCGTTGGTTCACCCTCCAATGGCCGCCGCGGCTGGCACGCTGCAGCAGGCGCACCTTGCTGATCCGAAGCCAGGAGCCGGGTGCTTCTCCTGGTCTCCCCTGGGGTGCAGGGCCCAAGCACTTGGGCCATCCTCCACTGCACTCCCAGGCCACAGCAGAGAGCTGGCCTGGAAGAGGGGCAACCGGGACAGAATCCGGCGCCCCAACAGGGACTAGAACCCAGGGTTCCAGTGCCGCAGGTGTAGGATTAGCCTATTGAGCCACAGCGCTGGCCTCCCCATCTGTCTCACACAGAATGGTGCAGCCCTTTTCATTTTTCACTATTATAGCAAGTGAGTTAAATAGGTTACATCATTGAAGCATATCACAGGTTCTCTTAAAACCTGCCCAACTAGCAAGGGGTAAGTTCAGGGTCATCCGTTCTGAGGCTGCACGTGTGTTTAGCCTCGTACTTAGACTCCGTGAGAGTGTTGAGAGGAAGAGAGGATCTCACCCTGCAGAGTCCTCCCCCACCTCCCTGTGGCTCTGCCTTGCCCCAGTCCTTTGCAGCAGGCCGGGGGTTGGGGGAGGACGTGGATGTGATGTGAAGTTTTAAGCCCGGAAAATGAGGTCTGTCCCAGGACTCTGCTTCTGCCATGGTTTTGTAGAAACATCAGGAGAGGGTGAGGGAATGGAGAGGACAGCTGGAGTCCATGACAGGGACGTTTCCTGTGACAGGGCTGTGTGTGTGTGTGTGTGTGTGTGTTAGTGATGGATGATTCTGCACTTTGGGTCACATCCCCCACTGATTTCTGCCTCTTCTGAACTCCGGCTCTGCATTCTCAACCATTGGTGATGCTGTAGGCTCCTCACACTTCGGCAGTCGGCTCTCTCCACCCCTCACCCCTGCCCTCCAGCCCAGCCCAGCCCAGCCCAGCCCAGGCCCTTGTCTGTGGCCTGGATGAGTGCAATGTCTCCCACTGGCCCCTGTGGCTCAAGAGTCTCCCAAGAGGCTCTAGTGCTCTGATCCTGCCTCACCCATTGCCAAGAGCTTCAGGATCCATAGAATTCATTTCAGATGCCTAAGCCTGGCATTTGGAATCATTCACAGCCTTTCACTTAAAGTGTGGTCCTCAGACCAGGGGCACTGGCAATAACCCAGGTCCTTGCAAGGAATGCAGAGTCCAGGTTCCCCTAGTCAACTGGATCAGAAGCGCTCTTTTAGAAGACTGCCAAGTGAACCCTACGTGCAGTCAGCAGGTGCTGCTTTCTGCTTCTCTGATACGTACAAATGTGGGATCACACATGTGGAGTATATATTATAGCTACACTGTCTCACCAAAGTCATGCATATGTGTGCCTTTTAAAATGTGCTGAAGTCTCAGGCCCCTGCTAGTCTCCATTTCTCTCCCCAGAGGCAACCACTTCTGTTAGTATTTCTGCTTTTCGTTTTCTGTGGTGACTTCTGGGTCCCTCGGTAACATTTAGAAAGCTATTTCTGGGGTTTTCAAACACAGATGTCACCTAATGACTTCCTGCTACTCGAAGGGGATTTAACTCATTCATGCTACCCCAGTCCCCACTGCTGCTCAGCTCTGCTGGTTGCAATTGCTCCTTCCTGCTGCTTCTCTCCCCTGACTGCTGAACCCAGGTTGTCTTCTTGTAGTTAAAAACTGTTGTGCTCAGGGCCAGCACACAGGCATAGCAAGTAAAACCTCTGGCTGCAGCACCAGCATCCCATATGGGTGCCAGTTCATGTCCCGGGTGCCTGGGAAAGCAGCAGAAGATGGCCCAAGTGCTTGGACCACTGCACCCATGTGAGAGACCTGGAAGAAGCTCCTGGCTCCTGGCTTCAGATAGGCACAGCACTGGCCATTGTGGCCTTTTGGGGATTGAACCAGCAGATGGAAGACCTCTCTCTCTCTCTCTCTCTCTCTCTCTCTCTCTCTCTCTCTGCCTTTCAAATAATAAATATCTGCAGTTGGGGGAGAGGGGGCTGACTTTTCTGCTGGGGTGCTCCTATGTGCCAGCACGAGGGGCTCTCTTGGGCCCAATACTGTCTACAGTTGCTGCCAGAGCTCTCTACAGGCAGTACATCCAGGGGTCTCTGTTCGCTTTAGAAGAGCCCTCTGGGCTATATCTCGACATAGTCTCCTAGCCTGCAGGGTTTCTGATGAGAAGTCCACTGTGAGTCTAATTGGAGATCTTCTGAAAGTAATCTGACATTAGTCTTGTTCACATTTTAAAATCTTTATGTTTACTGTGGAAAGTTTGACTACAATGTGTCATTTCTGGTCATGTCTGTTAGGAGTTCTGTGTGCTTCCTGTCTTTGATGTCCCTTTCTTTCTCCAAATTGGGGAAGTTTTCTGTAATTATTTCACTTTTTAAAAGGCCTTCTAATCCATTCTCTCTTTCCATGCCTACAGGAACACCTATGTTGGAACTTACGCAGGCTATAATAGTGGAAAATGAAAATTTCTGCGCCATTCTGTGGGAGACAGATGGGGACTGCTGCTGTTTTGGGGGGCAGGGCAGCCTGAGACTGAGCACCCTTGCAGGGGAGGGGCTATCCCTCTGAGGCTTAATGGAGTGTCTGCTCTTTCAGTGAATACCTAGAGGCATGTGCTGGGTTTGGTCAGGGAGCTCTGTTCAGTGCTCCAGAGTGAGAGGAGTGTCCAAGGTGACACCCAAGTTGAGCATGGTAGATCTCTTTTTATTTTTTTTTATCAGAGGAGAGAGTTTGATCAGCTCTTTTATCATAGTCTCACTCCCTCCTTCTGTCCTCCAAGGCAACCAATGCCCAGGCGCTAGCCCCAGTGGGCACAATATTCAACCACGCTGCCACAAGAGCTACACAAAGGATCCATGCAGACCTCAGTGTGAGCACAGATCCCACAGCAATGACCCAGCCAAGGCAATCAGGGAGCTCCATGCATGTGGAGCCGCCCATAGTGACTGCCCAGAGACCCACCATCCCTTGCACCCTCCCACACAGTCAGTGTTCCCACATTCCCAGCACACAAGGCTCCCACAGTCATGGAATGCCAAGAATCCACTCTGTCCTGCCAGTCCATCCCATCCACAGAGAGGCAGAGAGGCTCCCAGAGCCAGCTGCCTCTAGGTATTCCACCCACACAGCCTAAGCCCCAGAGCCTGTGATGTGCTGGGAGGCTGGGGGCGCCTCACAGTCCTACAAGGACACCCAGCCCCTTTCAATCCTCCCAGCCAGACTCAGGTGCGTCCTCTCAGCTTTATCACCAATGGCTCGGGCTGCTGCAGTCTGGACTCCTCCACTCTCCAAAGCTGGTGCTGAGGCTCTTGGCTGCTGGGGTCCTGAGTCGTGTCCATGCTCATACTGCACATCCACCCCCTCCATGTAGATCCACAGTGTCCCTCTAACTCCCGTTGAGTTTCCACTGCAGTTTTCTCCCTAACTCTTCCCTGAGATTGCACTCTCTCAGCTTTTTTTTATCTATCTTCTCCTAGACTAGAGTAGTAAGCTCCTTCTCTATTCCACCACTTTGGAATCTTCAAGAATCCATTTTTAAAATAAGCAAATCACAGAATCACCAATTTGCTAAATGCACATTTATTCTGTCAACTATTGATAATATTTATAGTTACTTGAATCAGATTTGTCAGTAGGTCCTATGGGAACCTCCGTCAGTGATGACTCCTGGGTTCTGGCTCCAGGCTCCCTCTCTGGCCCAGTCTCTGCCTGTCAGTCTCCCTCTGCCCCTCAACCTCCCTCTTTCAGGAACCTGCAATTCAGGCCCCTCAGGAACTGACTGCTCTTTCTAGTAAAAGGGAGATGAGCAGAGAGGAGAATACTGTTTAAGGTGCTCTTAGGAAAAACAATGAATACCTGCCAGCTAAAGTGAACAAATCTTCAAAGACCATTGTTTCAACCATTCTGCCTCTATCAATTATTTTAGGCTGCATACAGTCTAAAGAAGTTTCTGTAGTGGAAAGCTTCGATAATTTCAATGACTTGTTCGCTCAGTGAATTGGCCCATTTCTGCCCCACAGCACCTCGCAGACAGGTGTGTCCAAGCCCAGTCTCTGTTTGGAAGCTGCCAGGGGCATATCTGACTTGCCAGCCTAGAGACAGGGTTCTATCTGTGCAGAAGCCCACAAAAGTTCACTGGCCTTAATGCACTGAACACCATGATGGTAGCAAACACCCAAGGGAGAACTCTTTGGTTCCATGATTACAATAATAAGTAGATAGAGACACATTGAGTGACAATTTCAATAATGCTGTGGTGTTACTTTTTTCCATTTTATAGATCAATTGTCACCTGGGAGAGTTTTGTTAAGAATGAGATTATCTTTAAATAGTAAAGCAAATTGAAGTTCAATCAACTGTATGTAACAAACATATGTGAACATTACATACATTTGCTTGCATAAGACTTGTAAAATGGGCCAGTGCAGTGGCATAGTGGGTAAAGCCGCCGCCTGCAGTGCCAGCATCCCACATAGGCACCGGTTCAAGCCCCAGCTGCTCCACTTCCGATCCAGCTCTCTGTTATGGCCTGGGAAAGCAGTAGAAGATGGCCCAAGTCCTTGGGCCCCTGTACCCATGTGGGAAGACCTGAAGGAAGCTCCTGGCTCCTGGCTTCAGATCAGCACAGCTCTGGCCATTGCAGCCAATTGGGGAATGAACCAAGGGATGGAAGACCTCTCTCTCTCTCTCTCTCTCTCTCTCTCTCTCTCTGCCTGTCCTCTCTCTGTGTAATTTTGACTTTCAAATAAATAAATAAATGTTTAAAAAAGTTTTTTAAAAACATTAATATGGTATCGGAGGTGAAGCTCTGTATTTGGTCCTTCAATCCCACTGTCACTGATTTAATTTCCGTGAAACAAAAACACCCGACATATCACATTGAATGTGTAGGTTTGAAAATTACTTTGGGGTAGGCATTCTGCCTAGCAGTGAAGACGCTAGTTAGAATGCCTGGGCCCACTCCTGACTGAGAATTCCTGCTAATGTGGACCCCAACCTGAGAGGCAACAGTGATGACTCAAGCAATTAGGGCCCTGCCACCCTTGGGAGACTTGTATTGAGTTCCTGGCTCCTAGCTTCTGCCTGGCCCGGCTACCCAGAGGATGAGGAGCTGGGCCTCTGTCTCTCCACCTTTCAAATTGAAGTGACACTCTGACAAGAGGGACTCCATTTTGCAGCACCCAAGAGGCCATCTTGAGAAAGTACCCCACCATGAGACTCTGGTCTGAAACTAACTATGGTCTAAAACTCAGACAATAGCATAACACTGTATCCCCTTTGGCAGAACATGGAAGCTCCCTAGCATGGCCACTCAAGCTTAAAACAGAGAGGCTGTGCCTGCATTAATGTTACGATGCAGTTTTTCTATAGTCAAGATTGTGACTTAGTTCAGCTTGACCTTAATAAACATGTATTCCTCCCCGATCCTAGCAACCATGTATTCCCCCCTCCTTGTGGTTTTTGCCTTTATAAACCTTTTTGCTCTGAGCTTCAGAATCTTGAGTTCTTTAGAGCATAAGCCCACTCTCCACCACTGGTGATAAAAGACCATCAAATTTTGTCAATGTGTGGTGCTCCTCTGTTTGCACTCGCTCAGGCACAACAAAATAAATAAATAATTTTAAAATTAAAAATTTAAATAACAGAAAATTAATTTGAACAACCATTGCTTCATTGTTTTACCATTTTTTATTTATTTCACATACACTTTTTGGTTTATAACATACATAAGATACTTATACATGGTATTATATTTTAATAAATTTAAGGGGTATAATAAAATAATTTAAATCAATACTGGGTAATAACTGGTAGCTTTGGGATCTGCAAGGAGGGAAGGCCTATACTTCTGGGAATGGAGAGTCCCTACCCGCACTTCTGGGGATGAAAAGTCCTTATCAAGGTCCCCGCAGGTGCCTAAAAGTCAACCAATGAGGATCAGACCTGCCTCAACCTTTAACCCCCACGCGCTGAAACTATAAAAGGAGCCCTCCCAATCTCTGACTTGCGACTTTCCCGGCCCCCCACCCCCCACCCCGCTCTGTTGTGACCGGGGAACCTCGCCCGGGAGTGGAATCCCAATAAAAACTTGTGAATTAATTGATTCGTCTGCCTGGGAAGATTTGTTACGCACTGGACACCTTGCAATAACAACTCTTCTCTTTTTTTAAGGTTTATTTAGTTATGTGCAGAGCAGAGTTACAGAGAGAGGAAGAGACAGAGATCTTTCATCCTCTGGTTCATTCTACAAGTGGCCACAATGGCCACAGCTGGGCTAATCCAAAGCCAGGAGCCAGGAGTTTCTTCTGGGTCTCCCTCATGGGTGCAGCAACCCAAGTACTTGGGCCATATTCTACTGCCTTCTCAGGCCATTAGCAGAGGACTGGGTTGGAAGAGGAACAGCCAAGACTTGAACAGGCACCCGTATAGGATACCAGCACCACAGGCAGAGGCTTAGTCTACTATGCCACAGCGCCAACCCTGACAACTCTTCTCTAAAGATATTCCTTTTTTGGACTATAAAGCAAATTTTAATTCAATTAGTATAAGAAGTGAAGGTAAAGGGGATACTTTAAAAGCATAATGCATGCATTAAACTGACAATACAAAGCATAAGAAACCATAGGAAGGGACCAGTGCTGTGTAGCATAGTAGGGTAAGCCTCTACCTATGGCACCAGCAATCCCTGTGGGTGCCAGTTCACATCCTGGCTGCTCCTTTTCCAATCCAGCTCTCTTCTTGTTGCCTGGGAAAGCAGTGGAAGATGGCCCAAGTGCTTGGGCCCCTGCACTTGCGTAAGAGACCCAGAAGAACTCTCGGCTCCTGGCCCCTGGCTTTGGATTTGCTCAGCTCTGGCCTTTGTGGCATTTGGGAAGTGAACCAGCAGATGGAAGACCATTCTGACTCTCCCTCTGTCTGTAACTCTACCTCTTAAAGAAATTTTAAAATCTTTTAAAAAAAAAAAGCTACAGGAGAATTTTATTTATAAATAATTAATTATGCAAAAACCCCAAATAAAAGTATTTTCAAACAGTTGCTAATCAAAAGAATGCTCCATCTGCTGGGGCTTGTTCCAATAATGCAATGAAAATCTATTGATTATTGATGCATAAGAAACAGAAAACCAATATCATATATTCATAGATATTGAAAGGAAAATGATAAAACTTGATGTTTTCTTTTTGGTGAAACTTTCAATAAAATAGGATGCTGTAAATACTTTCTTAACATGGTAAAATATATAAATTCTTTGATCTCCCAAAATCGTACTTGAAGGGGAAACCATTTATTTTAAAATTAGCAACAAAGCAGGACATATTTTCTCGTCACTGTCATTTATTTGGTTTGGAGGGTATTAACTAATGCCGTTATGCTAGAGGAAAGAATGAGGCACAATGATCGGAAAGAAACAGTTTTAATCATTTGTTGATAATATGGTTACTTACCTAGAAATTCATTGAAATAAATAAAAGACTATTATAAACAGCAGGGAAACTTAGTGGCATGGCTTTATATATATACGGTATATATGTATTTTTTATTGTTACCAAATGATTATAAGATATATTGAAGGAAGTACCTACTAACTATATCAACAAATTAATTGAACATCATAATTTCAACAAGATATACTGTTTTGCTTTTGTATGTAGTATATTATGTAATAAAAGCAAACGTGTCGTTGAATGACTTAGGTTTTGCGAAAGCCTGAGCTAAGGCATTCACATGCTCAGAATGAAGCCTGAAGCCTGACGGGCGGTGGTGCAGGGGAAATATCTCCTTCCCTTCCCTCCGCCCTGACCCAGGTCCTGTCTCCGCAGGACTCCTGCCTTTGCACATTCAAGGGCCACCCGCTCCCCACTCGTGGGCAGCGGGCTCCTCGCAGACACTCCAGGGAAGCACCTCTCTCCCTGACTGTCTCTACGAAAGCCCTCCCTGACCATGAGTCCTCCCTAATATGCAGGAAGTTGGTCCGAAGTCATGGCTGACCTCTTAAGGGTCTGCCTCTCACACTTGGACGTTCGAGTAGCAGTGTCTGCTCGTAACCAGTGAAGCGAGAACACTCTAGTAGGTCTCTCGGTCCGTTGGTACTGCTATAGCAAAATACCACAGACTGGTCAGACAGAAACTTATTTCTAAAGGCTGAGAAACCACAATCAAGACACCAGCGGAGTTCAGCACCTGGTGTCTGATAAGAGGCGCGGTCTGCTGCCTGCATGGTGCCTTCCCACAGTGTCCTCTAGAGGGTACTAAGTCTGTGTCCTCACCTGGCAGAAGGTGGAGAGGCAGAAAGAGGTGAACTTTTATAAGGGAAGCAGACCCCATTCACGAGGCCGTGATCCTCGTCACTCAATCCCTTACCAAGCACCACACCCCTCAACACTGTGCCTTCCGGATTAAGTGTCAAGGTGAATTGTGAAGGGGACTCCGTTCCAACAGCTGTGTCTTCCCAGGGGAGCGGCTCGTGCCACTTCACTGTCTCATGGGATGGATGGGGGGGGGGGGGTCCAGTTTCAGCTCTGCCTCTGGGAGCGGCCTCTGAAGACTCTGGGGTGAAGGGGGAGACGCGGCAGACCGTACCAAGTCCTTCACTGCCCCAGGGTCTTTTTGGTCTAGGTGTCTCCCGTGGGCCGTGGGCTCAAGTGTAACTCTTTGTAGATAGTGTGGGCCTCTGGAGCAAACTGGGGGCTCTGTGCATGGCAGCTGCCCTCCTCCGTGTCACCCTGCAATTCAAGTGGGGTTGGAGAGTGGGCATGGTCAGCTTCGAAGACATAGGTAGAGGAGTCCGTCAGATTCCATCTCTGTGTGGGTGGTGCAAAATTCAATCAGGTAGCTCTGGCTGTCAACTCTGCTAACTCCCCGGTGTGCAGCCACAGCCCAGATCCCCACAGAGTCTCTGCACTGGGCTCTGTCCTCTGTCCAGGATGCTACCCCTTGCCTTCACCACCCAAGACCTGCCCAGCACTTACTCCCTCGTCCCTGCTCTCCTCCACCGCGCTCATTAAAACTGCTAGCCCCCATCCCCTACCCCTCCCCACCTTCCCCATCCTTCCTCTCCTTAGCGCTTAGAATCAGCTAACACGTCATACATGGCATTATCTTACTTGCTATTCTCCTCACCTCACCCCTATTCCTATCAGTGTGTCCTTGACAGGGAGGCTTGAAAACACTCATGGACAATGGGATTAAAGGATATTTTGAAACAAACAATTTTGAAAGCTAGGCACAGTTTCTTATAACACATATTATTCATGGTCTTTCTAAAAACCACTTGTGGACACAATTTCATGATTTTTCAAGGTGAGGCCAGGAAGGTCAGCATGCCCTGGGAATCGGGAATCTGGAAGACATGGGAAATGCCAAGCCTAACCTAGACCCCTGAGTGGGCCTAGCAAGCTTCGTTCTCCTAAGCCCTCCAGGCAATTTGGACGTGAGCCCAAGTTGGAGAGCGACTGCCGCTGAGGCAGCCCCTGCAGTGCCCTCTCCTGGCCTCGCTGGTCCTGTCTCCAGCCTCGCCCCTCAGTGCAATCAGAGGGCAAGCACCCATGGTGCTGACCCAGTGAGGGCGACACACTGTTCACGGTGAGACTCAGGCAGGTCGGGGAGAGGGGCTGGGAGGGTGGGGAGAACAGGGACTTGGTGGATGCCCCTCAAGAGCTTGGCATCCACCTGCCTCCAGGTACCCCTGGGGTCACTGGCTTTACTACTTTAGGCCTTGGACAGAGGGCAGACCCAAGGTCACTTCTGCTCTTGCCTGGCCTGTGGCCTGAGTTTCAGCCCGTGGGTGGGGAGCCCCTCTAGGCTTCTTGGCCCACTTCTACCCCCAGCCGAGCTGTGTGGCCATGGGCCAGTCACTCACCTCACTCAGCCTCACTCCTCTTCTGCCCTGTTCTACCCGCCCCCCACCCCCCGGCCCTGATGAGGTCGTGGTGGCCAAGATGTACCTGCGAGGTGTCCTCCCTTTGTGTCCCAGCTCCCAGTGTGCTGTGGGTGCCTGGTAAGCTTGGGACCCGAGTCTGACGGTGGAGCAGAGCAGCCTGGACTTCCCGGCACCCCTGGCTTCTAGCCTTCTAGCACTCTCTGGCCTCACTGATTGGATCCCTGGCATTCACCGGCCTCACTGATTGGATCCCTGGCACTCACCGGCCTCACTGATTGGATCCCTGACACTCACCGGCCTCACTGATTGGATCCCTGACACTCACCGGCCTCACTGATTGGATCCCTGACACTCACCGGCCTCACTGATTGGATCCCTGGCACTCACCGGCCTCACTGATTGGATCCCTGCAGACTCACCTTCGGAGGGCTCAGGAGGTTGATCTCTGCATAGACAAAGTCAAGGGCGCTGGTCTGAAGGTTGGCCTGGCCCACTGTGGGAAGAGCCTGGGCAGCAGCTGCTGAACAACAAGGTGCAATCCAGGTGAGCCCTGCTCAGGCCCAGCTTGGGGGCAGCCGGAGTGCCCAGGCTGTAAGCACAGGCCCTGCACTCCTGCCCTGCTCCCGCCACCCACTGCCTTTACCTTCTGGGCATTCACACAACTCCCACCCTCGGCACTGCTCCACCCCAGGCTTCTACCAGGGGAGATTCACAGGAGAGGCAAATGAGGCCCTATCTGTCCCTGCTTCCGGGGCTGCTCCACCCACAGGCCCTCCCGCAGGGCCACCATCCTCAGTCTCCCCAGCACTTGCCTCTCTCAGTCTCCATCTTCCTCCGCCTCCAGACCCACACGCCAGTCCCCAGGCTCACCATCAGAACCAAGATAAGGATGAGTTTCCACAGCCATTTGATCTGAAGAGAACCTGGGGTCAAAGAGAAGCAGGTGTCAGATCCGCCTCCCTCGGGCCTGTCAGGCTGATGGGGAGTGAGCCCACTCTGGCTCAGGGCCTGTTGCAACCTTGCTGCAACCTCAGTGGCTTGGCTCCTTCCAGTCTCTGCACACCGGCCACACCTGCAGTGTTTCTCCCGCCAGGCTTTCTGTCCCATCTCTGTGCAAGAGGCCCCCACTAGCAGGGTGCCTCTGCCCACCCCTCAGTCTGCCTCCCTCTCCTCCACTCAGGCCTCCAGGAGGAAAGTGCCTTCCAAGAGCGGGAGAGGATGGAGGGATCCGCATGTGGCATTCTCTGGGCAGTCTTCCTGTTATTGCCATAAGAAAACTCCTATTCACCCCTCAAGGCCCCATGCAGTGTGCTGCTTCTTTGACACCTGTCCCAACTCCTGTAACAGTTTCTCAAATTCTTTTGATTTTCTTGAACTACACTCGGTATTTGCCTTGACTTCAGCATTTAGCATCTGGTTTTATATTTAGAAATGTATTCCTCCTCTTCACCCACATTCTCATTATGGACAGATTATGTGTCATACATTGCTATCCCTTTACATATGAAGATTCTTCAAAAAGTTCATTGGAATTAATTAAAAGATAAGTTGATTTTGATGCAAAACTTTTGAAATTTCATAGAAACTTCATAGAAATGTGTATTATGAAAATAACTACAGGTGTATTTAAATTTTTGCACTGATAAATTTATCTTTTAATTCCATTTTCCATGAATTTGAAGTAGCCTCATAGATTATCTTTTAATTTTTTTAAAGATTTATTTTATTTATTTGAAAGGCAGAGTTAGAGAGAGAGAGGAAGAAAGACAAAAAGAGAGGTCTTCTATCCACTAAGTCACTCCCCAAATGGGCACAACAGCCAGGGCTGGGCCAGACTGAAGCCAGGAGCTTCTTCCTGGTCTCCCACATGAGTGCAGCGGCCCAAGGACTTGGGTCATCTTCTGCTTTACCATGTGCATTAGCAGGGAGCTGGATCAGAACTGAAGCAAGGACTGGTGCTGTGGCATAGCAGGTAAAGCCACCATCTGCAGTGCCAGGATCCGTTATGGGCAGCGGTTCAATACCCAGCTGCTCCACTTCCAATCTAGCTCTGTGCTATGGCCTGGGAAATCAGTAGAAGATGCTTAAGTTATTGGGTCCCTGCACCTGCATGAGAAGACCCGGAGGAAGCTCCTGGTTCCTGGCTTCAGATCCTCACAGCTCCGGCCATTGTGGCCAACTGGGGAGTGAACCAGCGGATGGAAGACCTCTCTCTCTCTGCGTCTCCTTCTCTCTGTGTGTGACTCTGACTTTCAAATAGATAAATAAAAATCTTAAAAAAAAAAAAAAAAAAAGAAGTGAAGCAGCTGGGTCTTGAACCGGTGTCTATATGGGATGCCAGCATCACAGTGGTGGCTTTACCCCCTACTCCTCTAAATTCTTCTAACAACCCGATGAAGTAGGTGGAATTATCATCCCTCTTCTAGACAGAAAGCCTCAAAAACTTCAGTGGCTTGTCCAAGGCCACACAGGCAGTGCCGGCAATGCCCCTGCTGCCCTAAGTGCCTTGAGGGCAGAGACTTGTCTTCATTTTCACTGCACTTCTCTCAAGCACACGGCAGGCACACAGGGAGGTTTGCGAGTTGCGCACTCCCTGGAGGAATCCGTGCAGAAATGGCCAGGAGGAGACTGTTCAGATGAGAGCCCCATGTGCACAAGTGGAGCCCAGGACGACACTGGCAGGGCAGAGCACCCGACCAGATGAGCCCTCCTTTGTTGCTTCAGTTCTTCCTGGGAAAAAGCATCTGATGGCAAGAAGGCCCGGAGGCTCAGCACACAATCCTAACCCACCCTGGGGAGTCCCTGGACACAGCCAAGGTGACCCCAGAGGCCTACTGAGGGACTGAGTGATCGTGGTGAGCACAGGGTCACCGCAGCTCACACTGCTCAGGGCAGGCTGGGTGTGGCCTGTGCATTCAAAGGGGAGGATCAAGCTCAGAAAGGGTGTGCCCGGCAGGCAGCAGCCACACCAGGCATCCATCTGCCTGCCTGGGCCATCCAGGGAGGGCCCCTGAGCATCCTAGGACTGGGCTGGGAGAGTCCCGGAAGCTCACCACTCCTTGTTCCTCAAGTCTCATCCCCGTTTGGATTCTGATGGCTCATTCAGCCTGCCAAGCTCCTTGATGCTGGGAACAGGGGGTTCCATGTCCTGGTGCCATGTTTGTGCTCTGGGTGGCGCAATTTCTGCGCTTGCAGGTTTGAAGACTGCAGCAAGGGTGCGATCATTCGTCAAGGTGCAGACTCTTGGGTTTCCCTGTGGGAGCTTCCTTACCATGTACTCAGTCCCACCCTGCATTCTCAGCGCATTCTCTGCCACTGATTTTCATCACCCTTGCTGGTCAATCACACTCACCCTGCCACTGACAGATGCTGCTCAGGTCTAACACGGCATTCTTCTGGTCCACAGGATTACTGACCACACAGGTGCCATGGCCATTCAACTGGTTTATGGGCAAACTCAGGCTTAGATTCTTGGAGTTGGGGGCTGACCCCAGTGTCCCTCTCTGCTCCAGCTCCACATAGGAGTCTTTGCTTATCCAGGTCACACTGAGGTCTTCTCTGGCCCCTGAGATCCCACACTCCAGGGTGACATTGCACCAGCCTAATGTGTTGGATGACGAATGAATCAGGATTTGGGGATGTGGGACGGGCTCTGTGGGAAGAAAGACAAAAGAGAAACTGAGCTTCAGGACTGCAGGTTCACCGGAGTCTATTGATCACTCTCCCCCATGTGATGCAGCCAAGGGAGGTTGCCCATTGTCTAAGGTCAGGCCTGGGGACAGAGCCTGCCCCATCCCCTGGACCAGCGGGGTTTCACTCCCCGCCCAGGGGCAGATGGTTGAGGTTCTTCCCCGACTCAGGAAGGGGGACCTGGAGCATCTCACTGTCCATCTACTCCACAGAGCAAGGTGAGGCTCACTTCCTCGACTTTCCCCAGGTTGCCTTGGCCCCTCACTGCTTTCCCATAACTCCTCCAAGTCATGGAGAATTTCTATGATTTCTATGATCTATGATCTCCCACCTAGCCTTTAACTAAAGGGGCAAAACTAAGACACTTTAGCACATGTGAGTGCTTAGGATGCTAATTGTCTCTAAAAGAAATTCAGGAATGTGCAGGGAAAAATGACTTCAAACTGAGAAAGCAATAAGGTATAGCACTAATCAAAGAAATCAATGAGATTTACAGTTAAGTAAAAATAATCATGATATGATAAATATAATGTATCAAATATTATTTCTTTTTTTCTAAAGATTTATTTTATTTATTTGAAAGAGTTACAGAAAGAAGTAGAGTGAGAGAGAGGTAGAGCGAGAGAGAGGTCTTCCATCCACTGTTTCACTCCCCAGATGACTGCAATGGCTGGAGCTGTGCTGATCCGAAGCCAGGAGCCAGGAGCTTCCTCTGGGTCTCTCATGCGGATACAGGGGCCTAAGGACTTGAGCCATCTGCTGCTGCTTTCCCAGGCCATAGCAGAGAGCTGGATCAGAAGTGGAGCAGCCAGGACTCGAATCGGAGCCCATATGGGATGCTGGCACTGCAGGTTGGGGCTTTAATTCCCTGCGCCAAAAAGTTGTAGGATTACCCTACTATGAAAAATTATGTATGAATTCCAAATATTTTTCACTAAAATAAATCTATCAATTTAATTCCATTTTCCACAAACTTGTTGGAGTACCCTTGTGTATCTATGTGTGTTCATATATTTATATAATTGCATGTGTATATAATGACCAGAACATGAGAGAGATTGAGATTATGATGAAAAAAAATGTGTTCAACTTCTTGTTGCACTCAAAGGAAGAAAATAAAATGAGTATCTTGAAATATTGCAGTAAAAATTTGTTTAGTAATCAGAAGGATGAAAATCTAAGGTTGTATAACTTCCAGACTACTAGAGAAGTTTGAATCAAAGAAAATTCTATGAACCCAACAAAGCAGTGGAAGAAAAACAAACAATGATATACAGAAACATTAAATAAGATGTAAACAATAGGTCCATACACCTAAAACAAAATTGAAGTATATTTTAATGTATTAAATCCCCCCCATTAAAAGGCCAAGACTCTCAGATTATGTAAATCCAATTTGTGCTATTTTACATTACCTAATGACACAGAAAGACTAAAAAGAAAGAGGGGAAAAGACAGACTGGGAAAATGTCAATGAGATTACTGCAAATATCAAAATAGTTACTACAGACAAAATTTAAGATTAAAAAGAGCAAGTGAGACAGAGATTCCCTATAGACCTAACAACTGATAACACAGCTTGGAAGTGTACAAAGTGCTACAAATTAAAATGGAACAAAACAAAAATACAAAACTCCCTGGAAGTTCAAGGACAACGTACCAAATGCACTGTTATAGGAAGGACTGGTATGAACAGACCAGAGTGGAGGGTGGGTAACAGGTGCAAACAGATCTGAACGGCCAGGAGGCCACGCAAGGAGGCAGCTCCCCGCACACTCACTGCCAGTCCCGCTCTGCCATTGACTTCTCTGCTCTGCAGTCTGGACAGCGAGGTCCTCCATTTCTCAGTCTTTCCTGTGGCTGCAATTCTGACCAGCCAAGCAAGACAGAATCTTCTGGGTGGGAAGAAAGGTGTTCGCTCCTGAAAAGACAAAGCCTCAAAGCAAGAAAAATCTGTCCAATTGTCCTCCTCCCCTGCTGTCATGACTGTGGGTGCTGTCTGGAGTAGCAGCCACCTTGGGGCCCTGAGGCAACAAGCATGATGGTCAGAACCTTTGCAAGGATGACAGAGCAGAAAGAAAGAGTGAGCCCAGGTCCCCAGTGATGAAGCTGAGCAGCTGCACCAGCACTGGCAAATGTTCCGCCCAGACTTCTCGGACAGGAGAAAAATAAGCCCCCTCATTTGGGTCTTTGAAAATCAAGTCTTATGTTCAGTGCAGTCAAACATTTTCGTAATTTGTGCACATTGAAGCAATTAAAAAGGAGACATTCAATTGGAAAAACCAAAAACTTATTTTCTTAAAGTATCAATTAAAAGAAAAAATACTGATAGATATGACTAAAAAATGAAAGTCCTAAGTAAACGACATTAGGAATGAGAATTGAGATATAGCTAAAGATACAGAAGATATTATTTAAAAGTTTAACAAAATGCCATGTACAAATGTACATCACAGATTTGAAAATGTAAATCAACAGTGCTTTTCCAGGAAGGTATAAACAATATAAATTCAATTAAGAGGAGGCAGTAAACCTGAACAAACCCATCATCACAGCCTCAGAAAAAATTAGAAAGGTTTTACAGTGAGTGCTACCAAATAGCCAAGGAAAATAAAAATGTGTGTTCCATACACCGTTCCAGACTCTCAGATCAATCTGAAAGTATAATTTAATACTCACATCAGATAGGGAGAACGCCAAAAACAAAACAGAGCAAGAGAAACACACTTGCAAGTCTATGGATTAATGTCAGTATAAATAGAAAACTTTAAATCCCTAGATTAAGTGTCAGCAACTATAATCTCACAATCCATCACAATCGAGTTTGGTTTATTATGGGAACGTGAACTATTATAATTAGGAAATTTATCAACGTCACTTACTCCATTAGCAAATGAAAAGACAACATAGCTAGCATTGACTGAGTAGGGATAAATTTCCAGGCCCAGCTCCAAGGTCTTCCTATGAACTCATTTAATCTTCATTACAACCCTATGGCGTTACAAGGGTCAGATGTGTCACCAGAAGCAGCACGGTCCATAAAGGTCCACAGGGTAAATACTTTAAGTTACAAAAGGTATAGGAGCACAGGGACGCAACTTTGCACCTTTAGTGCAGAGCAATCAAATACAGTATGGAAGTGAATGGATGTGGCTATAGTCCAGTGAAACCTTACTTACAAAAACAAGCATTAGGCTGAATTTGGCCCATGGTCATAATTTGTCAACCATTGATTTAGGACAGTTATTAAAAACAAATTATCTGGGCCACTACTGTGGTGCAGCAGATAAAGCTGCTGCCTGCAGTGCCGGCATCCCATGTGGGCGCTCATTCGAGCTCAGCTGCTCCACTTCTGATCCAGCTCTGTGCTATGGCCTGGGAAAGCAGCAGAAGATGGCTCAAGTTGTTGGGCCCCTGCACCCACGTGGGAGACCTGGAAGAAGCTCCTGGCTCTTGGCTTCTGATCAGCACAGCTCTGGCTGTTGCGGTCACCTAGGGAGTGAACCAGTAAATCGGAGACCTCTCTCTCTGCCTCTACCTCTCTAATGCCACCTTTCAAATAAATAAATAAATATTTTAAAAAATTTATCAGGCCCTTCCCAAGACTCACTGAATACAAACCTGGTAGAAATATTTTTAAGTAGCTTCTTCAAAGGATTTTACTTTAATGAAAAGGTAATAATTTAAGTATAAAACTAAGTGGAATCTCTATTAGAAAATGGTATGAATCATAGTGGAGTGTTTTGATAGTTCATGCTCTTAGGCATTAAAAATATTCACTCAGCAATTGGTTTATATGAATTTTATTATATACACTTCTCAGCGGGTGAAGGACTATGAATCAAGTTTCAGTAGGAAAAAGCCTAGAAAAATTGAATATGCTTCTGTAGGACTCTTTTCAATATTGCTTAAGTTTATTTGGCTGATGGAGTATTTTCAGAATGCCCATTGGAGCTGTGTAAGGTATGGTGCATGCCAAGGAAGGCAGAGGGCAGATTCCACCCTACAGGCGAGGGCTGACCACACGGGTGGCTCCAGTGCAAGGCAGAGAGAGAGAGACTCAAGCTCTAGAAAAAAAATGTTTTCAAAGAATCTTGAGTCTTAATGGAAAGGCTCATTCTGAGAGCAGAAAGATGAGATCATCTTTATTTAGGACAGTTAGTTTGAAAGCCAAGAGGTAAGGGAGAAACAGCACCTGGACAAGGCTTCGATATGATGAACACTGTTTGCCTAGAAACAGGAGAAGATGGGAGCAAGTGCTGAGAGGAGCGGTTAGCTCTACAGGGACAGGAAGTGCGCAGTTGCTGTTGGAAGATTTCATTGGGCACTGGTGGATTGTCAGGGAATGAAAAGGAGAACGGAAGGAAACCAGCTGATGGTACTTCTTTTTTTTCTGGTAACTTCTCCTCTGCTCCAACCTTGTGTTTTTCATGATTGTCAATCACACACTCTGACTCTGGTTATGGGGGAGAGCAGAAGGCTCAGGTCTCGCCAGTCGGAATACACTGTTCCCCTGAGAGGGTGAGCAAGGGGCCTAAGCCTGAGAGGCCTGGAATGGCCCCTGGGTGGAGTGGGTGAAGAAAGTCCCTTTGTTCTCTGGGTGGACGGGACCCAAAGCTGCCAAAGGACTGCATGAGAAGCCTAAGGGAGCAAATCTGATGAGAGAGAGAGAGAATGAATTTGAGACTATCTGGTCCCACCAGAGAGAGGAGAGTACCCATCAGCTTCCTCATTCCAGCAAGCAAGAGGACCAGAACTCCTTACTGACCTCTGCCCCATGAGATCTATGTATCTTGATACTGTAAACTGTCTTTATCAACCTAATTTGAGCAGATTTCCATGTCTTGATGCCAAAAAATATATATATGGGATAAAACTGTATGATGTTACTATAAAAGCTATGCCATGAATTTATCAGTCAAGAACAAGAGAAAGAATAAGATCAAGAATGAAAAGCTGGAGGCTAGGGAGGTAACCGGCATATTCTCCACCCTCAACTTGGACACTCAACCCAGTCCACACAGGCTCTCGTTACGAGTTTTCCCACACCCATATTAAAGTCCCTCATCCCTCCCCAACCCGCACCAGGTGAGGAATTGTGGGTTGTGCAGAAGAGAAGTGGGAGGTGGGTATTCCCTGAAAAACCACCAGCACACAGCAAAAAGGAGAAAGAGACAGGTGGGTGAGGGGAAGGCTAGCAGATTCTGAGCGTGGAGAGAAGTGTCCTGGAGAGGAGGCCGGAGCAGCAGCCAGGAATCAGACCCTATGGGGGGCGGGGTTGAGCTCCTTTTCCTGAGTGCCAGGGAAGGGGGTAGGCAGTGCTGTTTCCTTTCTAGGGCAATAACGAGAATCGTGTCTTTCAAAGATCAAAAGAGCAGCTGTGGGAGGATGATTTGAAAAGAGGAAGAGGCCAGCGGCAGGGAGGCCAGGTAGAAGGCTTCTGCGATAATCTGATAATCTGTGCAAGGTGATGGACTGAGTGCTCCAGGAGGCTCGATACCTCCATCCCGCTCACACACACACACTCTGCTCTCTTCTCCCACCTTCTCCACTGCACTGTCTCCCCAGGGCTCCCTGCTTCCTGCTGGAGGACATCAGTTTACTCACTGGTCAGGGAAAGCCAAGGGCCAGGGGCTGGGTCCTCTTCAACTTGGGTCCAGGACAGAGCTCTGTGTTGAGAATTCTCCAACTGAACTTCAGATCAGTTTGTCAAAGCATTTCACCTGATGACCAGTTCCAACGGTCAATCTCCTACTTAGTGTTTTTCCTTCACCTTTGTCAATATCTAGTCCTTTCATACTCTTTTACCCACTTTTGATAATGATTTAAGAAGTTTTAAACCTACTTTGAACCAACCAAGTAATTGTATTTATGACACAATTTTGCATTTCTAATAATCAACATTACATTATAACATTTTAACATTTCTAATAATCAACATTATAACATTGTATGATTGAACAATGCTTTATCTTTTTGGGTTGGGGTTGCTCTGCTTCCCCATTTTCATGTCCTTTTAATTATACATTTTAAGAAAGTTTAGCTAGTTTTTGCTAAAATATGTACCTTTAAAATTTACCTTTTATTTTTAGAGCATCACAAGAGATGCAAAAACTCCTAAAAGGAGGTTGGCTTTTTTACCTGATTTTAGGCTAACTTTATTTATTTTGTTAGGAACTATAAATAAGTCTTCTTTATCACCCATATTTTCTCCTTTTTCGGCATCACAGAAAGCTCATACTTACACACATCCATTAAGTGAACTTCACACCCTTAGAGGAAATCAATTTAGGCTAGCTCACTTTAGAACGGTGGTAGTTGTTCTGCTGGGTTGGTCATGGACGCACATCTTACCATATACACAAAGCCTAAAGGCCTCCTCCTTGGATTGTCCTGAGTGGTATTTGACTTTTGCTGTATACAGCCCATTCATTTCCATAGTGAGATTTGTGATGCTCAAGAAAGCCAGCTCTGTCAGGTTGAATCTGTATTTGTATTTGTCTTCAAGTTTATACCATTCAGGATTAGGGCTACCAGGCTTCCAGGACACCAGAAGCAGACTTTTCATATCCCCACAATCCCAACTCCACTCAATCTCTCGAATGTTGGGGCCCAAGGAGGAGTTCAGTGACAGCTGGGCAGATCCTCCCACGATGATGTTCAATGTGCAAGAAGAGCTGGGGTCTTTGACAGCCTGGAATCCTAGAAAGGAAGAGCTACGGTTAGGGGAAGAAAAGGGTAGAATAAGCAGGGTGCTGCATCTACTATATGCTTTCACGTCACATTAACTTGATATTTACCAAAAGAGAATTCATCCGTATTTAGACAAGAAGACACGCTGCAGAGGTAGCTTCCTAGGCCTTGGTCTGGCCCAGAGCACAGCAGCTTGGATTCAAGCACATGTCTGCCACCCTCCCAGACTCCTGCTCTTCCCTATTGATGCTCACACCCAACGGAATCCATGGTCTAATTCCAGGGAAAATAAACGGAAAGCAGGAAAGATGATAAATAACCTGACTTTCCCGTCTGTTTGTGTCCACTGAAAACAACCATTTCTGCTCTCCCTGTTGCCACCAGTTTTCCGCACTTCACTGTGGTGTGACTTTTGGCCCACCATCCCTCAGAAACTGCTCCGATTCTTTCACTAATCTTCTAAATATCAAACCAGGCACTTGACATGTGAGTAATTCTCTAGTCTTCCAGTTTGGTACAAAGTTTTACCCTTCTGGGCTCTTGGCCTGATGTTATCCGATAATGTTGAGTGAGCAAAGGACACTTGAGGCTGCTGGGCCACGGTGAGGACCAAGCAGGCCAGGTCTCTGCCCTCCTGGAGCTTCCTCCTTAATGAGACCCCAGAAAAAGCACGCAAGCCAGATCTAAGAGAATTAGAATTGCAGTACGAGCCGGTGCCGCGGCTCAATAGGCTAATCCTCGGCCTAGCAGTGCCGGCACACCGGGTTCTAGTCCCGGTCGGGGCGCTGGATTCTGTCCCGGTTGCCCCTCTTCCAGTCCAGCTCTCTGCTATGGCCCGGGAGTGCAGTGGAGGATGGCCCAAGTGCTTGGGCCCTGCACCCGCATGGGAGACCTGGAGAAGCACCTGGCTCCTGGCTTCAGATTGGCTCAGCGCCAGCCATAGTAGCCATTTGGGGAGTGAACCAACGGAGGGAAGACCTTTCTCTCTGTCTCTCTCTCTCTCACCGTCTATAACTCTACCTGTCAAATAAATTTTTTAAAAAAAATTTTAAAAAAAGATGACCTCCATAAGATTCAATATATATTTCTCAGCATAAATCTTGCAGTTCAGGAGGGTGTAGAGCGATATGTTCAAATGGCTGAGAGAAAATGAAATTGCCCATCAAGAATACTCCTCTCAGAAGGCTGTGCTTCAGAAACAAAGGATCAATGGGAATTTCCCAGACAAACAAAAGCTGTGGATTTCACCACCACTAGACCTTCCCTACAAGAAATGCTAAAGAGAGTTCTACAAGTTGAAATGAAAGGGAATTAATTAATTAATGGCTTGAAAACATATGAAAGTATAAAGCTCATCATAAAGGTAACAATACAGTAAAATTTAGAATATTCTAGATCTGAAACAATAGAGCATAATTCATTTTGAACTCTAAAAGTAAAATGAAAGGAGCCGGCACTGTGGCGTAGCTGGTAAGGCCGCCGCCTGCAGTGCCAGCATCCCATAAGGCCACCAGTTGGAGTCCTGGCTGCTCCACTTCTGATCCAGCTCTCTCCTATGGCCTGGGAAAGCAGTGGAAGATGGCCCAAGTCCTTGGGCCCCTGCACCCGCGTGGGAGACCCGGAAGAGGCTCCTGGCTCCTGGCTTCATGTTGGCTCAGCTCCAGGTGTTGCAGCCAACTGGGGAGTGAACCATCAGATGAAGGATCTCTCTCTCTCTCTCTCTCTCTCTCTCTCTCTCTCTCTCTCTTTCTCTCTGCCTCTCCTCTCTCTGTGTAACTCTGACTTCCAAATAGGTAAATAAATTTAAAAAAAGAAATACAGTTTAAAAATTATTTTATCAACTCAATAGATACAGAAAAGCCATTTGACAAAATTCAGCATCATTTCATGATTTAAAAAAATAACTCTCAACAAATGAAGTACAGAAAGAATATACCTCAAAATAATAAAGGACATTTACAAGCCCACAGTTAATATACTCCATGGTGAAACACTGAAAGATCTCTTCCAAGGTCAAGCATTAGACAAAGATACCACTCTCACTACACCTATTTGATATAATGTTGCAAGCACCAATGAGGTCAATCAGACAGGAAACAAACAAAAGGCATCTAAATTATAGAGGAAAATGTAATATTGTCTTTATTTGCAGATGACATGTTTTTATACATGGAAGACCCCAAAAGACTTCCCATACCAAAAAACAAAACTCACCACTAGAACAAATAAATTCAGTAAAGGTAAAGGACATAAAATCAATATACAAAAATCAATAGTGCAGGAGAATTGGAGCCCACACCGAGGGCAGCAGAGATTCCCTGTGTGGTCCTTGGGAAAGAGCTTCCTATCTCTGGCTCCTGTGGGTATATCATTCGCCTGCTAACGACCTCCAATTAAGTTCAGCTGTGCGGAATTACTTCCCTTTTGAATCGGAAGGAAGGAAGGAAGGAAGGAAGGAAGGAAGGAAGGAAGGAAGGAAGGAAGGAAACAGAGAGAGAGAGAGAGAGATTTACCACACCTAACCTGGGAGTGTCATCTTTGACACACCCTCAACCCTGAGGAACCAAACACAGCTCTCAGTCCACACCCATCTCAAGCCTCTAAGGCTCCACCGAAAGCAGACAGTCCACTTAATATAGAGCCATAGTGTAACAAGAAAAAACACCACTGTGAAGAAACCAAATATCTCCAACATGCCATACAACAAACGCAAAAACCGAGGTAACAAGAACAAGGAAGACACTATGATGCCCCCAAATGAAAAAGACACCCCAATTCAAGATTATGAAGATGATGAGATAGAAGAAATGCAAGAAGTGGATCTCAAAAAATTGATAAGAACATTAAGAAGTTCTCAAAAACAAATTCTTGAACTACGGAAATCCTTAATGGACAAGATAGAAAATCTCTCTCGTGAAAATGAAATATTAAGGAGGAATCAAAATGAAATGAAACAACTAGTAGAACAAGAAACTGTGATAGTGACGAGAAATCATAATGAAATGAAGAATAAAATAGATCAAATGACAAACACATTAGAGAGCCTTAAAAACAGAATGGGCGAAGCAGAAGAGAGAATATCAGACTTAGAAGACAGAGAACAGGAAAGGAAACAGGCAAACCAAAGAAAAGAAGAAGAAATTAGGAATCCAAAAACGAACATTCTTTCTTTTCTTTTCCAAAAAAAGAAATCAAGAAAACAATCCCATTTATCACAGCTTCTAAAGAGCTTCTAAAGAGCACAGTACATTTGGGAATAAATTTACTAAGGAAGTAAAATATTCATATGCTTAAAATTATAAAAAAATGATGAAAGAAATGAAGAAGACACAAATAAGTGGAAAGATACTCCAGGTTCATGGGTTTGAAGAACTGATATTGTTAAGATATTTATACCATACAAAATAATCTACAGAGTCAATGCAATCTTTATCAGAATTATAATATTTTTCACAGAAATGTGAAAAGATGCCAGATTGTCAAAGTAATATTGAACAAAAAAGAACAAAGCTAGACATATGACACTACCTGAACTCAAAGTATACTACAAAGGTATAGTGATCAAAATAGCATGGTGCTGAAATCTTAAAAGACATATAGGCCAATGGAATAGAATATACAGCCCATAAATTAATCCATGCATTTATGGTAATTTTTGGCAAAGGTGCCAAAAGCAAACATTCATTAAATGAAATAATCTTCAATAAATTCTTTTGGGAAGACTGCATATCTACAGGCAGAAGAATGAAAAGAATACTTCATCTCACAACTTATATAAAAATCAATTCAAAATGCATTAAAGACTTCAAGACAAGACCAGAAATAGTAAAATTACTAGAAGAAAACATAGAAGAAGAATTTGATGGCATTGGTCTTGGCAATGGCTTTTTGGATATGACTCCAAAAACATAGACAACAAAAGCAAAAGTGAACAAATGAGACTACACCAAACCAAAAACTTCTTCACAATCAAGGAAACAATCAACATTAGTGTAGAGACAGCATTTCGGGTGAGAGAAAATATTTGCAAACTAAACAACAAGTAAGCAGTTAATATCTAAAATATATAAAGAACTCAGACAACTCCATAGTGAGAAAACAACTCAATTTTAAAATGAACAAAGCATTCCAATAGATATTTCTCAAAACAGCCAACAGGTGTATGAAAAACTGCTCAAAATCATTGAGCATCTGGGAAATGCAAATTAAAATGAGGAGATAACCCTCGGACCTACTATGAAAACTATCATCAAGAAGATGGAGGGTAGCAAGGATGCAGAGAAAACAATACCATGTACGCAGGTACTGCTGATAGGAATGCAAATTAGTACAGCCTTTATGGAAAATTGTATGGCATTTCCTCAAAAAATTAAAAATAGAATGACCAACAATCCCACCTCTACATGCAATATATGCAAAGGAATTTATATCAGTATGTCAAAGAGACATCTGGACCTCCATGTTCATTGAAGAATTATTCACAACAAGATATGAAATTAACCTAAGAACCCATCAGTGGATAAATGGATAAAGAAAATGTGGTATACATATATAACAGGATACTGTTCAACCTGAAAAAATAAGGAAATCCTGACACTTTCAACAACATGAATGAATCTGGAAAATATGTTAAGTGAAATAAGCCAGGCACAGGAAGCTATATACTGCATATATCACTTTTATATAAATTCTAAAAACTTCTAATTCTTGTTCTGTCTTGCTGTGTGATGCCCTTGCCACATTACAATGCAGCAAGAAAGCCCTCACCAGATACTGAGAATATGCTAGTGCCATGCTTTTGGACCTCCCACACCAGAACTCTGACCTGAATAAACTTCTATTCTTTATAAGTTACCTGGACTCAGGGTTTATTTTGTTACAGCAAACAGAAACAGAATAAAATGACAGTTATAGTTAGAATTAAGTTATAGTTAGAATTAAGGCATTGTGCGCTTGAAAATAGCTAAGAGAATGAATCTTTAATGTTCTCAAAACAATTTGCTATGTATGTGAAGTGACTGATACATTAACTTGATGTAACAATTGCACAATGTATGCATATATTGAAGTATGTGGTACAATAAGCACTTATGATTTTTTGTCAACTATACTTTAAAAATAAATAATCTGTAGATATTAAAAGAAAAATTGACTATCATCAATCCTGGCTGCACTCTTGAGAAGCTTTTTAAAGATATGGCACTATAGGTTCATATCTTTTTTAAACTTCTTTTATTGTTATTTGAGAGGCAGACAGAGAGCTCCCATCCACTGGCTCACTCCCCAAATGCCTACAGTGGTCCCTCACTGGAGCCAAAGCCAGGAGCTGGGAATTCAACCAAAGCCTCCCATGTGGGTGGCAGGGACCCAACTACTTGAGCCCTTACCTTCTACCTCCCAGGGTGCACATTAAAAGGAAACTGGAATCCAGAGCAGAGCTGGGACTTGAACCCAGACTCTCTAGTAAAGGGCACAAGCATCCCAACTGGTGATTGAACCACTGTACCAAATGCCCACCCCAATGTGTTTTCTTTTCAATTGCATACTCATGGGTTCATTTGTTCTCAGTAGTTAAGGCAACTTACGAGGGTCTCTTGTCATCAGCAAACACACAGTAATAAGAGATACAGCACTCTTCTCAAGCCCACATGATACAACCATTATGGACAAGAGAGACTCCAATCTCCCCCAGCAGTGACCCTCGAATCTTCCTGTGTTGGAGCCTGGCTGGGCCACCTATGTAGTTATCACAGGTCCCCTGATCTTCAAGGTCCAGCAGGCTCTCCCAGATCTCAAGGTCCAACACAAGGGAATTCATAGGTCTTGGAAAGCCAAGCTCTCTTCACAGAAATGCAGTCATGGCCCCCTGTCACTGGTCCCCCAGCTCCTATCTGTCCCAGACAATAGTCACTGGACTGCTTCCGTATGATTGCGTCAAGCAAAGCCTTGCTTTACATGCATCTGTTGTTTGGTTCTGGAGAAATAATTTAATAAGATTATTTGGAAACTTTTGAGTCAGGCTTCTAGGAAGGATTGTACAGCCAGGGTGATATGGACAGTGAATTTATTAATTTTTAATCCATGTTCTTGTCTGGTGCAGAGATAGAGATACTAAGTAGAGACTGGCATTGTGGGCAAATGGAAACAAAGTTCATTTGGCAGTGGAGGAATACACATACATTCTCGTGCCAGTGTGGGCCATCCTCCACAGAGGAAATACAAAACATTAGTGGGCCAAAGAGTTGTCCATAAACTAGAGAGAAAACAGAAACCAAAAGCAGTATACCTGTGGTTGGGAAGATCTGTTTGAGAACAGGAGGGAGGGAGTGCAAAGCTATGTCAGAGTGCTAAAAAGATAGGTGCAGTACCTCTGAGCAAGCCCCAAGGCAGAAAGAGAGGGCTCTCTCGTCTTCCACTTCCTTATTCTTCTATGTGTCCAGGTCTGGGATGTAACAGACCTGACCTGTCTACATGTCCCCTGTCCCCTCCCCTCTCCAACCTCTGGTAATCACCGCTGTATTCTCAACTTCTACAGGACCAACTCTTTTACAGTCCACATATGAGGGAGATCATTTGTCTCTCTGGGCTGGACTTATGTCATGTAACATAATGTCCCTAGGCTTACCCATGTTGTTGGAAATGACAGAATTTCAACATTTATGGTTGAATAGTATCCTATTATGTACATATACCACATTTTTATCTATCTGTTCATAGACACTTAGATGGACTCCATATCTTAGGTATTGTGAACACTACTGCAAGAAACATAGGAATGCAGATGTCTAGACTGGTTTTATTTCCTTTAGACGTAATTGTGTACCCAGTAGTGGGATGATGGCATCATGCTTTTCAAGATGCAAATTTTACACCAGTATTTTTTCATAACTTGTGTAAAATACAAATATTTTTTAAAAACAAATTTATACAATACACATGGGAAAAAAAGTTTTCCATAGTCCTGTATGTATTAAAAAAATTAAATTGATTCTTAAAAAAATCTTTCCCCACTGGGGCCAGTGCCATGGCACAGTAGGTTAATCCTACGCCTGTGGCACCGGCATCCCATATGGGCACCGGTTCTAGTCCCAGCTGCTCCTCTTCCAATCCAGCTCTCTGCTATGGCCTGGGAAAGCAGTAGAAGATGGCCCAAATCCTTGGGCTCCTGCACCTGCATGGGAGACCCAGAAGAAGCTCCTGGCTCCTGGCTTCAGATCGGCACAGCTCCGGCCATTGCGGCCATCTGGGGAGTGGACCAACGGAAGAAAGACCTTTCTCTCTGTCTCTCCCTCTCACTATCTATACCTCTATCTCTCAAATAAATAAAATCTTTTTAAAAAAAAATCTTGCCCCAGAGGTAACTAAAGGACTAAATAATTTCACTGGTGAATCCTACTAAATATTTGAATAATAAATAATAGCACAAGAATATGTTTTTACAAAAAATAATGAGGAGTGGTGGGCATTTGGTACAACACGTAAGACGCCATTTGGAATGCCCACATCCCATATCAGAGTATCTGGTTCAAGTCCTGGCTCTGTCATTTCTGATCCAGCTTCCTGCTAAAATGCACCCTGAGAGGCAACAGATGATGGCTCAAATACTGACACCCACTTGGGAGATGCAAGTGGAGTTCTAGGATCTTGGCTTCAGATTGGCCTAGATCTGACTGATGTGGCCATTTGGGGAGTAAACCAGTTGATGAGACATCTGTGTGTGTGTGTGTGTATCTCTGTCTCTCTGTTTTTCAAATAAAATGGAAACAAATAAATAAAATTTTTGAAAAACAGAAAATCACAAGAACAAAATGGTTTATAATTTATTTTAAGAGAGCAACATAACCATGAGTATCAGTAATGAACCTCATCCAGCTTCTCCTATTTATTTTACTTTTTATTTCTTAAGTTGTGATAAATGTTACTAATATGAGATGTTAATAACAGGGGAAGTAGGGTGAGGGGTTTATGGGAACTGTATATTATCACCTCACGATTTTTGTTTTGTAAATTTAAAACTACTCTGAAATAAAATGTTTTTTTCAAATCCTGAGTACAAGAAAAAAATTACATAACTATAGTCCTAACTAAATAGATGAAAAACTCTTAACAATATACAGCAAATAAAAACCATAGAAAAGTAAAAATGAAATACAAAGTATTAAACTTTCCTTATATTTGTCTTTTGAGTGACTGCTCTACTGCTGAGATTCGTACTTCAGCATGTTTCCCTAAGGGTAATCATTTCACTTCTAATGTAGGATTCTCTTAAGTATTTCCAGTAGGGCCACTCTGGTGGCAATGAATTCCTCTGGTTTTTGCTTGTCATTGAAATTTTTAATTCTCCTTCACTTCTGAAAGATAGCTTTACAGGTATAATATTCTGGGAGAGCAATTTTATTTCTTTGAGGATTTTGAGTACCTCATGCCATTCTCTCCTGGATTTTAAGGTTTTACCTAAGCAGTTTTCCATCAATTTCATGCATATTTCCTCACAAGTGACTTGACAGTTTCCTATGGATGTTAATAAAATTCTCTATTCTTGTTTTGTTTTGGTTGACAGTGTGATAATAAGCGCACAGTATAATAAGCGCACAGAGGATCTTTTTAGGTCAGATCTGTTATGGGTCCTTTGGACTTGCTGGACTTGGATATCCATGTCTTTCCCAAGATTTGGAAAGTTTGAACAGTTTTCTATGCCTTTTCCCTTCTGTTCTCCTACTAGAACACCCATCATGCAAATATTTGCTCACTTAATAACACCCCATAATTCTCAAAAGTTTCTTTGTTCTTTTTTTGCTTTGTTTTGTTTTGTTTTACTGAACTGTTTTGAAAGATCCGTCTTCAATCTTTTGGAATCACAACTGTACTTCAAAGCTCATAACTAGATACACGGAATTTATAACTTGGATTACTTTTCCTCTGTATGAGTGATCCTAGCTTTGCCTCAGCAAACTCTTGGTATCTTTCTCTGTCCATTTAAACAGCTTTGTGAAACGTCCTTCATTGTCTTCCACTACCTAGAGAAATGTAATGTTTTTTACAACTTGAAAACACTCACTCCGAACTCGTATTGGATCATTTGTAAAATTACTGAGTAAGAATTATTTCAGGGTGATTCCCTCATGGTCCTCTGCTTAGGCTTCTCCAGGGACTGAGGGATATGTCCATTACCCCTACTCTCTTTTTTCCTAATATTAGGTTGGATTTCTCTCAATGAAAAAGTCCTATAAAGGACTCATTACCAGTCTACCCGCTTTCTCTGCCAGTAATGATTCCATCATGTGGATGTCTTCAATTTCTCCCATCTGCTCAATTCTGCTATTGAGGCTCTCAATTATTTTAAATTTCACTTACTGAGTTCTTTAGCTCCAAAATTTCCAATTGATTCTTTATCTCTTCACTAAATTTCTAATTACTGTCATGAATTATTTTCTTTATATCATTGAGTTATCTGTCTATATTCTCATATCCAGTTAAGCGTCCTTAAGATTATTCTTTTGAATTCTCTGTCAGTCAATTCATCAATTTCATTTCTTTGTGGTTGGTTGCTAGAGAGTTATTGCGTTCCTTAGGCAGCAAAATGTTACCTTGTTTTTTCATGCTTCTTGTGCCCTTAAGCTGCTTTTTGTGCCTCTGGTGGGTCAGTTGTCTCCATCAAATCTGTAGAGTACCTTTCTTTTTTAGTAAGATATTTTCTTCTGGCAATGTGTCTTAGGCTGTTTAGTTCCAGATGGGTGATTGAGCATAGTAAGTGTGCAGCTCCTTCACCTGTAATCAACAGTGATGCCTGCAGGTGTCTCAGTGGTTTCAGCTGCCAGGTTGTTGGGATGCAGCTCCCTTAGAAGGGGCAGTTTCACTGGAATCTTTTGCACAGTGTGCCCAACTTCAGTTGTGGGTTTCCTGTCAATTTCTGCAGGTCATGTGAGGTAAGTGTGGGGCCACCTCCCTGGGTCCAGTTGAATGTAGCACAGGGTGCCCAGTAGTAGGGTAGGGTGCCTACCAGTATGTAGGGCTTCAAGGGACTGATCCACAGCAGCGTACACAGACGGAGCACCTGTCAGTTCCAGGTAACTTCACAAGGTCTCTAGGGGCTGACCTGCTCAGGAAGATCTGCCCAGCTGCTCCCAGGCTGAGGATGAGTGGATGAGGCTGAGCTTTTGCTTCTAGGGTCTCTGTAAACTCAGCTTCTGAAAACGGGCTGTTCCACTGCTTCCTGAGGCTACCAGAGGTTGAACAGGAACTCCCAGTTGCTTCCTGGGTGGCTTGGCAGGTCAAGTCACCCAGGTAATGCTGATTGATTGCTTCCCAGGCTGAGCTGTTCAGAGCTGTTTGGCTGTTTCCCAGGCCAAAGGTAAATGAATGGGGCCACCCAGCTGTTTGCAGGACAGCAGGACTGAGAGCAGACCCATCCAGTTTTTCTGGGAGCTTCTGCAGCCTGAGACACTCAAGCTATGCTGTCCCAGATCCTTCCTACGGCTTTTCTAAATAGCAAAAGACCATACAGAAGACCTCACAAGCCTGGTTAAATGGACAGAGAAAGATAGCTGCATTGCTCAGATTCTTCCAGAGCTGTGGAAAGTGGGGCAGAACTTCCTGGATAACTCACAGGGCTAAATTTGTGGAGCTTCTGGGAGCAACTTCTTCACAGGACTCCAGGAGGGTGGGCTCTCAAGATGACTCCATGCAGGAAGAGACTAGGTTGTGGGGGGGGGGGGGTGTGCTGTAACATGGGTTGAGCTCTTCCTTGTGTCAATGCAGCAGCGTAGTAACCCAGCAGCTCCTCATACTGGGCTCAGGGCATGCAAGGGTCCCAGGTGTCTCTAGTGGTAAGAGCCTCAGCTTGTCCATAGTACAAGTGAGAACTTCCAGAGGCCTCCTGCTGACCCTTTTCATACCAAGTGAAGTCCCGCTTGGTTCAGGGTTGACCCCAAAAGGCTGAAGGACAGATGCTGTGTGCTTAACTCCCTTCTTTATAAGGCCATTGTCCTCTCCTTGCCCAACAGCATCTAGTCCTGTGCTGCTTTCCCGCCCCACATCCCAGTGGGTTGGGGTCTCCTTCCATACAGTGCTGCTCCAGGGCTGCTGGAAGCAATCCCCTGGTCACTTGTCAAACACAATTCCAGAGACTCAGGGTCCATAGCATTCTGCCTGGCACAGAAGTTCCCCCATGGCAGGCCTGGTATTGCATCAGATACTAAGCCTGAACTTAATTCCCTCTCCCTCTTCTAAGAGGAGGCACCTCTGGTCATGCTGTGCTTCTTGGATATGGAGGAGGTGTGAATGGTAATTCTTTTCCTCCTAGTCTTCAATACATCTTTTCTTATTGTTATACTAAAACTAGGCATTATGGTCTCTCATCTGGCTTCTGTAAAGGTGGATTGGTTCATAAATAGCCGTTCAAACTGATGTCTCCAAGGGGAGACTCTCGCTGAGCTACCAGCTTGCTCCATCCCATTTTAACCATTTATGAATGTATAGCTCAATGACATTCAGCACAAGGGTCTTCAAAAATTTCATGGAAAATGTACACTCTCTTAATTGCATTTTCCAAAAGACTTCTTGAAGTACCTCCATATAGTCACAATGTTTTTCAACCATCACCACCGTCCATTACCAGATGGAAATTTCCAGGTGCAGTTAAACCTTTGGTGCTTGTAGAATCTATTTTGACTTGAGGTGTGTGGTATGAATCCAGCTTTTTCCCCTAATGGCTAGGTAATTGTCTCAAAACCATTTCTTGTACTTTCTATGTCTGTTCATGTGCTGTTACCCTACTGCTATAACTGAATTTTCATGATGTATATTTTTCTATCTGAAAGGACTGGTCTCCTGATTATTCTTTTTTTTTTTTTTTCAGGGTAGTGTGAAATGTTCTTTGCTCATTTTTCCACATGAAGAATATGCTTACCTAAGTTTCTTTTTCTAAACCCTGTTGGTATTTTTTATTATTATTATAGTTATTTTATAGAGTAAATTCAAGAGAACTGATTTCTATACAATTTAATTTTCCTGTTGGAGAACATATTATGCACTTTATATATCCAGGAATTATTTTGTATTATTTGGACTCATTTAATACTTTTCATCACATTCTTTTTACACATTTCCTGTTATATTAATACTTAGACATTTTCTGTTTCTAATGCCAAAACATCTTTCTGATTACTAGTAATAAATCTATTTCTATTAAGTTTTTACCCAACTCCTTTCCTGAGTTCTTTTATCATTTTTTATAATTTTCCTATGAATTCTTTTTCACTTTTCAAGTAAAAAATTAAATCATCTATAAATAATGATAATATAAAACTCTCTTTTGAAATATTTATACCTCATTTCTTTCCCTGGTATAACTAGGTTGCTGAGTATGTCTAACACTGTTAAATTATAGTGATGAAGCTGTAACTATCTGTTCTCCAAACATCGGTTGTAATTAATTTGTGAAATTATGACAGTTATTTTCTGAGGAGTAGCTTTTTGGCAATTGAATCTTTTTTTAACATTTATTTATTTAGTTGAAATAAAGAATTTTAGAGAAAGAGGGAGAAACACAGATTGTCCATCCACTGGTTCACTCCCCAAATAGCCGTCATGGCCAGGCCAAACCAAACCAAAGCCAGGAGCTTCATCCAAGTCTCTCATGTGACAGGGGTCCAAGCACTTTGGCCAGCTTCCACTGCTTTCCCAGGTTCCTTAGTAGGGAGATGGATCAGAAGTGGAGCAGCTAAGACTTGAATGAGTGCTCATCCATTATACTGGCGTCCCAGGCAATGGCTTACCCCACTATGCCACAACGCTGGCCCCAGAAATTTAATCTTTTTTAATAAGGTAGTTTATTTGTTTTGATCTTCTTTCTCTTCTGTAGTTATTATTATTTTTTTTATTTGACAGGTAGAGTTAGATAGTGAGAGAGAGAGACAGAGAGAAAGGTCTTCCTTCCGTTGGTTCACCCCTCAAATGGCCGCTATGACCGGCACTGCACCAATCCGAAGCCAGGAGCCAGGTGCTTCCTCCTGGTCTCCCATGCGGGTGCAGGGGCCCAAGCACTTGGGCCATCCTGCACTGCCTTCCCGGGCCACAGCAGAGAGCTGGACTGGGAGAGGAGCAACCAGGACTAGAACCCGGCGCCCATATTGGATGCCAGTGCCACAAAGCAGAGGATTAACCAAGTAAGCCATGGCGCTGGCTCCCTATAGTTATTATTATTAAATTGTATTTTCCTAAAAAAATTATTCATTTGGTGGGAGGGCAGATATGGTGGAAAGAATAACTATATCCCTAAAGTTATACATATGAAATTTGTATTCCTTAAAAAATAATTTTTTAAAAAAGAAAAATCATTCATTTCATCAAAAAAAATCTGTAAGATTAAGCAAAATAATATTTTAATGTCCTTTGCCTCATGGCTGTTTCCTGCTTTGTAATTTATCCTTTTTGGATACTTGGCCTTTCAAGGGAGGGTTCTGAAATATTGCTAACACTAGATCATCATTGTGTTATGGAAGAATGAGTCGAAGATTTTTATTTTATCTCTTTCTGGCAAACATTTTAGAGAAGGAACTGGCTTGCTTTTCCCCAAAGCATTTTATTTTTGAACAGGAATCTAAAATAGTAAAGAGAAGGTTTCTGGTCAGAACCCAGCAAATCCTAGGAATGAGGGAATTTCTAGAGACCAACTGTATCAAGAAAGTGTAAAGTTCACATAGCAGTGAACTTAGGATCTGTGTTTGTATGGTACAGAGCATATCTGAATTTCTCTCTCTCTCTCTCTCTCTCTCTCTCTTTCTCTCTCTCATTCTCTCTCTCATTCTCTCTGTCTCTCTCTCTCTTTTTCTCTCTCTCCCCCAAAAGAATTTACTAAGCCATTCTCACAGGCTACAGAAAAAGATTCCTTACTGGATACAGGAGAGTAACTTCTGATTTACAACAAAAGTGAGAGAAATCCCTACAGAGAAGGCAAAACCACAATCCCTACAGCATCCAGAATTCCTGGTTTGCAATTCTCTTCCAGCTGCAGTTCTGGAACCTACTAAATGTATGGGAAAAGGACCACGTCCCACAGCGGCTGAGAGGCTGGGAATTTTTTATTCCTTTGTCATGGCCACAACTTCTGTACCACACTGGTTGCATCTGTGTACTTAAAGTAAAACTGGAAAGCATTAGTTGCAGTACAGCTGTGTTCTAGTATGAGAAATAGAAAACCTAAGGCTAAAGAATAAAACTAAAGCACCAGAATATGTGTCTCTTTGATAGCTAAGTACAAGCACTTCTGCCTAAACCATTGCCATAAAAGCATTTAAAGGCAGTAAATTTTAAAATGGGACATACCACCAGTTCTAGAAAGCATGAACAAAAAGGTTTTGTTCTGTCGAGTTATATCTTGTCTGAGTGCCAATACAGTTTCAGTGAAAATATCTAGCCATACTATTAAAAAATATATATTATTTGCAATGCTTAAGCCTGCAGATATGTAATGTGACCACTGTTTTGTGTTAACAGTATTGCTTTATACAATTCCTGTATTTGAAAGGAATTGATTCTTTTAAATAAACATGGTGTATATTGTTCTTTTGGGACTATTTCAGTGGTATAAATAATAAATATTGTCTCTTAAAAAAAAAAAATCCTCCTCAGTCCCTGCCTTGCCAGAGGGCACATGCAAATACAGATTCCTAAAAATTTTTCCCTTGCAAATTTTTGGGAAATTCAAATTAAATATGATACTATTTTCTTTCAATGTTTAATTTCTACATGAAATAACAAAGGTAGGCATTGAGGCCTGGGGGTTAAGATGCCTCTTGGGACACCGGCATCCCACGTTGAAGTGCCTGGGAGTGATGCCCCTGTTCCTGCTAATGCTGAAGCAGTAGATGATGGATCAGGTACTTGGGTCCCTTCCACCCACATGGGAGACCTGGATGGAGTTCTAGGCTCCTGACTTGGGCCTGGCCCAGCCCCAGCTGTTGTGGGCGTTTGGGGAGTAAACCAATGGATGGAAAATTCTCTCTCTCTCTCTCCCTCTCCCTCTCCCTCTCCCTCTCCCTCTCCCTCTCCCTCTCCCTCTCCCTCTCCCTCTCCCTCTGTTTGTGTGTGTGTGTGTGTGTGTCTTCCTCTCTGTAACTCTGCCTTTCAAATCAGTAAATAATTTTTAAAAAATAAAGAAAAGAAAGGACAACAGGTCACAAATTCTGTCAACTTCAGTTATTAATAAAAGTGAGTTAACTCATAAGCTTAGCACTGCCTGAAACTGCTTTAATCCACGCATTTACAAGAAAAGGGCTTTATTTGGTCAACATTCAAGGAATGGAAAGGACATTGTGGATAGGGGCACTGGGACCCAGCCACCTCCCTGCCCTTTCCTGCCATGTGGGCGTCTGTGCCGAGCAGGTACAGCTGTTCTGTGTTTGCTCAGCATTCATGCAAGGTTGATGCCCACCTGGGTGAGCTGCAGCTCCTTCTCCGGGGACTTCCGGCCCTCCACGGTAACCAGCAGCACACAACAAGAGAGCTGCTGGAGGCAGAGGTAGCTTCCTGTGCACCCCTCACCGTGCCACCCACACAGTTCTCTGAGTGTAGCCAAGCGCTCTGGAGCACACAGGGAGAAAAACTCTCTCAACTCATCACTGATCCAATGGATTCTGGACCCAAACAGGAAAAGAATAGCATTAGTTCAGTAGAAAAAGGAAAGGGAAGGTGAGACTAAGGAAGCAGCTGTGGCCTAATCTGCCCGGGGGAAGAGTCATTTCTTCTTAACAGCAGATGTCCCTTGAACTAACAGGGGCAGAGCTCTGGGCTTGGGAGTGCATGAGGGCAGGATCGGGACAGTTGAGGACAATGAGGAGTCTAGAACACTCCGGCTTCACAGCCAGAACCTGCGGAGCCAGAACATGGTCTTGCAGGGCTTGGAATCCTCCTGTGGTGCTTAGTTGTTCTGTAACGGCAGGCATTAATTGGCCTCTCGGGAGTCCTGGTTTCCTCAAATGCTAAATAATAACAATGACATCTACTTAAGAGGGTTTATGTAAAAGGCCAGATCCCCAGCTCAGGTCCTGGGAACTGCTTCTCCCATTGTATGGCCCTTCCTGCCTTCCTTCTCTACTTCACAGGGAACATCAGTGTTGGAGGCTGAAACCAGATCGACATTCAACATCCCCAGTGTAGCGCTTGTATACAGCAGGTGCTCAACTTGGGTGTTGTTTTTTTTTTTCTGTCTTTTCTTCTTACCAAATACTTTTCTTTAAAAAAAGAAAAATTTTGTTTGTTTGTTTGTTTATTTGAAAGGCAGAGAGAAAGACAGATTTTATCTGCTGGTTCACTCCGCAAATGGCCACAGGAGCCAAGGTTGGACCAGGCTAAAGCTAGGAGCCTGGAACTCGATCTGAGTGTCCCATGTGGGTGGCAGGGGCTCAAGTACTTGGGCCATCTTCCACTGCTTTCCTGGGTGCATTGTCAGGGAGCTGAATCAGAAGCAGAGCAGCCAGGACTTGAACCTGGGATGCTAGCATCAGAGGCAGTGGCTTCACCCTCCGCTCCACAACCCTGGCCCCCAGTATTTTCATCTCCTCAGCTGATCAAAACCCCTCAGTCATCCAGCCAGCTTTGCTTGCCTATAGCGGTCACTGTCACCAGCTTAATGTGGTGCCTTGACCGTAGGTATTTTGCGCCGAGTTCCTCTTTTTTCATTAGGATAACTAGCCCAGAATCAATTGCTTCATGCCCTGCAGAAGGTTCTTCCTTTGGGGTTAAACCTCAGAAGTGGAAGTCTCATGTTGAAAGATGAAAACATTTTGAATGTTTAAATGTTCCCAACACTGCAAACAGACCACCAAGAAGCTTTTACCCATTTAAGAAACTCCCTGTAATACGGGAGGATACCTCGCGCACTGCTCCACTGCCATCCTGAATATTCTCATAAAAATGCTGATTTGTTAGGCAAAATATCATCTCCCATTTTCTTTTTTTTTTTCTTCTTTTTTTTACAGGCAGTTAGACAGTGAGAAAGAGAGAGACAGAAAGGTCTTCCTTATTCCATTGGTTCACCCCTCAAGTGGCCACTAGGGCCAGCGTGCTGCACCGATCCGAAGCTAGGAGCCAGGTGCTTCCTCCTGGTCTCCCATGCGGGTGCAGGGCCCAAGCATTTGGGCCATCCTCCACTGCACTCCCGGGCCACAGCAGAGAGCTGGCCTGGAAGAGGAGCAACCGGGGCGCCCCAACCGGGACTAGAACCCAGGGTTCCAGTGCCGCAGGCAGAGGATTAGCCTAGTGAGCCGCGGGCCGGCCCTCCATTTTCTTAATTTGCCTGTTTGATTACCTGTGAGGATGACTATCTCTGATGTTTATTTATCTGCTCCACCTGTTCGTCCTTTGCTCACTACCAACAATAGCAGCAGTATCTCCCTTATTGGTTAGGAAGGGGAACCAGTGCCATATGAAAGTACACACTTTCTGTTGCCACAGCTCGCTTGCTGGAGGAAGATTCATTATGGAACAATTGAATCATGACAACACTGTTTAATCACGAACCAGGGAAATGGTGTCCCCTTTTCTTTTTACCTGTCAATTTTTCATCAAAAAAAGTTGACCACCAAACACAAAAATCACCTGTGTCCCTGTGTCAGAGAGTGGTCAGTATGTACGCAGTTTCTTCCGGGCTCCCAAACAACACCTTGAGTGAGGTGTCAGTCTAGCCATTTTACAGCTGAGGAAAACAAGGCTCAGAAAGGAACAGTGCGTCCCCACATGTACCCCATTTGCCCAAGATCTGAGGCACAGCATGTGGTGGAGCAAGAGCTGAGACCCAGTGGGTCTGACTGCAGAACTCAGCTCCTCTTCACATCTGTACAGGGTTTTTGCAAAGGCAGGGGCCAGGACACAAAGCCAGAGTTCTCACCAGGCAATATCCACAGCCTGCAGCCCGCCGTCGGGTGCTTGGGAGCAGCTGGGAAGCAGCACATAAGGCGGATGAGAGCCCAGTGTCCCGCCTGGAGCCAGAGACTGTGAGCTGGGTACAGCCAGAGCAACAGGAAACCACAGACCAGGCGCTGCTCTCCGGATCGCAGCTGCAGCTGAACAGAACAGCGTAAATAACAGTCCCCTGGAGTAGGGGGTGTGCGGCTGACTTTCCTGGGCTGTTTGCTGGTCACTTGGAGCCAACGCAGCAAGGCCAGCCCTGTTTTCCTCGCTGTCAACTTTCTCCGCGCTCAAGGAACCAGGAAGGCGATTCCATGAAAGCCCCAGCTGCCCGCCTGCCTGCGCACAGCAGCCTCAGGCTCCCACCACACCCAGTGCTCACCTAGAAGGAGGCTGGCTCTGAGCACCAGGATCTGGATGGGGAACCAGCAGCAGCCGCCTAAGGAGTCCATTGCTGCCCGGCGACTGAGGTGTAGAGATGGCCTCTCCCTCTGCCCCGCCCACCACCCCTCCCCTCCTGAATGCTTTTAAGAGTTCTTTATTCTTTTTAATGTTTTATTTATTATAATTATTTTCACATACTTCCAGATTGTTTAGTGTTATCATGTGCTTCCTCTCTATATAAAAATGAAATCACTGAGGCTTTATCATGACGGAGATAGCTGTCTGCCTAGAATCTACATGGAGAGTTTTTTCACATTCTCACGTCTGAAGGATTTGCATGCAAAGGGAGCACAGTGCACGTGGGTTTGCCTTTCAGTATCTCGTTCCTTTCTCTGTGACGACAGACCACTGGTATTTCTATTCATTCTTTTTTTTCCATTTCTTTTATCCTTATTTTTTCCCCAGAAACCTTTTATTTAAGGATTACAAGCTTCATACATTTCATAATTACGACTTTAGGAACGTTGGTGATTCTTCCCACCATACCTGCCCTCCCCACCCCTCTTCCTCCCTCTCCTGTTCCTATTCTTATTTTTCACTATTTTCAATTGACTCTATACACAGATGACTAACTCTATGTTATTTATTTGAGAGGCAGATTTACAGGGGGAAGGGGAATGTCACAGAGAGAGGTCTTCCATCTGCTGGTTCACTCCCCAGATGGCTACAACAGCCAGAGCTGGGCCAGAGCTGGGAGCCAAGAACCAGGAGCTTCTTCTTGGTCTCCATGTGGGTGCAGGGGCCCAAGCATTTGGGCTGTCCTCCACTGCTTTCCCAGGCCATTAGCAGAGAGTCAGATCAGAAGGAGAGCAGCCAGGACTCGAACCAGCGCCCATATGCCAGGCAGGCTTAACCCACTATGCCACAGTGCCAGCCCCCCAACTTCATTCTTCAATCAGTTCACACTGTTGCTTCACCTAACCTGATGAGCCAAGGAAAATAAATACATGCTTCAAAAAACAAGAATGCTTTCGGACAACAGGAATAATTTGCGTGGATCATGTAAAATCTGCAAAGTATAGGCAGTTGTCCAGAAGCATAGACTCATTTGTTATTACAAGCCACAAAACTATCTGGTTTTATGATACAGTAAGCAGGTTTTCAGCCCTCTAGCAAGGTTTACAGATATTTGAGTAACATATCTGTGAATTTGATTATGTAAATGGTTTCATAGGTGAAAGCTTTGCCATGAAACATTATTGCAGGTTTTTTTTTTTCCTGGATATATCTGATTAGTATTACCACTTAGTCACTTAATAAATATTTGATGAATGAAAAAAAAAAAACAAGTCACAAAACTAACTGCCATAAATATTCTGGAGTATATTTTTCCCGTGCATTTTCCAGTAAAATGTTTAAGCTATCTTTCTCTATAAAGGTAGTCTTTAAGGTGTGTTATGTGAGATCATTGTGGTAGAAGAAGAAAAATGAAAAGATGTCTATTCATATTTTTTAAAGATTTATTTATTTATTTGAAAGTCAGAGTTACACAAAGAGAGAAGGAGAGACAGAGAGAGAGAAAGGTCTTCCATCCACTGGTTCACCCCCAACTGGCTGCAACAGCCGGAGCTGCACAGAACCAAAGGCAGAAGCCAGGAGCTTCTTCTGGGTCTCCACACAGGTGCAGGGGCCCAAGGACTTAGGCCATCTTCTGCTGCTTTCCCAGACCATAGCAGAGAGCTGGATCAGAAGTGGGACAGCCGAGATACAAACCAGCGCCCATATGAGACGCCGGCACTGCAGGCGGCGGCTTTACCCACTATGCCACAGCACCGGCCCCAGGATATATCACACCTTTAAAGTATGATCTTTTTGTGTCTGCTTTAAAACGTTCAATTTGCAAATTAACTGTGAACATATGATGAGATTGCCTGCTTAAAATCTTTTCACGTATTTTTCACAGCCCTGACAAAAAGTTTGCAGAATGCTAACTTTCTTCTCTGACCTCTAATGATTTTGAAGCTAAATGTCCTATTTTCAATTTTATTAGTGGTTTCCTATAAATTTTTTAAAAGTTTAGACCTATTTTTCCTGTAATCAGCAATGCTATGAAAAAGTGTTATCTACTTTTCCCTGCTGCATGAGAATTAATCAAGTTTCTCATCCTCTCCCTTTTTCTCCCTCTCTCTTTTCCTCTCTCTCCCCCCACCAAACTCACTCACTCTTGCTCCATTCTTGCTCTCCTCCCCTCACCCTGCAACATCCCTGTTTTTGTTGATATAATCTGGGGTTTTATATACAGTTTATAATTATTGATTCTTATCTACTTTTTATTTTCTTTTTCAGAAGTTTAAAAATATTTACATTACAAATGTGGTTCCCCAGCAGCTTGAGAGGCATGTGCTGAAGTGTGGCCAAGTTCAAGTTTCTTTTAAAGAAAGAGAGGTTTGATGTGAGGATTCTTGTGTACCGCAGCTGGAAACGGATCTGGAAAAGCTCCGGGAGTTGAAAGCTATGGACATTTAGACTGTTTACATCATTTCTGTATTTTTAAAGCAATGTTATGACAAATATGTGTATTAGAAACACCCTTGGCTACTGGTAACATAGACCTAATCGTGGTGACCCAAAGCACAGCCTTGTTTATCTCTTGCGTCCCTCCCATGAAAAGACTCTGAAGCAAGGCAGTGAAGGGCAGGAGTGGAAACTATGAGACATCAGTGTGCCGGGCTCCTTAGACTTTTCTGCCCTGAGTGTGTCCTCCTGTCCACAAGGTCACAAAATGGCTGCTGGAACGGCAACCATAATGAACAAGCTCCAGATACCAGAGAGGAGACAAGAATGGAACATAGAGAGTTTTATCTCAAACCCATCCAGTATTTTTTTTTTTTTAATTTTTGACAGGCAGAGTGGACAGTGAGAGAGAGAGACAGAGAGAAAGGTCTTCCTTTTGCCGTTGGTTCACCCTCCAATGGCCACCACGGTAGCGCGCTGCGACCGGCGCACCGCGCTGATCCGATGGCAGGAGCCAGGTGTTTATCTGGTCTCCCATGGGGTGCAGGGCCCAAGGGCTTGGGCCATCCTCCACTGCACTCCCTGGCCACAGCAGAGAGCTGGCCTGGAAGAGGGGCAACCGGGACAGGATCGGTGCCCCGACCGGGACTAGAACCCGGTGTGCCGGCGCCGCTAGGCGGAGGATTAGCCTATTGAGCCGCGGCGCCGGCCCCATCCAGTATTTTTTTTAAGATTTATTTATTTATTTGAAAGTCAGAGTTACAAGGAGAGAGAAGGAGAGGCAGAAAGAAACTGGTCCACTCCCCAGTTGGCCGCAACAGCCAGAGCTGCACCTATCCGAAGCCAGGATCCAGGAGCTTCTTCCAGGTCTCCCATGCGGATGCAGGGGCCCAAGGACTTGGGCCATCTCCTGCTTTCCCAGGCAATAGCAGAGAGCTGGATCGGAAGTGGAGCAGCCGGGACTCAAACCAGTGCCCATATGGGATGCCAGCACTGCAGGCGGCAGCTTTACCCACTACACCACAGTGCCAGCCCCTCATCCAGTAGTTTTGTTTGCATTTCATTGGCCCTTTATTTAGGTACACCACTATGAGGGACCTTCAAAAAGTTCACAGAAAATACATATTATGAAAAAACTATGCATGATTTTCAAGATTTCTTATTTTTTAATTCCATTGTTCCGTGAGCTTTTTTGAAGTACCCTCATAGTTGAGAAGGGCATGGGTTATGGTTTGAATACAATATGGCTCTCAAACCCATGCCACAATGTCACAAATGAATGGGATGAAGAAGGTAGAAACTTAATCCAATTATGGTATGTAGCAGGTGGGCCTAGTGGGAGGTCCCTTGGTCACTGGGGGTGTGACCTTGGAAAGTAGTTGTCAAGAGAGGGTTGCTTACAAAAGCCTGGGTCTGAGCCTACTTCCTGGCTGACCTTTCTGCCTACATTCTATTCTCTACCATTACCACTCTCATCAGAAGCAAAACCAATGGAGCTGCCCAGTCTTCAACTTTGAAACAACAAAGCTGTGATCTCCATAAATCTTGTCTCTGCAAAGTGAGTTTTCACTATGGTGAAGAAAAACTGACTGATACAAAGAGAATTAATGTTGGGTAGGCAAGCAGTAGTTTCAGCTGTTACATCCCTCAACTTGTTTCTTTGAACATATATATGGCTTTGCATCTGTTAAAATACATCCCTAGAAAAAGCATTTTAAGATCAAAGTAATTGTACATTTACAACATATAAACATTGTACATTTATGGCATATCCTGTCCAGTGCCACTCTCATGTCTGCATTCCCACCAAACAGTCCATGAGAGGGCCCATTTTTACACAGCCATACCAATAACCTGGTTGTCAATTTGATATATGAGAATGGTATCTTATTTCATTTTTATCTCCCTGGTGACTATGAATTTGAATTTTTATAAGCAACTTTGTTGACTTTGACAAATAGGAAAATATTCTTGCCTTCTTTCTCATCCATTCTCACCCTCTCCATGCAGCCCAAATACCCGAGACAAGACTTGGTCTATAGGGAGTGTTCAGAACTGGAGAGCATATAACAATTTGAATGAGCTGATCCAGATTCTATGGCCTAGTGTCTGAGACACAAACTGGCTTTTCTTCTGCAGACTGAAATTTAAAGCAGGAAAACAAGGCCAGGGGAGATGTTTGCTAATCAGAGTCATAGGGGATGCGTGAGGAGACAGAGAAGTGGTTGTTTTAGGATGTTCTGGAATCTGCTGATTCGATTCCCATTTATGACTCAGAATGAGGAACTCTAACTGGGGCTTCTGTCATGTGGGGAGAAGTGGAAATGACTGAGGAGAGGAGGGACAGCTCAGCCCTGCTGAAAGCTCGGCTGATCCATGGTATTACAGAAGGCTGGGACCTTTTGAGCTCCTACTTGGCACAGAAATCTCTCCACATACACTGATTAACAGCACCCTTGTCACTGAACAACTCCAAGGATAGGGAAGCCATCTGGTCTGGCATCTTCTGGAATGTTCATCTCTGTGTAACTCAAAAACTTGATTAAGCTTGTTCTGAATTTCACATTCATAGCCCAGGATGACCAAAACCATCTTCTTTCTTTGGGTGTTTTTTAGCTATAGATCTTCCTGGTCTCTTCCATGTGCCTTCTCCATTAGCAAATCCTTCCTGGTGTTTTTGGTCTTCCTTGTTTGCATGCTGTGCAATCCACACAAGCTGATCACCTCATTAGCTTCATACCTTCACCGGCAGCTGGAAGTTGTCTGAGGGGGAATTAAATGGGGCGGCCTCTTTGGTCTTGTTGGCACTCCACTGCCACCTGTCTCCTCTCACAGCCAACTTCTCCTGAAAAGTGATCCTCCCACAGTGTGCGGGGCCCTCTCTACCCCAAAGATTTGTCTCATGCCTTCCGCTCACTGGGCTGCCTTCCTCAGCCTCTTTGGGATTTTAATGAATAAAATCTTTTCCATCCCATTCCCTCCTCTCAGAAAACATCTGTAACTCTGCCAATTCCCTCATCCAATGGTAGGAGAGGAGAAGATAAGTCACAATGTACACTTGTGGTACTAGGTTCCTCTGTCCTATGTAATATCCCTTCTTTTTCTAATGGTAGGGACAGTACTCTCTTATCTGGAGTTCTTTTAATGTTCTTGCCCTCTCTTTGGGAAGGTACCAGCTCATCAAATCCGGCACTGTGCATGCAACTCTGCCAGAAAGAACTCTGCTTTGCCATTCAGAGCTGCTGCTTGATCAACACTGGCAGTGTTCTGGTTTAAAACCGATTCCTCTGCAACACTTCCTCCCTCTTCAGAGTCAGGCACTGCCCTGGTACCATGTTCCTGCTCTATGATAGATAGCATCATTTGCGGGTACCCTACTTGCATCAGTCCCTCGTCTCTTCCTCTTATAAGAGGAACAACATAGCTTATCTACTAAGGACTAAGAGGGACAGACAAGACAGAGAGATCTTATATCTGATTTTTCACTCTCCATGTGCCTACAATAATTGGAGGTAAGTCATGCTGAATCCAAGAGCATGAAATTTTTTTTTGTTGTTCTTGGATTTGTTTATTAGTTCTACTCATCTCCTGCTCTTGACTATAAATACAATCCCACCTTCCTGGCTTTTTCTCAATGTCTAATCTTATCTCCACTTTTACTTACAATGTCCATTAAGTTAATCAAGGTCATTCCATTGGTGTTCATATGTTTATCCTCATTCATATTTTTTTAACTTTTATTTAATAAATATAAATTTCCAAAGTACAACTTTTGAATTATAGTGACTTTTCCCCCCATAACCTCCCTCCCACCCACAACCATCCCATCTCTCACTCCCTTTCCCATCCCTTCTTCATGAAGATTCATTTTGAATTATCTTTATATACAGAAGATCAACTTAGTATATACTAAGTAAAGATTTCAACAGACTGCACCCAAACAGACACACAATGTATAGAGTACTGTTTGAGTAGTAGTTTTACTGTTAATTCACACTGTACAACACATTAAGGACAGAGGTCCTACATGGGGAGTAAGTGCACAGTGACTCCTGTTGTTGATTTAACAATTGACACTCTTGTTTATGGCATCAGAAATCACCCGAGGCTCTTGTCATGAGCTGCCAAGGCTATGGAAGCCTCTTGAGTTCACAAACTCTGAACTTATTTAGACAAGGCCATAGTCAAAGTGGAAGCTCTCTCCTCCCTTCAGAGAAAGGTACCTCCTTCTTTGATGGCCCATTCTTTCCACTGGGATCTCACTCACAGAGATCTTCCATCTAGGTCATTTTTTTTTTTTGCCACAGTGTCTTGGCTTTCCATGCCTGAGAAACTATCATGGGCTTTTTAGCCAGATCTGAATGCCTTAAGGGCTGATTCTGAGTCCAGAGTGCTGTTTAGAGCATTTGCCATTCTACAAGTCTGCTGTGTATCCTGCTTCCCATGTAGGATCATTCTCTCCTTTTTAATTCTATCAAGTAAGATGGGATTGGTACATGCCACCTTGATGGGATTGAATTGGAATCCCCTGGCATGTTTCTAGTTATACCATTAGGGGTAAGTCTGAGTGAGCATGTGCCAAACTGTACATCTCCTCCCTCTCTTATTCCCACTCTTATATTTAACAGGGATCACTTTTCAGTTAAATTTAAATGCCTAAGAATAATTGTGTGTTAATTAAAGAGTTCAACCAATGGTATTAAGTAGACCAAAAAAATACTAAAAAGAATAAAATAGTAAGTTGTTCATCGATAGTCAGGACAAGGGCTGATCAAGACATGGTTTCTAGTAGTGTCCATTTCACTTCAACAGGTCTCTTTTTAGGTGCTCACTTAGTTGTCACAGATCAGGGAGAACATATGATATTTGTCCCTTTGGGACTGGCGTATTTCACTCAGCATGATGTTTTCCGGATCCCTCCATTTTGTTGCGAATGACCAGATTTCATTTTTTTTACTGCTGTATAGTATTCTATAGAGTACATATCCCATAATTTCTTTATCCAGTCTTCTGTTGATGGGCATTTAGGTTGATTCCAGGTTTTAGCTATTGTGAACTGAGCTTTCATAAACATTGAGGTGCGGACGGCTATTTTATTTGCCAATTTAATTTCCTTTGGGTAAATTCCAAGGAGTAGGATGGCTGGGTCATGTGGTAGGGCTATATTCAGGTTTCTGAGGAATATCCAAACTGTCTTCCATAGTGGCTTTACCAGTTTGCATTTCCACCAACAGTGGATTAGTGTCCCTTTTTCCCCACATCCTCTCCAGCATCTGTTGTTAGTTGATTTCTGTATGTAAGCCATTCTAACCAGGGTGAGGTGAAACCTCATTGTGGTTTTGATTTGCATTTCCCTGATTGCTAGTGATCTTGAACATTTTTTCATGTGTCTGTTGGCCATTTGGATTTCCTCTTTTGAAAAATGATGGCCCATCTCTTAAGTGGGTTGTTTATTTTATTATTTTGGAGTTTCTTGATCTCTTTGTAGATTCTGGTTATTAAACCTTTATCAGTTGCCTAATTTGCAAATATTTTTTCCCATTCTGTCGGTTGCCTCTTCGCTTCCCTGACTATTTCTTCCATCTGGTGGTTCACTTCTCAATTTGTCACAGCAGCTGGAGCTGAGCTGATTCAAAGCCTGGAGTCAGGAGCTTCTTCCAGGCCTCCCACAGGGGTGCGGCTGCCCAAACACTTGGGCCATCTTCCACTGCTTTTCTAGGGCATGAGCAAAGAGCAGGATCAGAAGAGGAGCAGCTGGAATACAAACTGGCACCCATATGGGATGCTGGCATTGCAGACAGAGGCTTAGCCTACTATGCCACGGCACCAGCCCTGTGAGCATAGAATTCAATCGGTTTCCCTAGTGGGCAACAGGAATCCCACTACTTGAACCATTATGTGATGCCTCTCAGAGTACACATTAGCATGAAGCTGGACTCAGAAGTCAAACCAGAAATTGAATTCGAGCTCTGCATTATGGGATGTGAACATGCTAAGAGCATCCTTACTGCTATGCCAAATACCTGTCCCAAGGTCTTTTATTTCTAAGTCTGGAACTTTCCACTGCTCTGACTCCTGTCACATTTCCTGGCCTTAATTTCTGGACTTCTAGGCTGGAGGTTGCCTCTGGGTACTGCCTGCTACATGATACCCTTTTTTGCTTCAAATGATTTCCTTACTCACAGAATCTAAGCCCTGCTTTGATTTATCAGGATCAATTCCATATATACTGGGAGTGGTAGGTACCAAGGGTGGGTGTTCCTTCCTGTGATAACTCCTGACCCCACCCACAGGCATGAAGATTAGTTAGTAGATACTGTATACTGAAATACCCCTCACAGATGGTCTGTGGCTTCCTCTGTGGCTAAACATGAGAGCTCTTCATCCTCCCACCCAGGGCATCGCTTTGCAGACGCCTAACATTAGAGGCTCAACACACCTGCCTTGCCTCTAGATCCCTAAATCAAAACTGATCCCCCTCAGTCCTACCCACTCCTTTGGTCTGGTGGACAAACACCACACACCATTTTGTCATCTTTCAGGGGCTGGCATTGTCGTGTAACAGGTGAAGCCACCACCTGCCACACTGGCATCCCATATGGACACGGTTCAAGTCCCAGCTGCTCCACTTCTGATCCGGCTCTCTGCTAATGCACCTGGGAAAGCAGCAGTTGATGGCCCAAGTGCTTGGGCCTCTGCACCCTCATGGGAGACCCAGATGAAACTCCTGGCTCCTGGCTTCGGCCTGGCCCAGCTCCAGCCGTTACAGCGATTTAGGAAGGAACCAGCAAGTGGAAGATCTCTCTCAATCATTATCTCTCCCTCTCTCTCTATCTCACCCTCTCTCTTTCTAACTCTGCCTTTCAAATAAATAAAGTAAATCTTTTTGTTGTTGTTGTTGTTGTTGTTGTTGTTGATAGTTGATTTATTTATTTGAAAGGCAGAGGTGGAGAGAGAGAGAGAGAGGTCTTCCATCTGATGGTTCACTCCTCCAATGGCCACAATAGCTGGAGGTACGCCAATCTGAAGCCAGGAGCCAGGAGCTTCTTCCAGGTCTCCTACATGGGTGCAGGGGCCCAAGGACTTGGGCCATCTTCTGCTGCTTTTTCAGGCCATCAGCAGAGAGTTGGATTGGAAGCAGAGCAGCTGGGACTAGAACTGGCGCCCATATGGAATGCCAGCACTGCAGGCAGCAGCTTTGCCTTTAGCGCTGGGCCCTAAAGTAAATCTTTAAAAAAAAAAGGGGGGGGGGGGAAGCCCTCTGAAGACAAGACCTCCTCTGCAAGATTTTATTATAGGTTCTCCAGCAAGGCTGGGATCTAGCTAGCTGTCACCTCTGAATAAATCCCTCCAGCTTCCGCACCTGTTGATGGAGGCCTGTCCTGCCTTCCCATTGGCGTGTGCTCAGAAACCCAATAGGAGTGTCTGTTGACATTGCCAAGGCCCAGTGAGAATCCTGGCTTCCCAGAGAAGTATGCATCTGCGGTTTTAAACCCAGGTATGATTTCTAATCCTGGACACTGCCGACTTTCTCACAGTCTCTGCACTTCATCTGTTGGCACTGCGCTTCTTGCAATTGTCTCTTGTTTCTGGTCACATGTTTCCTCCAGCACAGCACTAAGGCTTACCTGGTACTTGTTCCCACAGCAGCACCGGTCCAGTCCTCAGAAAAGTCTGTTTCCACAGATGAAGCAGGTAGGCAGCCAAAGTCAGCCCAGTGCTGGCCACAGACCTTCCATTTGCTGGTTCACTCTCCAAATGCCTGCAACATCTATGGCTGGGCCAGGCCAAAGCCAGAAGCCAAGAACTCCATCCTTGTCGCCCACATTGCTGGCAAGTGTCCAGATACTTAGGCCATCCTCTGCTGCCTTCCAGGCACATTAACAGGAAGGAAAACACCCAGGACTCAAACCAGCCCTCCAATATGGCATGCTGGTGTCACAAGCTGCAGTTTAACCTGCTGTGCCACAATGCCAGTCCCTATGCCAACATTTTCAACAAGTACTTTGTTGCAGGTGGATCGGGGGATAATTTAAGTAACTTTTTACAGCTGGGTGCTATGAACTACCAGTGTCCCATCATACAGCAGCAATTTTTGTAAATCTCAGATTGGTTCCCGTTACACAGTAAAAACAATGCATTTTTTCAAATCAATTAGATAAAAATGCTAGCACCTTCAAACTCACTCAGGTCAGTTAGAGAATGCTATATTTGGAGCCCGCACTGTGGCACAGCGGGCTAATGCCCTGGCCTGAAGTGGCAGAATCCCATATGGGCACCAGTTTGAGAGCCAGCTGCTCCACTTCCCATCCAGCTCTCTGCTATGGCCTGGGATAGCAGTAAGAAGATGGCCCAAGTCCTTGGGCCTCTGCACCTACGTGGGAGACCCAGAGGAGGCTCCTGGCTTCTGACTTTCGCAGCTCCGGCAGGTGTGGCCAATTGGAGAGTGAACCAGCGGATGGAAGACCTCTCTCTCTCTGCCTCTCCTCTCTCTGTGTAACTCTGACTTTCAAATAAATAAATAAATCATTTAAAAAAAAGTAGAGAGAGAATGCTATATTCTATTCTCCTTTAGAGATCCTTACCGGCTATTTCATTTTTTTTTTAACTTTTATTTAGTAAATATAAATTTCCAAAGTATAGTTTATGGATTACAATGGCTTCCCCGCCCCCATACCTTCCCTCCCACTCGCACCCCTCCCATCTCCCGCTCCCTCTCCCATTCCATTCACATCAAGATTCATTTTCAATTATCTTTATATACAGAAGATCAATTTAGTATATATTAAGTAAAGATTTAATCAGTTTGCACCCACACAGAACATAAAGTGTAGAATACTGCTTCAGTACTAGTTATAGCATTACTTCACTTTGGACAACACATTAAGGACAGAGATCCCACATGAGGAGTAAGTACACAGTGACTCCTGTTGTTGACTTAACAACAATTTGACACTCTTGTTTGTGGTGTCAGTAATCTCCCTAGGCTCTAGTCATGAGTTGCCAAGGCTATGGTTACTGGCTATTTCTTATATCATTTTTAGCCAAATTTTTATTTGAAAGATAAATAAAATCCAAAGTGATATAATGGCATTAAGAGGATGAAAAATTAATCCAATTATGGTGCTTAGAGGAAAGCTCTTTGGGAACTGACCAGACTAGGTAGGCTGCTGAGATGAATCCCCGTAGTTGAATCTGGATGACTTTATAAGGAGAGACATAGACAGGAGCTCCCTCTTGCCATGTGAGATTCTGCACCATCTCAGGACTCTGCCAACCAGAGGTCAAACCAACAGGGCTGCCCGAGCTTAGATCGTGAATCTCCAAAACTGTGAGCCGCAATAAACCTCTCCTTTCTCTACAAAACTAGTTTTCTCAGAAACTTCATTGTTGTAATGCAAACTAATACAACAGCATACACTTGATTTACATGAAGGAGAAAATGTTTACTGAAGTATATATTTCAGCTCAATGATTTTTCTCATAGTACTGCAGAGACAAACTCAAGCCAGAGATCACAGACATAACTTCCAGAATCACAGCGCAGAATTGGGCTGGAGAGAGCTGCTGGCTCTGCCAAGGATAGAGAGCAACTGTGGGGTCAGGACCAATTAGTTCATAGTCACATCTCCATGCCAGCAAAACACCTTGTCTCCACCCCAGTCCAACTCAGTGTCGAATACAAGTCTTCTGTATGTGAAAAGGCTGGTAGGACCTGTGCTGAAATGAGTCCAGTAAGCGTTGTCTCGAGCTGTTCCGGCACTGCAGTACTGGAAGGCATCCTAGATCGGGGATGCACTGGGAGTTAGGTGCACCAGCTCATGGTGTCGGCTATGTTGTCCTCAGATACCTGCTTGAGAGTGGTTTGATTCCTTTCCAGGGTCTGGCACGACAAAGTACCACGATGGCTTCTATAAACATCCAACTGCATTCCTATATCCCTCCGCCTCTTTTCCCTCCCACACTAACCCCTTCACAGGTGCCTGCACACCTGCTGTCATGGTTCCTGTTCTGTCCCCACCTTCCATGAAAAACCTCCTTTGTCCAAGAATGGCTAATCTGACATTGTTGTAGATTTAGGTCTATCTGCAGGAGTCAGCAGACCACTCTGACCACACAGGACTGCCTCTTTGCCATCCTTTTCACACTCCATCTTCTCCTGAGTGTTGATTCATACCCACTCTCCTGCCCTGTGACACTCTCTGGGGTGGATGGCCCAGGGCCCCTTCCTCTGTTAGTTCTCTGAGGGAGCAGCCTGGCCAGCCATTGGCTCTGCTCAGCCTCCCCCTGCAGAGTTCTGGCGGGGTAGACACCCGGCCCCAGGACTTTCCTATCTCACTCCATCAGTGAGCACAGAGAGAGTCAGCAACAAAGATGAGTGAGAACTAAAGAGTGGAAGGGGTGTGAGTTTCAATCATTTTTCCTAGGTGCAAGTAACCCAATCGAAACCGCTTCAGACTTTCCCATGAAAAGCATCATTTATTTATTGCCAAATAACATAGAACATAATCGCTTCTGCTTTTGTACCCTGTGGGGAGAGAACAATCAATCTTTTTCCTTAACAAGTTCCATAAAATACAAAAGAGGAAGCTAGGATACTGCAACGAAGCGTGATAAGCTGACTGTGAAGGACCTAAAAGGCACTCCTGCTACTGGGGGCGGGGGCCAGGCACTGCGGGGATCACTGGGATCGCTGGGATCAGGGAGCCTGTTCCAGACAGCTGCAACCTAGACCAAGCTGAGGGGAAGCTGAAAAAATATATGATGGCTGAGAGAGCTTCAATGCCCTCCCCAATAAATGCTAGAAACAGCTGAACGTTCACGCTTTCTTGACTTTTACAATTGTGACAATAAATGAAGTCACTGCATGTGACATTCTGAGCACAGGACCTGACCTGCTGTGGGCACCTGATCAACTTCTGGGGGGAGGGGGGGGCGGGCAGGGAGACAGGAAGGAGCCAAAGAGCAGCTCCAGTTTCAGGGCTGGGCTCTTGACAGAGACCAGGAACACAGAAGTGGATTAGAAAACAGACAGCAGGCCGGCGCCGCGGCTCAACAGGCTAATCCTCCACCTTGTGGCGCCGGCACACCAGGTTCTAGTCGCAGTCGGGGCGCCGGATTCTATCCCGGTTGCCCCTCTTCCAGGCCAGTTCTCTGCTGTGGCCCGGGAAGGTAGTGGAGGATGGCCCAAGTGCTTGGGCCCTGCACCCCATGGGAGACCAGGAAGAAGCACCCGGCTCCTGGCTTTGGATCAGCGAGATGCGCCGGCCGCAGCGGCCATTAGAGGGTGAACCAACGGCAAAAAGGAAGACCTTTCTCTCTGTCTCTCTCTCTCTTACTATCCACTCTGCTTGTCAAAAGAAAGAAAGAAAGAAAGAAAGAAAGAAAGAAAGAAAGAAAGAAAGAAAGAAAGAAAGAAAAGAAAAGAAAAGAAAAGAAAAGAAAAGAAAAGAAAAGAAAAGAAAAGAAAAGAAAAGAAAAGAAAAGAAAAGAAAAGAAAAGAAAAGAGACAGCAAGCGCGGCCCTGGAGTCGCCAGGCGCGAGTCCCAGTGGAGACGTCTGGGAGAGCTGCGTGCAGGGTCCGATGCTGAGCAGAGGGGACGTGGAGGAGACACAGCAGCGTGTGATGGGCGTCAGCAGCGTGTGATGACAGGGGCAGCTGGGAAAGCTGATGTCCTAGTGAGAAAATGGAGGCTGAGATGAAAACAGGCCTCTGACAAACCCTTCAAAGCACAGAGTTAAGGGAAGCGTAGACGTGGAGACGGAGGAGCTATCTCAAAGGAGCCAGAGGGATTGATTGACAGTTGAGAAGGAGGTCCAGGAAAGGCGAAATGAGGAAAACCAAGGAAGACAGCATCTCAACTAGGTGGAAGGAGGGTCCGGCGTTGTGGCACAGTGGGTTAAATCCCCTACCTGCAGCGCCGGCATCCTCAATCAGCACCGGTTCAAGTCCCGGCTGCTCCGCTTCTGATCCAGCTCCCTGCTAATGTGCCTAGGAAAGCAGTGGAAGATGGCCCAAGAAGTCCTTGGGCCCCTGCACCCACGTGGGAGACCTGGAGGAAGCTCCTGGCTCCTGGTTTCAGATTGGCTCAGCTCCAGCTGTTGCTGCCATTTGGAGAGTGAATCAGCAGGTGGAAGACCTCTCTCTCTCTCTTTCATCTCTCTCTCTCTCTGCCTCTCTCTGTAACTCTATCTTTCAAATAGGTAAAATAAATCTTAAAAAAAAAAGAGTGAAGAAGCAACAGGGGTATGGAATTGGGGTGACCTGTTGACATTTGGAGGCATGAAGGTGGGGGAAGGCTGAGAAGTGCATGTTGTGGAGCCAGTGTGGAGGTGTGGCTGTGCCGTGGAGGGGAGAGGAATAGGGCAAACCGGGGATGTGAGGTTAAGAGGACAGCTATGGAGAGAGTACCGAGAACAGTTAGGGGCTGCAGCAAAGGAGTGCGCAGGGTCAGTGGAACTACCAAAGAGGAAATACATTAGAGGAACTGAAACCAGAGAAGGGTCATCAAAAAGTTCACAGAGAGCTGAGTTAGCAAAGGTTTCTTGCACCAACTTATCTTTTAATGCCCCTCTTCCACGGACTTTTTGAAGTACTCTTGGAGGTGAAATTACCTGCACTTTCATCAGAGAATCGGCATAGCAGCTTTCAGTGTGAGCCCAGACTGGAGTCCAGGTGACTTGTTGGGGTCACGCTGCGGGAGGGGGGAGCAGCTGTGATGTCAAGACAATTCCTGAGCTTCCTGTAAGAAATTCTGTCTGAGCCTTAATTAGCTAAAAAAAAAAAAAAAAAAAAAAAAAGCTGGGTTGCCCAGTTCAAGGTTAAATTCCCTCCCTCCCTTTCTTAACCCAAAGAAGGCTCAGGCTACTTTGTGGAGTCTGACAGAAGCCCTGCATGGTGTAAGTGGCCTTCCTGAGTTACCTAAATGCAACATCCATAGGATCCTTCAAGGTCTGGAAAGATGAATGAGAAAGGAGCTTTACCCTTGCTTGAGAAACAGCAGTTTAGTTGCTGGAGAGATGGGACAGACTGTGGGCCTCTAGAGGCCATGGGGGGTGCAGGCTCAGGGCCCGTGAAGCGTCAGCACTAGGCCATGCGTGGGAAGTGGCCATGTTGGGGATGCAAGGTGAATTGTTGGTAGTGGCTGGGACTTCCACGTCTTGAAGGATGGCCGCTGAGTGTGTCCAGGGAGATGCCCTTCTCCCCCAGCGAGGGAGCGGTTCTGTGTGGCTGAGCATCCGTGCCAGACCCAGGCCTCTCCCTTCAATGACAACGTTATCATCCCTAACTTCCGCCAAGATGGACGGAAGCCCATGAACAACTCCAGATCACCTTTGCTGCTTCACGTCACCTTGTCCGCGACAAGAACGTTTCTAACAGACACGACTGCAAACAGTTTCCTCCAGGTCCTGGACCGGACTCCTCTGCCTCAAGCCTGCGGCTCTCCCAGCAGACACGAGCCCTCTGGCAGAGCTAAGGAGTAACGGAAACAGAAAAAAATCATTTTGTCCATGTACCATTGTGTCTCCAGGCCAGACCTTCTTTTGAATGCTGGGTCTGCCGACTTCAAGCTATCGTTGTAAACCCAATGTCTACTTTTGTTTGCTCCTTTGATGTCCCAAAGTCACCTGACACTCAACATGTCCAGGACTGAGCACCCGGCCTTAGTCTTCCCTGAGTATCCCCCACACCAGTAAGTGATGCCACTGTCACCCCTGATGCTTTCTTCCCCCATTACCATGGCTCACTAAGTCTCTTCCATTTCATTTTTGTAAAAGCTCTTACATAATCTATTTTCCTCCAACTCTGTTGCCAGCACTCTAGTTCAACCCATAGTCTCTCAGCATTTCCTCATTAATTACAATGACCAGCTAAATTGATGTACTGCCCCCCATGACATAGCCTCTGTACAGATGCCAGAGTTATCTTTGCAAAGTGCACACATTAGCACGTCTTCGTTTATCAGCATTTGCACATTGCATCCTTAGCATGCACTGCCATGCTGTGCAGGGTCGCCCTCCCTGCCACCCCAGTCTCATCACTCCCTGTCCTCTTCTGCACTCTCTGACTACAGTCATAATGGCTGTTTTTCAGTGTCTCAAATACAACAAGTTTCCTCTCGGCACAGGGCACATGTTTCCTACCCCTGGAAATCTCCTCCTCCTTTCTCCTTAATTAATTTTATTCATCTTTTTAAATTCCAGTTCAAGAGCCTGCACCCTGGCATAGCAGGTAAAGCTGCCGCATGCAGTGCCAGCATCCCATATAAGTGAAGTACCAGCATCTAATATGGGTGCCAGTTGGATACCCGGCTGCTCCACTTCCTATCCAGCTCTCTGCTATGGCCTGGGAAAGCAGTAGAAGATGGCCCAAGCCCCTGGGACCCTGGACCCGTGTGGGAGACCTGGAGGAAGCTCCTGACTCCTGGCTTCAGATCAAAGTGGCTCCAGCCATCGCAGCCAATTGGAGAGTGAGCCAGCAGATGGAAGACCTCTCTCTCTCTCTCTCTCTCTCTCTCTGCCTGTCCTCTCTCTTTGTAAGTCTGACTTTCAAATAAATAAATAAATCTTTAAAAATATTCCAGCTCAAGCATCCATATTCCGAAGAATTTTCCCTGATCCCTATCCTAAGAATCATTGAATTCTTTTCCTTTAGAGCATTTACGTATGTTTGCAACTGAGTATCCACTGGTGCTACTTTAATGTAAATGGAATGTGACTCTCCAACGCTTTGCTTCAGTAAGAAGCCCTGCAAAATCACGAGTTTCTTTTTCTGTGGTGCCTGTGAGAATAGAAACACGTGCCAGTGATCATCCTCTAGCTTACAAAGGAAAATTCACAGACACCTGTTACTTTCACAAGTCGGAGAAGACAATGTAAATAGTTTTGGAGGGTTAAAATTATGACATAAGAAAGCTGGCCAGAAGTAGAGATTCCTTGTAAAGATTATTTTCACAGGACACAGAAACCACGACCACTGAAGCCCAGGTGTTAGAAACCATCACCTCGAGGCCCTGGCTTCCTGCCTCATAGCTGTGGTCCAGGGTGGCAGCTTGTGCTCTGTCCATCACCTCATGTTCTAACCAGCTGACGGGGGAGGAGACGAGAAGAGCAGGCCTGTCCCTTCAGGCAGACTTCCTGGAAGTAACTCCCAACCCTTCACTGCCACCCATCCTGCACACACAGAATCTGTACGTTTTTATCATGATGGAAAATCAACTGCCCTGAACGTTTTGTCTAGAAGTCCTGGGGACACACGTGATCCCTCGCCTGTAGTCTGTGAGCATGGTGGAGTTCACAGACGGATTTTCCCAATTGTCTTGATCAGCTTTCTGTGGCTATAACAGAATACTGCAGACTAAATAGCTTATAAAGAAGAGAAATTTATTAGGCTCATGGTGCCAAAGTCTGGGAATCCATAGAGCAGGACCCTGGCATCTGCTGGGCGTGTGTGAGGCCCTTCTCGATACATCACAGTGTGGTGGAGGACATCACTTGGTAAGACAGAGCAAACCTGCTGGCCTGGGTCTCTCTTCTTACGAAGCTACAAATGCTACCACTGGTGTCCCAGCCTCGTGACCTCATCTAACTCTTGTTACCTTACCCAGGTTCCACTTCCAAATACCACTAACATATGAACTAGGGGAATAAGTTTTCAGCACATGAGCAATGGGGTCACATTGAAACCACAGCACCGAAGTTAAACCATCCTTTCATTCCACGGATGAACCCAAGGGTGAATTTGGTCATGGCGCTGGGTTTTCATTTCTACAAAGTGCTAGGTTTAGTTTGCAAATCTCTTGTCCAGGATTTTTATATCTATATTCATAAGTGAGAGTGAGTTGTGATCTATCTTTGTCTTACTTTCCTTACTGCTAGATTTTGTATCAAGTTTAAATAAAGTTCATAAAACAAGTTATGCAGTTTCCTACTTTGTCTCTTCTCCATAGTCGTGTGTACAAAATTCAGTTTATCTGTTCCTAGAACATTTGCTAGAAGTGAGTGTGTCTGACTCTCTTGTCTCATTCTATTCTTCATAAAAATCTTCTACTGCCTTCCCACACGCACTAACAGGGAGCTGGACTTGGAAGCAGAGTAGCCAGAACTTAAACATGCATTCCAATATGGGATGTGGGTATCACAAAAATCAGCTTAAATGGCTGTGCCAAAAAACTGTTTCAATTTGACTGGAAATGTCTTTATTTTGTCCTTACTCTTGAATGAGCATGTAACTCAGAGCTGGCAAATATTTTTTCAGAATGCTTTGATGATAGTATACATTTGTAATTCTGCTGTGTTTTTATTTTCTTGTTATTGTTATCCATTTGTATATATCCATGTTTTCTTTTGTAAGATTGATTGATTGATTGATTAATTGGAAAGGTAGAGTTACAGAGAGAGGGGGAGAGGCACAGAGATCTTCCATCCATAAGTTCACTCCCCAAAATGGTTAAAACGGCTGGGACTGGATTAAGCCAAAGTCGGGAGCCTGGAACTCCATCTGGGTCTCCCATATGGGTGGCAGAGGCCTAAGCATTTGGACTGCTAGGTAAGAAGTTAGAAGTGAGCCTATGTGTGTGACAGGCCTAAGGAAAACAAAGCCCCTGTGGATACAAATGCAGCAGTGTAGTAGCCTTGGAAGCAGTCTGGTATTTCACACAACAAAGTCCTGTCCATACTCCAGTAACTTCATAGGTGGTCCCAGCCTTCCCCACCAAGGAAAGCTTCCCAAGAGAATCCTGTCTGGCCAGTGCCCAGGGGCTACCTTGTCTGATAGCACTGGTTAGCAAACCTTCACAACCTTCCCCCACGGAGGGCACCCTGGGGAGATTTCCTCCACCTGCTGCCAGGTGAGCTACTCAGCCTGATAACACTGAGTAATAAAATCTGGGGAGGAATGTCACTTACTGCACACCCAGAAGATCTTGTGTCCAAGAGAAGAGGGAGGAGGGGAAGGAGAAACATCCGGAAGAACTGGATTCCGTTCCTTTAAAAGCCCCAGTCGGAATACAGGCTGTGTGCTCTCAGCCCCTTCCCTAGATGCCTGCCTGGCCTGCCAGGAAAATTCACCCCATCACACTTCATAACCTTGTTTACCCAGTCTAAAACAGACAAGGCACCCTCTCTCAGATTCCATCCAGAGAGGTGCCCGTTCGTCCTGACAGATTCTCGACCCTGTTAACCTTGCTACCTCGCTTACCACTGCTCTCTGTCTCACGTCTGAATTCTTTCTGGCATGAAGACAAGCACCTATTCCACCCATCTCTACTACCATCTCCTCTGCTGGGACCCGTAGGTGTCCTCTATTTCCGAGGCGGTTTCTGAGCCCAGAGTTCCAGCACTTGGTGAGAATTCACACCCAGAGCCATGCACAGTGTAGGGTTAGATTCCAGTTTCTCACTGAGTCCACCTAACTACACAGCAGGTAGCAGCCCCTCATCGTGACTTCCCAGGCCTGAAGATGGACACGTTTCCTGCAATATCCACTCCAGTCCCACCTCTGTCACTACAACGACAAAGCCACAGCCTAGACCTCACCCCCATGAGGGAGGCAAAACGTGGGCCTCAAAGACGTGGGTTTGTTCTGACAACCCCCTTGTGCCCATGAACTTCAATCCCACTCACCAGTCAGCACCAAGTCCCCTCTTGTTTCTAGACCTGGGGTTTTCCTGAACCTAACTTACACCAGTAAAGCGTTTTTGTCAGATGTTTATCAATCACCACCGCGAGGTCAGAGGACGAGGAGTGGCTCCTTCTCTGAAAGCTTGTACTTTTCCTTTCCTCTACGCCTTGTTGCCCACAAACCTCTAGCACGTGGGGTGGGGGCCCCTGCTTCAGACAGAAGCCAGAATCCCATGGAGAATGTGGAACGCAGTGTTCATCTTTTGACTTCCCAAATAGGCAAGAGTCCTACCTTCCCCGTAGAACAAAGCGACCTGTGCATTCCAGAACCTGACAGCCCGGGGCTCGCAGGCTTGTGTTAGCAGCATCCTCAGCGGGAGGAAGAACCACAAACCCTCTTTTCAGGGCCTGCCTCGTGCAGTTCCCAAGAGGTTGATTACACATCCACGTGCTTTAGGGCTAAGGAGACTCTGGTGAGTGGAAGTGGATGTGAATTCTGCCATGCGGGGTGGGCAAGTTGCACGTGGTAGAGAGGGCCAAGAGGCTCTGGGGGCCTTTCGTTCTTCATAACTGGGATTATGTGTTACTTTCTCAGTTTGTGACTGGGAAAACCATTTCAAATCTCCAGGTTCTGTTATCATCACTGCAAATGCCCTGCCTTCCCAAGGAGGTGCTCTGAAACTGAATGAGGTGGTAGATGAAGAATATTTCCTACAAATGCAATAATCATTCTTGTGTCCCTTTCTGCCCTGGAGCCAGTGCCCCTCCTCAAATCCTGGAGGAATCACATCCATCACACCAGGCTGGTTCAATACCACCACTGAGCACAAAGCCAAAGGGGCCACAGGGAACTTGAACATGACCTGGGAGAGCAAGGGCCTCCTCTGGGAGCTGGAGCAGGGTGAGACCCTGAGACCAACCCACAGCCCATGGGCCCTGCTTGTGAGTCTGCCTCTGAGCCTACCCAGCCGTCCTCACCTGTCTGATACACAACCAGGTGAACCAGAAAACTGCCAGCTGAGAACTGGGGGGTGTCTGAGGGGCTTCAAACCCATCCAGCAAGGTGGATGTGTCCAGACTGGCAACATTCTCTTATTGGATGTCCCCATACTGACTTTCCCAGCATCTGGAGAGACCCAGACATGGTAAAAGTTGGCATATGCCCCTGGAAATGGTAGAGGAACAGGTAAAACCAAGGCTTTTAGGAAAAGAACAGTTACTCCAGGCACTGATGCTTACCTCTGCTCTGCTCTGAATCCCACTTGAAGGTCCATGCCGTGGATGAGGAATTATATTTGTAATGAGTGATGTCATGGGCAACTTGAAGACAAATAAAGTGATCTGTGGTCAGGTAAATCCTCCCATGGAGACTCAGAGCACAGACCAGAAGGGTGGCGGAATCCACACCAGCAGCATCCACACCCTGCCCTGACTCCGGACTCCCCAAGTTGCTCACCAAAGCTATGGCTGCCTAGGTGCAGCCTTTCTTTGGGAAGATGATGCACTGGTCAGGCTAACAGGAATACTGTCTAGTTGACAAGTATCCCCTTTTTGCAGTAAATTAATTAATACTTATTAATATAATATGGTGCACAGGGCTGGCTCTGTGGCACAATAGGTTAATCCTCCGCCTGAGGCACTGGCATCCTATATAGGTGCCAGTTCTAGTCCTGGCTACCCCTCTTACAATCCAGCTCTCTGCTATGGCCTGGGAAAGCAGTGGAAGATGGCCCAAGTCCTTGGGCCCCTGCACCTGCATGGGAGACCAGGAAGAAGCACCTGGCTCCTGGCTTCGGATCAGCATATCTCCGGCCATTTCTGTCATCTGGGGAGTGAACCAATGGAAGGAAGACCTTTCTCTCTGTCTCTTCCTCTCATTGTCTGCAATTCTGCCTCTCAAATAAATAAATAAAAAATCTTTAAAAAATATATATATATATATATAATATGGTGCTATCTATGTCCTGTGAAATTTCTTAGCCATATTTTTCTTCCAAGTCAAGACAAAGCTGGGTAAAGGATGAGCCAGTTTGTGAGGTCAATCTCAGAGTGTAAAGGTCAGACTCTGACCTGTAGGCAGCACTCCACACAGTGCCACCCTGTGAGCCCCCACCACGCACAAATTGCTTCACTCAACCATCAGTACCGTGCTGGGCGCTGAAGACACTTCAAGGACTGCTGGGAAAACAAACTCTCAGTCTCCCCTTGCCACACGCATTCCCAGAGCTCGCAGGTCTCAACCTTGAGCAGGCATCGGAGTCCCACATTGAGTTCCTTTGTTCGATTGCCTGCTTTTTAAGGCAGATGATGTCTAGTTTGGGAATAGGGTGCAAGTAACCTGTGTTTTCCAACACTCTGCAGGTGATCTGATGATCAGCCAGGGTTGTGATCAATTCATGGGATTGTGCACTTGGATCAATTAGACCAGAATTTCACTTTGTCTATAGTATGTCTAGATCAAGAGAATTTCAAGGGTGATTTCAATAAAGACCTTGAAAAATCATTTGTACACAATAGAAAGAGGGACTATGAGAATAAAGATTTTCTCTTGTTTCAGAAGTGGCAAGCCTCCCATTAGCTTAATTTAGCTTTATCTGCTTGGAACACAAATCTGATTATATTACTACCCTCCTCAGAAATTGAAATCATTTTTATCTTTCTTCTGGTAAGTGCTATAAAGTCGATGCTACAGAGACAAAAGCAGACTTCTGTGGGGACTTCTTCATTTATCAACTTTTAGACTTCCTTTAAACTCACATCAATATGCATGACTACATTCTCACATTATCAGGATAATATTGTACCTACAATTCCATAATAGTTCATGGGTACTTTCCCATTCAACTATACAAAATACCCTTTATCCTTGTTATCACATGCACCTTATTCCATCATGTGAATGATCTGTAACTGATTTAACCAGTATAACATGTAGTCAAGAGCATCTGACTCTGAGGTTTGAATCCCAGTTTGCTTAGCCACCTGTGAGTTGTGTGACATTGGCAAGTTCATAACTTCCCGCGTGTGCAGTTTTCTGGGCGTGCTGATGCTATTTACACACCAGGGCTTCTGCCTTACATCTGGAGGCTTCCCTGACCATTCATCTTGCTTTAAGAGACAACCTAAATGGACCTGACTCATATCCCTGTAATTAATGCTATGGAGAAAAATGTCACAGAGGAACAGGAGGAAGTAAGGAAGAGGCTGCATTTATAAATGGGGTTTGGGGTAGGGGATGGTCAGAGAAGATCTTACTGAGAAGATAACAGTTATACAGTAGCCTGAAGCACATGAGAAAACTGAGACGTGCAGTTACCTGGAAGAAAAGAACTCCAGGTAGAAGCAAAGGCTCTGAGGCAGTAGCCTGCCTGCCCTGTCAAAGAATAGCAAAAAGACTCAGCATCTCAGAATAGATTAAGTGGAGTGCCGGGGGGGAGGTCATAGGTGCATAAGGTCTTCTAGCTAAACTGGGGAAGTTCTGAACTCTTGTAGTTAAACTGGGGGAGTAACATGATGCTACTCACACACTGAAAGGGTCACGCTGGATGCTGTTTTGAGAGTCACATTTAAAGCATTCAACATAGAAGCAGGGAAACCGAGAGGCTACTGCAATAGTCCAGGTGAGACACAGGATCAGGAAAGCAGTTCACCCATTAAATGAAATGGAGTGTGAGAAAAACAGTGAAGCAAGGATGAAACCATGGTTTTGTGGCTAGAACAAGTGGAAAGACAGAGAGGGCATTCATTAGTTTGGGCAGACTGAATGGGAAACACATTTGGGAAGTTCCAATTTAGACGTACTATTTTTCAAATAGAGGAGCCACAGAAACAACTGAAGGTTTGCAGTTCGGAGTCTCACAAAGGCGACCAGACTAGAGGCCTTGGAATATCCAAAGGATTTGAAACTATTAGTCTTACATCTCTATTATTGTATATTCTCCCCATAATAAATCATCACCCACTTAATGTCTTAACACAACACAGCTTTATTTTCTTTTAGTCCTGGAAATCCAAAGTCTCATTGGAATCAAAGCAAGGTGTCTTGAGGCTGCGTTCCTTTCTGGAGACTCTAAGGGAAAACCCATTTCTTACCCATTCAGATTATTACCAGAATGCAGTGTTTTGCCATTATAAAACTGAGTTCTTCATTTTCTTTATGCATGGCAACTGAGGGTCTTTTACATAAGAACACCACTTCCTTGGCTTGTGGTTGCCTTATCCATCTTCAAAGCCAGAAAGAGTGAGTCGAGACTTTTCACATCTTATCTCCCTGACTTCCTTTTCTGTCTCTTCCTCTTTTACCCTTAATTGATTCAACGAAGTGGTAGAGGCATGATGATGGGAGGAGCTAGAGGGGTTAATAGGAAGTCAAGAAAGGCCTCTGTGGGAATGAGGAACAAGGTTCTGTTGGTTTTTCTTAAGGTATACAAATTTCATGTACTTCATATATACAGATTTAGGCACACAGTGATACTTCCCACCCTACCCTACCCTCCTGCCCACACACCCACCCTTCTTCCTCCTCCCTCTCCTATTCCCACTGTTAATTTTCACAAAGATCTATTTTCAGTTTACTTTATACTCATAAGTTTACTTTATTCGACACTAAGTAAAGAAGTATAGAAGAAAGAAAAAAAAAAAAAACTGGTCCTCAACAATCAAGACAAGGGCTGTACACTAGATTCCCTGAAAACAGATCATCAAATCTCAAAATGCCCATTTTACTCAATACATTACATTTTAGGTACTCTATTAGTTACCACAGACCAGGGAGAACATATGGTATTTATCTTTGGGGGCTACCTCATTTCACTAAGTATAATGGCTTCCAGTTGCATTTGTCTTGTTGCAAAACACAGGGTTTAATTTTTCTTGACCTCTGAGTAGTATTCCATGATGTATATATAGCACAATTTTTTTATGCAATCACCAGCTGATGGACATTTGGGTTGATTCCAGATCTTAGCCATTGTGAACTGAGCTGTGATGAACATGGGGGTACAGATAACTCTTTCAGATGCTGATTGTATTTTGTTTCAGTAAATTCCCAGGAATGGGGTCACTGGGTCATATGGTAAATTTATTTTTAGATTTCTGAGGTATCTCCCTACTGTCTTCCACAATGACTGCACCAGTTTACATTCCCACCAACAGTGAATGAGGGTGCCTTTTTCCCCCACATCCTCAGCAGCATTTATTGTTTGGTGAGTTAGAATGAGAGCCATTCTAACTGGGGTGAGGTGAAACCTCATGGTGGTTTTGATTTGCATTTCCACAATGGCTAGCTGAACAATATTTTTGTACTCTGATGATCAGACAAAAGACATTTCCCTAAGAAAATAGTTACAGAACACAATGGGTCCCAACCCATAGGTAATCATATGAGAAACTAGGCTTTGGCATCATAGCAGAGCACACCACAAAGTAACACAGCAAGTGATCAGGCAGGTATAACCCACCTTAACTGCTCAGGTCAACAATATCCTCCACTGTCACATCTCCCACATGGTTGGTAACATTTCTTAACTGATCAAGAACTGTGACTTCTACACGAAAGACATAGAAAGAAACAAAGACCCTCAGCATATTGAAACTATATAGAGCCAGTGCCGTGGCTCACTAGGCTAATCCTCCGCCTGCAATGCCGGCACCCTGGGTTCTAGTCCCAGTCAGGGCGCCGGATTCTGTCCCGATTGCTCATCTTCCACTCCAGCTCTCTGCTGTGGCCTGGGAGGGCAGTGAAGGATGGCCCAAGTCCTTGGGCCCTGCACCGCATGGGAGACCAGGAGAGGCACCTGGCTCCTGGCTTCGGGTCAGCGCAGCGCCAGCCCTAGTGGCCATTTGGGGGGTGAACCAACGGAAAAGGAAGACCTTTCTCTCTGTCTCTCTCTCTCTCTCTCACTGCCCACTCTGCCTGTCAAAAAGAAAAAAAGGAAAAAAGAAACTATATAGAAGAATTGATCAATTGATATGGACTCCCTGTATATGCTCTCAGTACTCAGACCTTGATGAACCCCTCCTGGCAAGAAGGAGTCTGTTTCTCAATAAAATCTACATTCACTTGCTTTGTTCAACCCTTCCCCGCTTACTGTCCACATGGTAATTCTTATTGCCATGAGACAGAGAACAGATTCTGAATGCCTGTAATGATGACAGAGAATTCAAGAGACAGGGGCTGGTCAAGAGACAGGTTAGGCCACTGCCTGCAACACTGGCATCTCATACGGACACCACCAGTTCGAGTCCTGGATGTTCTGCTTCCAATCCAGCTCCCTGCTGATGGACGTGGGGAAGCAGCAGAGGATGCCCAAGGTCCTTGGGCCCTTGACATACATGTGAGAGACATGGAAGAAGCTCCTAGCTCCTGGCTTTGGCTTGTCTCAGCCCCGGCCTTGCAGCCATTTGAGGAGTGAATCAGAGAATGGAAGACCATTCTCTGAAAATGGAAGACCATTTTCTCTGATACAGAGTAAGAAATTACTGCCAATAAGATATCCAAATGATCAAAATGTACATTAATAATCCATGTCATTTGTCACTAGGGAAATGCAAGTCAAACCACAATAAAATGTTGCTTTATGTCTACTGGGATGGCTACAATCAACAAAATGAGTAATAATGAGAACTGAAATAGAAATGAAGAAATGTTTATACATTGCTGGTAGAACTGTAAAAATGGTTCCACTACAGTAGAACTACTTCCCTCCAGAGAAAAGAACCAATAGTATATATTGTATATATATATTGTATATATAGATACATAGGAAGAGATTCGTCATGAAACACACACGGTGGAGGCTGAGCAGCCCAAGCGCCTGCAGGGTAAGAGCCAAGACCCAGGAAAGCCAGGCTGGAACTCCAGTCCAACTTCACCTGAATCAGAGGAGCCAGTAGGGTAAATCCCTGTCTGAATCCACACAGGCCCGAGAGCAAGGAGTACCAGTGTCCAAAGCAGGAGACTACGGATGTCTCAACTCAAGCAGCTATCTCTCTTTCTGCCTTCTTGTTCTATTCAGGCCCCTCTATAGATTGGATGAAGCCTGCCCACATTAGTGAGTGATCTGCTTTCTCATTCTAGTAATCTAAGTGCCTATCTACTCTGTAAACATCCTTACAGACACACCCAAATATCAGCTATGTAGGGATTCCTTAGGCCAGTCATCTTGACACAAAAAACCATTATGAGATTAAAATAAGAGGAGAACCGTATACAGGATGTTTAGTGAAATGGTGATCGATTGGACTTCTGAGATGAGGGAGAAGAAGGCATCAAAATGAGTAAACTTTTAATCCACTGAAGACACAAATCACGTCAACACGCTTATGCTTGGGGGAGCTCAACATCCGTGAGGTACTCAATATCGTTGGATTTTATTTCTCTATCTGCACAATGGGGATTTCTACTTCACCAAATTGGTGAAAGTTTGAATGAGAAAGTTAAGTAAAGCCTACTAAACAATGTTACAAATAATAATGCAAGGCAGAGTCATTGGAGGCTAGCAATGCTGATATCCAATACACACCTTGAATGGAGAGGAAGGAACCTAAACAAAGACCCAAGATGGAGAAGCATTTGCTCTCTCAATATCTCACCTGCACCAAAGTGCAAGGTCCCTCTTCCCACATCTTCTATTCCATGGTGCCCCACTGTCCACTTAAGGGGGATTCTTCTTTCAACCACAAGCTCTCCATCACCAATGAGCTCATTCTGAGCTCAGTCTGAGCTGGCGTTCCCGAGTCACAGGCGAGCCTGTTGGCATCACGCTGTATGGTTGCTCCTTTTCTGCATGGGGGTCTTCACTTGCTTGGATCCTCTGCCTCCTGCCTTTGGCCCTGGGGCTTGCATCACAGTTAAGCTGACTTGGGTGAGGAACAAATGCAGGATACAGGGGCCGGCGCCGTGGATCACTTGGCTAATCCTCCGCCTGCAGCTCCAACATCCCATATGGGTGCCAGGTTCTAGTCCCGGTTGCTCCTCTTCCACTCCAGCTCTCTGCTGTGGCCTGGGAGGGCAGTGAAGGATGGCCCAAGTGCTTGGGCCCCTGCCTCATGGGGGACCGGGAAGAAGCACCTGGCTCCTGGCTTCGGATTGGCGCAGCCCGCCAGCCGTAGTGGTCATTTAGGGTGTGAACCAACGGAAGGAAAACCTTTCTCTGTCTCTCTCTCTCTCTCACTGTCTAACTCTATCTGTCAATTAAATTTTTTTTAAATGCAGGATACTCCCATCTGATGCTCCAGGATTCAGCAGTTTCAGTGGCCAGGTGAAGAAGGAGTAAGATGTGAACTTTGTATTCATTCAGTGTTGAATTTAAGACTTTGCTTCGCTGCCAGATAGGTTGGGACACTGGTTACCTGTCCCTTAAAATGGGCATAATCACATCTATCCCAGTAGGTTCTTGTAAGAATTAGAATAATAACATTTCCAAAGTACCTGAGATAAAACCTGGTATAATAGAGGCTTGAAAAGTCCATGTTTTTTCTCTTTGTTTTTAATTTTTTTCCTTATTTTTTATTTTCCTTCTTTTTTTCTGCTTTAGGTGTAGTGGGAACTGTCAATGGGTGGTCCCATCTTACATTGGGCTGATAGGTGTTGATGCCCAGCTATGACTGGTCACCTGTTAGTGAGGATACGGTATCTTTCACATCATCAGATTTATGCTTAGTCTGAGAACAAGAAGTCAGAGACAGAGCCCTACTCTGCCCTCACTCACCCATCCACCATCAGCAGGCCACAAGCACTGGATCATAGCCCTTAGCAGGGACCCTGTTCAGACATTTGATTTCTGGAGTCAGATCTGAGCAAGCTCAGCTGAACTGGAAGAATCAAGACTCAGGAACCTAGCTCATCAGTCAGCTTAACTGTGACGCAAACCCCAGGGCCAAAGGCAGGAGGCAGAGGATCCAAGCAAGTGAAGACCCCCATGCAGAAAAGGAGCAACCATACAGCAGGACGCAAACAGGCTACATCAGGTCCTCAGGCACTGAGGGGAGGGAGATCACGACGGGGAGCATCCTCAGTTCAGACCTCTGGGTCAAGCAAAGTCACTGGAAGCCACAGAGCCAAACCAGGCAGTGTTAGAGCGAGCAACCAAAAGGCTGCATTAGGGCTTGGGGCCAGCAGGCTCAGGCACTGCAGGTAAGTGGAAGAGGCCGAGATGATCAGGTCACACCTTCCCCTAGCATTACCCGTCAGAGGACACAGCAGCGCCCACCAGAAGCTGTGCGGCGACACTGCACACCTGTTCTCACCACCAGCTGCCAGAATTGGAGATCAGGGTGAGCTGAGGCTGTTTTCCTAAGGAAACTCCTGACTGCTTCTCAGGGTTGTTCTCTGGGAGACACGCATCTGGGAAGGGCCAGAGATAGTACAGACTTCTCTTCCCACTCCCCAGGAAGATAGCTTTCGGGCCATGAGCTGAGGTGGAGGCAGCGTGACGTCAGCACACATGCCAAAGGAAAAGAGCTCTAGCCCAAGTACACAATGTGCAGTAGACACTACCACAATCGCGCACACACACACACGCACACACGCACACACACACAAACACTGCCCAACACCCCCAAGGGAGCCCTATGCCAGGTCTGCCAAGGAAGCTTCAGGCCATTCCTTTGCCAGTTCCCAACCACCCACATTGCCTCCATCATCTTCCAACCCAGGATCCAGAACTCAGCTCCTCCAGCGCGGTCAACGCCTCCACAGTATCCCCACGTTGGGTCTCATGCTCTCAAAAAAGACACACACCGGTGACACAGCAGAGGCAATGGGGGACTGGCCTCGTGTACAGTCAGGCAGGCACCCTATGGGGAGGCACCTGGAAGAAAAGAGTCAGGAGTCATGGTAATGCCAAAGGAAGAGCCCTCACCAGGCGGGTGTGAGGATCCTGAGTGCAAGGGCAGCTTGGGAACGCAAGCAGAGGAACTCACAGGCCTGGGGTGCCTGAGAGCTGTGGCCAGCAGGCCAGGCGAAGACAAACCAGGATACTGGAGCAGGCTAAGAGCTAGGAAAGGGAGGGACCTAAAGGATCAGGCTCAGAGAGCAGGTGTCCTAGGCACGACAAAATCTGCTGCCGACAATCTGATGATCTTCGAGGCCAGACCTGGATTTCTGGCCTTGCTGTGGGTGTTAATGATAGGTTCCTTGTTGTTCACCTCCACCCTGGGGATGCAAGTCGGAGGGTGGGTGGGGCAGCTGAGGGATAGAGAGGCCCCAGAGAAATCTGTACACAGATAACACCCACAAACATGCACCATTTGTCAATGTCCCCAAAGCATTGGGCACCATAGTGGTCAACTGTAAATTCTATTAGTGCAAATTCCCAATACTAAATAACAGTGAAAAGAGAATGGAGCCAGAAACAGCAGGTGTCTGAGTTCAGGGGGCCCAGGGCTAGGCAGTCAGAGACATGCAGGTGTCCAGGCTGGCCATCACACCCAGCTCTCACCTTCTCCTGGCCATCCGGAGTCTCCTCCTCCATCAGCTGTGCAGAGTGGATGCCACCTCCATCACCCCTGTGGTCCCACTGCAGGGCTGCACCTGCATCACACACACTTAAGGTTGATTCTATGCCTGGGGGACTGTAACCCTCTTCATGCCATGGACCCCAGTTCATGGTCACCCCATCATCTCCGCAGCAGGCCCACTTCCAAGCAGCAAAAAGCAGGTGAAGGGACCTCCATGGAAGGAAAGGGATAGGGGCCTGAAAGAAGAAAGGCAACCTGCCTCTTCCAGTCTTCTTCTTCCTCCCACGGGTCCTCCAAAGGAATAGTCCAGCTCCCAGGATCAGCAGAACAGCCAGAAAAGTGCCCCGGATTACTTGCACAAGGCAAGCAATGGCCTGTCCATGCGAGTCTGTTTCTGTCACACAGGGAGAATAAATAAGGATTAAGGGAGGAGAGAAATTGAGGTATCCATTGCCAAGAGGAGACAAAGAGAGACAGTAGATGGAGAAGGTGGAAGAGACGTGGCTCAGAAGCTGAAGAGGGAGAAGCGTGGAAGATTCACTCACCGATGACCAAGTTCCTGTTGGTGCCAGGGAAGCTGAGATGCACAAAGCCTGGTCCCTGCCTTGGCTTCATCACCAGGAAGGGAACGCTGAGAAAATACCACTGGTCTCCTGACAGAGACTGTGGCTCAGCAGAAGTGGGTTTCACTTCTTTGATTTCATACGTTTTTGGGATTTGAGAAAGAGACTGCTCCCATGAGCATACTGCCCCCTGAGGCCCACAACCAAATCCAGGAGCTGAGAACTCTACCCAGGTCTCAGGTGGGGGTGGTTGCGAGCTGATTACTTGAGCCATCACCTGTTGCTTCCCGGGGTCTTTATTGGCAGGAAGCTGGAGCCAAGGGCCAGATCCAGGGATCGAACGTGGGCCCTCAGGGGAAGCGGGACCAGAAGCAGCCTCTTAACCACCAGGCCAAATGTCTACCCCTGCAAAGCCTGTGTACTGTATACACGGCCTTCAGGGGGCCTCACAGAGAAGGTGATGGGTAAACTGAGTCATGAGGAAGGAGAACCCATCCTGGTTCCCAAAATAGTCAGGCTGTGCAGTCTGATAACGAGTATCACCACACTTGGGAAATAGCTGTGTCAAAATGCCAGTGCCAGGATTTCCCAGAAGACAGACAGGAGCCAGGTACAAGGGGGGCCCAGGGGAGGTGGGAGTCTAAGTGCAGAGGTTCCTGTGGTCATCATAAGAGTTCAGCTTCAGCTGAGACCCCAGGACAGACATGGGGAGAGGCTGTAACAGTGACCTTGATGTATCAAAGTTCCTAGAGAGCTCTCTTAGAATAAGATTCACTCAGGATTGTAGATCATTCATTCATTCATTCAATGAAACGCCATTTGGGAGATACTGTGACCAGAAGCTATGCACAGAAAAAGAATTCAAAGAGAAAAAGACATGACCCCTTTCCTTAAGGTGTTCTTGCCTATGGAACATTGAAATACATAAATGGATTATTACCACTTGGTGTGGGATGGCCATGGTCTGCTCCTTAAACAAAGCCTTAAAACTCACCATAGCAGGACACTTTCAGAAAGAACTACAGCAAACAGCTCAGTGTGAGGTGTGCAAGTGAGGCCAACAGCATGGACAGAGCAACATCTGAGCATTGAACCCTTCAGGGAGTCACTGGAGGTCAGTCCCAGAGACCACACGGATGAGTGACACAGTCTGACTTCCTTCTCCAAAGACAACACGGACCCACATGGAAGATGGGTGGGGTGGGAGTTCCTGGCAGGCCTCCCTGCATGGGAGGAATGTTCAAAACCAGGAGTGAGTGGGCTGGGACTCCCAGACTTCTGTAGAGGGGTCCAGGTAGAGAGGGTGTCACTAAATGTGGCAGGGAGAAAAGCGTGAAACCCGCAGACCCAGTGCTGTCTCAGGCACACTCACCTTGGACACAAACATCACCCAGGTCCAAGGTAGCGCTCTTCTGGTCCCCCTGGTTGCTGACCACACAGGTGAGGCTGGCTTTGGGCTGACTCAGAGGTAGACTCACAGCCAGGGTCCAGGAGTTGTTGGCTGGTCCTGGTGCCCCTCCCTGCTTCAGCTCACTGGGGGGACCTGTGCTCTCCCAGCTCACGTTCAGCTGCTCTGTGGCCCCTGTGGCCCTGCATTGCAGGGTGACGTTGCACCAGCCAGATGTGATGGACGGTGACTCAGCCAGGATTTGAGGAGCAGGCACTGGCTCTGGGGCAGGAGGAGACAAAAGCATGGGGTCTCACACATGTGGAGCACATCACAGATCACTTACTCTCACCATGACCTCATTAAAGCCCATGCAGCTTCCCAAAAAATAAATATTGAGCAAACGACAGTAGGAACAGTAGCCACTGAGTTCACACCCAGATCTCCCTAGAGTGAGCAATTGGTAAAAAGTTCCCAGGAAACAATGAAGACAAGAAACTATGTTCAGGCCGGCGCTGCGGCTCACTTGGCTAATTCTCCGCCTGCGGTGCCGGTACCCCGGGTTCTAGACCTGGTTGGGGCTCTGGATTCTGTCCCGGTTGCTCCTCTTCCAGTCCAACTCTCTGCTGTGGCCCAGGAAGGCAGTGGAGGATGGCCCAGGTCCTTGGGCCCTGCACCCACATGGGAGACCGGGAAGAAGCACCTGGCTCCCGGCTTCGGACCAGCAAAGCACGCAGGCCGAAGCGGTCATCTGGGGAATGAACCAATGGAAGGAAGACCTTTCTCTCTGTCTCTCTCTCTCTCTCTCTCACTGTCTAACTCTGACTGTCAAAAAAAAAAAAAAAGAATCTGTGTTCAAAGGCACATTGTTTCTAGGAAAGCAGCATCATTCCAATACAGGAAGAAGCCAGGGACAGAGGCTGAGATGGTGCCTGGGACCGCACGACCCTCGTGAGGCAGGCCAGCAGGAAGCTCTGGGAGGCCAGAGAAAGGCCCATGCCTTCTGCGTCTGCGGGAGACACAGTGGTAGTGACCACAGAGGACAGCTCCGAGTGTGGTCAGAACATGAAACTGAACTTGGGGTGCAGACAGGAAGAAAGGAGGCAGAGTCACAAGGCAGTCTTAGAAATCACATGGGACCCAAAGTTGCAAAAGCCACTGTGCCCATGGCAGGAAGTTTCCCTATGCAGAGAGAACTTGAGGGATGGAAAGTGTGGGCAGAGGGGTTTCCTAGGAAACCTTCCAGTGTGAACTTTCTCCACCACCAGTCCAGGCTTTGAGAGCTGAGTGTGGAGTCTGGTGTGAGTGAGGTGGAGCTGGTGTGGAGGGAAGGGGGGCGGGAGGAAGGTCTTAGAAACACGAGAAGTCCACATGTCATAGCAGCACAGTGACCTGAATGACATCCATCTGATCTTTTTCTTTTTAAAAAGCGGACCCTGTCAATCTGCCAAAGTGGGTACATCCGTGTGGAACCAAAGTAGCAAATAGAATTAAGGTGCTAATTAGCTGACAATATTATTATTATTATTCATAAGACCAAACATATTCATAAGGGTCTTCAGAAGTGGAAGACAAAAGAAAAAAAAAAGACAAGTCAGGGCATGCAATGGGAGACTGATCCACCCTTGCTAGTTTACATTAGGAAGGGGCCATGCACCAAGGAATGCAGGCAGCCTATAGGAGAAGAGAAAGGCAGGAGGAAGGATTCTCCGTCAAGCCTCAAGGAGGAACACAGTCCTGCCAGCCCAGTGAGACTGTCTCAGATTCCTGACCCACATCACATGGACATAGCACATCTGTGGTGCTTTAAGCCACTACTATGTGGCAATTTTTATAGCCAAATAATAATAATACAGGCCAGCGCTGTGACACAGCAGGTTAAAGCCCCAGCCTGCAGTGCCGGCATCCCATCTGGGCACCGGTCCGAGTCCTGGCTGCTCCTCTTCCGATCCAGCTCTCTGCTGTGGCCTGGGAAAGCTTTGGAAGATGGCCCAACTCCTTGGGCCCCTGCACCCTCATGGGTGACCTAGAGGAAGCTCCTGGCTCCTGGCTTTGGATCAGTGCAGCTCCGGCCACTGCAGTCTTGCGGAGTGAACCAGAGCATGGAAGATTCTCTCTCTCTCTCTCTCTCTCTCTCTCTCTCTCTCTCTCTCTCTTTCTCTCTCTGGATCTACCTCTCTATGTAACTCTTTCAAATGAATAAAATAAATCCTTTTTAAAAAGAAAAGAACAATAATGATATAAAAATGTAAAAATTATTGTTGTTGCAAATGCCTCTAAATTTTCAAAAGTTGTATTTTCTCCCCTAAAATGTTGAAGTGATTCTGCCCCACTATGAATCTCAGCTCTGCTCTCTGTTGGTGGTGAGTATGCTCTGTTTTTTAACAAAAGATTTATTGATTTTTGATTTATTTGAAAATCAAAGTCACAGAGAGAGAGGGAGAGACAGAACTTCCGTCTGCTGTTTCACTCCCCAAAGGGGCACATAGCCAGGCCTGGCCTGGTCGAAGCCAGAAGTGTCATCTGGGTCTTGCACGTGGGTGCAGAGGCCCAAGCACTTGGGCCATCCTTCACCACTTTCCCAGGTGCAGCAGCAGGGAGTGGATCAGAAGCGATGCAGCCAGAACTCTAAATGGTGCTCATATGGTGACGCAGACAAAGGACTTTATCCACTGTGCCACAGCACCAGTCCATGCTTCATTTTAAAGCAAAAAATGCACACTCAGGACAGTGACTGAGGAGACCCTGCACAGCAGTCCTAGGAGACACTCCTGGGCACAGCAGCAGGAACTGTGCCGGGGGTTCCAGACAGGGGCTGTCACTTACCATAGACGGTGAGGTGGAAAACCTGGGTAGATGAGAATCCTCCAGTGAATCTGACCTGAGCCCGATAGTGCCCACTGTCCTGTGAGGTCACATTCTCAATAACAAGGGACATCGTGTTGGGCACGTGGACCCTCAGTTTGAACTTGTCCTCGAGGCCGACCCAGGTTGGAGGGGCTGCCCCATTGGGGACCCGCAGGAATACTCTGTGCGCTGACTCAGGGCCAAAGCCCCACGAGATCTCCTCCAGCTTCTGTCCAGGAGCCCATCCTGGCTGCTGCATCACATGGAATGACACGGAGCCCCCTCGCGTCCCCTTCACAGGAAAGTGGAATCCAGAATCCACAACCCTCGAGCCACGAGCTTCAGGGCCCTTGGCCAAGGTACTGCAGATGCCTAGGGGATTGCAAAGAGGAAATGTGAGCATTTTCTCAGCAGAGCAAATGAGAGAAACTCGAATTTTTTTGTTTAATCAAATCCATCCAATAGAATCCCTTGATTTTAGGAAGGCAACCTAAATTGCATGGGAAGCCATTCTGGGAGTAAGTGCCGGATCGGATGGAGTTAACATGAACAGGTGATTTGCCCTCGGTAGGCTTCAGTGTCTGTGCCTGCCTCATAACGGCGGCATGAGCTGCATGGAGCACGCGGCAGGTTTCCCGGCACACACTGAGTGCATGATTGCAGACGGCCACTCTTTTTTTTCTTAATAAATTTTTTTATTTGACAGGTAGAGTTATAGACAGTGAGAGAGACAGAGAGAAAGGTCTTCCTTCCATTGGTTCACCCCCTAAATGGCCGCTAGGGCTGGCACTGTGCCGACCCGAAGCCAGGAGCCAGGTACTTCTTCCTGGTCTCCCATGCGGGTGCAGGTGCCCAAGCACTTGGGCCGTGCTCCACTGGAGGGCCATTCTTAAGCAGCTTCCAAGACCCTCATTCGTCAGAGGCACACACTGGGCTATCCCCTCCCAGACAGCGGCAACACCAAGAGATCAGAGCAGAGCCAACGTGACTCCAGGTGTGCGAGACTGTAAAGTAACGATTGTAGGGCAGAGTTTCCTGAATCTTATTGACACACATTTCAGACCCCACCTCCAGGAGATTAGTAACCTTTCCCAGAAAACTGGTACTTTGGTTTTTCACGCCAAACAGCAGCCATGGCACGGACTCTCCACAGCGTGTTTGTCATCCCTAGGTTGATGGGACCTTTCTCTGTTCAGAGGGTTTCTCCTGACAACACACGGGACACAAGCCTGCTCTGATCTGTCATCATGGCCCTGGAAAGAAATCACCTTCTGCAGCCAAAAGTGACATCTCTGTGTCCCCACCATACCTGCCACAAAACACCATCTCTTCCTCTGCCATTTCCATCAACCGCAGCCCTAAACAAATGTGCTACATCTGTCACGTTTAACTCCACGGTTTTCTATTCTTCTTCCCCAGACAGTAGCTCCCAGAACCCTGGCCGGACTGCAGGGCCCCACCTACCCCAGCCCCACCCAGTCGCCCTCCCTCCCAGGGAGCCCGGGCACTCACTGAGGAGGGGGCTGAGGAAGGCCAGCAGCCCCGAGGCCCAGCAGAGGTGGGGGGCTGCTAAGCAGGGCCCCATGGCAGCTCCTGCCGGCTGATCAGCTGCAGAGGAAACATCGGAAAGGGAAGAGGCAAGAACAGGGGAAAAGTTCACGCTCACAGAGCTCATTTGCTCTCCGCACCCCAGGGGCGGAGCCCCACAGCACTCAGGGTGCAGTGAGAGGCAGCAGGCAGGCCACCCACCAGGCTCCAGACAGCCCAGACCCGCCCTGCGCATGGAGCAAGCAAAGCAGATGGCAGCGATGACCTGAGCCAGGAGGGCTGCCACTGCTCAGACAGGACCCTCCCTGCAGACGTAGCAGCTGGGTTCTCACACACACAGCCCCTGCCCCCATCCCCGCCCTTACCTGCTTCCTGGGCTGACATCCCACCACCATCCTGCCACATCCTGCCTGGGATGTGAATCCTCCTTTGTCCTGCGCATCCTTGCCCTATATGCTACCCACCTGTCAGTTAGCACTCAGGTTGGTTACCAACTGCTGTAATACTGCGGTACCTGTGTTCCAGTGACTTCTATGTGGATGCCCAATGCTGCATCACGGTGCCTATCATGAACCTCACTTCCCGTCATCCTGTAAGGATCGCATCATCTCAATCCATCACCAGAGGACCAGCACAGTGCAGTACGATATTGGGGAAAGAAAGATAACACACATATAATATTTTTATTACAGTGTATTGCAATAAATTTTCTGTTTTATTGTGAGCCATTATTTTCAATCTCTTTCTGTGCTTAACCAACAAATTAAACTTTATTGTAAGTATGTATACATAGGAAAAATATGTATAATATTTATATAATATAAAATATACATAAAATACCCTCACACAGAGTTTGATACTCCTCTGTTCTTCCACACATCCACGTGGGTTTTGTAAATTTTTAATTTTTAATTAGTTTTTAAGATTCAATGTGATTTGTAGGTGCCTGTATACATCCAAGTGGATATTTCAAGTAAATAATTGGATTTTTTTTTATTTTTATCTATTTGAAAGGCAGAGTTACAGAGAGGCAGAGGTAAAAGAGAGAGAGAGAGAAGTCTTCCATCTGCTGGTTCACTCCCCAGATGGTAGCAACATCCGGAGCTGCGCTGATCAGAAGCCAGGAGCCGGGAGCTTCTTCTGGGTCTCCCATGTGGGTGCAGGAGTCCAAGGGCTTGGACCATCTTCCACTGCTTTCCTAGGCCTTAAGCAGAGAGCTGGATCAGAAGTGGAGCAGCCGGGACTCGAACCAGCTCCCATATAGGATGACAGCACTGCAAGCGGCCGCTTTACCTGCTACACCACAGTGCCAGCTCCAAAAGTTGAATATTTACAAGGTGGAGTCCAGAAGATGGATGCAGCCCAGAAACTTCAGAGTACCCACCACCTGTGTGTACAGCCATATGATACAACATCCGTGTTTTGTTGTTGTTACTATTGTGGCTGACCATCTCAAGATCCAAAGGCAATGTGAGGCTTGAGTGAAGAATCCCCAGTTCAGACCTCCAGGCCAGGAAGGATCATGGGAGAGCATCTTGTTCACACCTGCATGTAAGGAGAGCCAGCACCAGAGAGACAATCCACCTCCATGCTCTGACTTTCCATCTGCAGAGCCCCTTGGGATGCACGGTGGGGCAGCCCAGGTCCTCCACACTGAGGGGTGCTTGTCTCCTTGATCTTGACCTCCCACATGGAGAATACATGCCTGTTGGAGCTGCAGATTGGTCCAGAAGGATGACTCATAACCAACACAGGGCAGACAACCACAGGGGCCCTAGTGTGGTCCAATGTGTTCAGGGAGGTCGACGTGGAAAACCCCTTTAAGAAACCATTGAATTCCTGAGAGGCTTCTTGGAACAGGTAGCACGGAAAAGAGATTTGGACAGGATGCTGGGATTTCAGCAGACAGGTATCAGTATGAGCTGGAGCCATAATTCTAGACAGAGGTATGCAAGTGAACAACGAGGTCAACCTTGATTTTGGGTCAAAAAGGCTGTAGGGGTTGAGGGTCCAGAGATGAGGCTGAGTTGGTTGGGTCACAGTTTCCCCCAGCATCATCCAACAAGCTCACAGCAGCCCCCACCAAGGGGCACTGTGTAACACAGCCCACTCATTCCCATCACCATGCACCCATCATAGGTCAGGGTGAGCTGAGGCTGTTTTCCTCACACACACACTGCCCAATCCCCCAAGGGAGCCCAACGCAAGGTCTTCAAAGGAAGCTTCAGGCCAGTCCTTTGTAGGGTCCCAACCACCCACACTGCCTCCATTACCTACTAACCCAGGATCCAGACCCGGCTCCTCCAGGGCACTAACATGTCGCCAATGTCCTCATGCCAGAGCTCATGTTGTCACAAAGACACACACCAGTGACACAGCACAGGCAGAGAGGATTAGCAATGTTCACAGTCAGGAAGGTCCTCTATGGCAGGCATCTGGAGGAAAGGATCATGGGTCATAGCAATGCCAGAGGAAGATAAGGATCCTGAGTGGGAGGGCAGCCATGCAATGCAGCAGAGGAAGTGACAGGCCTCGTGTTCCCAGAGAGTGGTGGCCACCAGGTCAGGCTAAGGCAGACAAGGGCGGCTGTTGATGGACACCTGCTACCAAAGGAAGGGATCCACAGGCATCAGGCTCGGAGTGCAGGTGCCCAGGAGTGCCAGTTCTGCCTCCTCCACTTAGATGATCTTCATCCCCTGGCCTGGGCTATGGATCTGACTGTAGATGGTCATGATAGACTCCTGTTCTCCCAGATGTTGCCTACCGACAGCCTGCAGATGCAGGACAGAGGGTAAGTGGAGCAGCTGAGGGATAGAGAGGCCCAGGGGACCTGCACAGAGTCAATACTCATGGACATGCATGGTTTGTGGATTTCCCCAAAGCACCCAACACCATACTGTTCAACTGAACATTTGCTTTTTTAAAACTATTGATATTATAAAAGACTGAAAGAACAGTGGAGACCACCAGCTGATGCCTGGGTTTGGGAGGCTGGGACTAGGCAGTCAGAGACATGCAGGTGTCCAGGCTGGCCGCGCCTGCCAGCTCTCACCTTCTCCTGGCCATCCTGAGTCTCCTCCTTCATCAGCTGTGCGTAGTGCATGCCACCATCATCACCCCTGTGGTCCCGCTGCAGGGCTGCACCTGCGTCATACACACACTGAAGGTCAGATTTGTGCCTGGAAGACTGCAACCCTCCTCGTGCCATGGACCCCAAGTTCATGGTCACCCCACCATCTCCTCTGTAGGGCCCACTTCCTGGAAGCACCTGGATACCCCATACCTGTATGGGGTCCTCTAGAGGGGAAGGGAAGTATCTTGGGCCTGAAAGCAGAAGGGCAACCTGCCTCTGTCAGTCTCCTCCTCCTCCTCCTGCTTCTCCTCCTCCTCCTCCTCCTTCTGCTTCTTCCTCTTCTTCCTCTTCTTCTTCCCACGTGTCCTCCAGAGGTATAGCCCAGCTCCCAGGATGAGCAGCAGAACAGCTCCCAGGATGCCTCCCACGACGCCAGCAGTGGGCTGTCCCCGGGAGTCTGCTTCTTGCACACAGAGAGAGTAAAGCAGGGATGAGGCAGGAGAGAAATTGGGGAAACCACTGCCAAGGGGAGACAGAGAGAAAGCAGGTGCAGGAGACAGAAGGGGCGTGGCTCAGAGCTGAAGTGGGAGGAGCACAGAAGAGCCGCTCACCATGACCAGGCTCCTGCTGGTGCCAGGGAAGCTGAGATGCACAAAGCCGGGTTCCACCCTTGGAGAAGTTCATCGCCAGGGAGGGAATGTGAGAAAATAGCAATAGCTTCCTGACACATTGTGACTGCAAAAAGGTGAGTTTTCGTGTTTCATTTGTTTGTTTTTGAGAGACAGTGACAGCACCCATGTGTTGGTTCCCAGTAAAGCCAGGAGCTGGAAACTCAATCCAATTCTGCAGTGTGGTTGGCAGGTACCCAATTACTTGCACCATCACCTATTGCCTCCCATGGTGTTTGGTGGCAGAAGCTAGAATCAGGAACCAAAGCTAGGAACTGAACCCAGGTATTTCTACAATGAACAAAGACATCATAGCCACGCTCTTACCCCCTAGGCCAAATGCCCACCCCTGCAACAGCCTTTGCACTTTCTGCTAGTGCTCCAAGGAGGCCTCCCCAGAGGAGGTGCTAGGTAAACCGAGTCATGAAAAGGAGCGGGAGTTTCCCAAATATTCAGTCTGTGGCAGTCTGATCACAAGAACCATCACATTTGGGAAGTAGCAGTGGCAAAATGCCAGAGCTGGGAGTTGTCAGGGGAAGGACAGGCAGGGGAGGAGACCAGGGAGAAGTGGGTGAGAGGGAGGTGGTTGGAGTTGGAGTCCAGAGGATCTTGTGGTTATGCTAAGTGTTTCTCTTTAGCTGATACCACAGGACAAAGTAGAGAGACTGTAATAGTGACCCTGATTTATCAAATCCCTCCTGCAGCTCCTGGAGGAAGGGTTGAGAGAATGAGATTCACTCGGGGTACAAGGTCATTCATTCACTCAATGAAACACATATGCTGAGGCTGTGCTTGGAAAGGAATCCAGATAAAGACATGACCCCATCCCTTAAAGTGCAATCGTCTATGGAAGAATAAAATACATAAAGGGGGTTGGTCACGGACAGCTCCTGAAAATAAATGAAGCCTAGAGGCTGGCACCATGACATTGGGGGTAAAGCTGCCACCCGCAGAACCAGGATCGCATATATGTGCCGGTTCCAGTCATGGTTTCTCCACTTCTCATCCAGTTCTGTGATAATGCATCTGGGAAACCAGTGGATGATGGCCCAAGTGCTTCTAAGACTGTCTTACAAATAAATAAAAAAATCTTTACAAAAAAGTGAAGCCTTATATATCATCATAAAGGCCAGCGCCGTAGCTCACTAGGCTAATCCTCCGCCTGCGGCGCCAGCACACCGGGTTCTAGTCCCGGACAGGGTGCCGGATTCTGTCCCGGTTGCCCCTCTTCCAGGCCAGCTCTCTGCTGTAGCCCGGGAGTGCAGTGGAGGATGGCCCAAGTGCTTGGGCCCTGCACCCCATGGGAGACCAAGAGAAGCACCTGGCTCCTGGCTTTGGATCAGTGCGCTGCGCCGGCTACAGCGCGCCAGCCGCAGCAGCCATTGGAGGGTGAACCAATGGCAAAGGAAGACCTTTCTCTCTGTCTCTCTCTCTCACTGTCCACTCTGCCTGTCAAAAAAAATTTTTTTTCACCATAAGGGTCATTGTCAGGAGACTATAGCAAGCTGTTCAGTGTGAGGTGTGCAAGTGAGGCCAACAGCATGGACAGAGCAACATCTGAGACTGAACCCTTCAGGGAGTCACTGGAGGTCAGTCCCAGAGACCACACGCATGAGTGACACAGTCTGATTTCTTTCTACAAAAATGATGTGGACCCACATGAAGATGGGTGGGGTGGGAGGTCCTGGCAGGCCTCCCTGCATGGGAGGAATGTTCAAAACCAGGAGTGAGTGGGCTGGGACTCCCAGACCTCTGTAGAGGGGTCCAGGTAGAGAGGGTGTCACTAAATGTGGCAGGGAGAAAAGTGTGAAACCCACAGACCCCAGTGCTGTCTCAGGCACACTCACCTTGGACACAGACATCACTCAGGTCCAAGGTGGTACTCTTCTGGTCCCCCTGGTTGCTGACCACACAGGTGAGGCTGGCTTTGGGCTGACTCAGGGGTAGACTCACAGCCAGGGTCCAGGAGTTGTTGGCTGGTCCTGGTGCCCCTCCCTGCTTCAGCTCGCTGGGGGGACCTGTGCTCTCCCAGCTCACGTTCAGCTGCTCTGTGGCCCCTGTGGCCCTGCATTGCAGGGTGATGTTGCACCAGCCAGATGTGATGGACGGTGACTCAGCCAGGATTTGAGGAGCAGGCACTGGCTCTGGGGCAGGAGGAGACAAAAGCATGGGGTCTCACACATGTGGAGCACATCACAGATCACTTACTCTCACCATGACCTCATTAAAGCCCAGACATTGCCCTACAAGGAAGGCAGGAACATGTTACAGACAAAACACAATTTCCCAGAAGCTAAACATTGAGCAACTGACAGTAGGAACAGTAGCCACTGAGTTCACACCCAGAGAAAGGCCCACGCTCCCCATGTCTGCAGGAGACACAGTGGTAGTGACCACAGAGCACAGCTCCGAGTGTGGTCAGAACATGAAACTGAACTTGGGGTGCAGACAGGAAGAGAGGAGGCAGAGTCACAGGCAGTCTTAGAAATCACACGGAACCCAAAGTTGCAAAACCCACTGTGCCCATGGCAGGAAGTTTCCCTATGCAGAGAGAAGCTGAGGGATGGAAAGTGTGGGCAGAGGGGTTTCCTAGGAAACCTTCCAGTGTGAACTTTCTCCACCACCAGTCCAGGCTTTGAGAGCTGAGTGTGGAGTCTGGTGTGAGTGGAGTGGAGCTGATGAGGATGGAAGGATGGGGGGAGGAAGGTCTTAGAAACGTGAGGATTCCACATGTCGTAGCAGCACAGTGACCCGAATGCCATCCACATGATCATCAGACCCCATCAGTGACAGGTTACATGGCAAAGTGGTATTAAGGGCCGGTGCCATGGCTCAACAGGCTAATCCCCCGCCTAGCGGCACCAGCACACCGGGTTCTAGTCCCGGTCGGGGCACCGATCCTGTCCCGGTTGCCCCTCTTCCAGGCCAGCTCTCTGCTATGGCCCAGGAGTGCAGTGGAGGATGGCCCAAGTGCTTGGGCCCTGCACCCCATGGGAGACCAGGAGAAGCACCTGGCTCCTGCCTTCGGATCAGCACGGTGCGCCAGCCACAGTGCGCCAGCCATGGCGGCCATTGGAGGGTGAACCAATGGCAAAGGAAGACCTTTCTCTCTGTCTCTCTCTCACTATCCACTCCGCCTGTCAAAAATTTAAAAAAAAAAAGTGGTATTAAGGTGGCTAATACAATTAAGGCTGTTAATCAGCTGACATTCCCATATGGAGATTATTGTACAATTCATGGGGATCAAACCTAATCCCAAGGGTCCTCAGAAGTTGAAGGCGGAAATCAAGCAAGTCAGTGGATACAAGGTGAGACTGACCAACCCTTGCTGGTCTGGGGAAAGGAAGGGGCTATGCCCCCAAGCAATGCCAGCAACTGACAGGAGAGGGAGAAATGCTGGACAAAGGATTCCGCCTCCAGTCTCCAAAGACAAATACAGTCCTGCAAGCACAGTAAGACTGTGTTAGATTTCTGACCTACGTCACATAGAAACAATACTTCTGTGTTGTTGTAAGCCACTACTGTGGAGTAAGTTTAAAACACTAAAAAACTAATGTGCAGGGGCCAGCACTGTGGCATAGCAGATAAAGCCACTGCCTGCAGTGCCAGCATCCCATATGGGCGCCAGTTCGAGTCCCGGCTGCTCCACTTCCAATCCTGCACTCTGCTGTGACCTGGGAATAGTAGAAAATGGCCCAAGTGCTTAGGACTCTGCACCAGGGAGGGAGACCTGGAAGAAGTTCCAGGCTCCTGGCTTCAGATCAGCCCAGCTCCAGACGCTGTGGCCATTTGGGGAGTGAACCAACAGATGGAAGATTCATTCTCTCTCTCTCTCTCTCTCTCTCTCTCTCTCTCTCTCAATTTCTATCTCTCTCTTTCTCTCTCTGCTTCTGTCCCTCTGTAATTCTGCCTTTCAGGTAAATGAGTAAATCTTAAAAAAAAAAAAACTATGCTTTAACACAAAAACTGTTAAAAACAAAAAAAAAAGGGCACTATGTAATGATTAAGGGATCAATTAAACAGGAAGATGTGACTATTATAAACGTATATGCACTTAATTACAGGACATCTGGCTATTTAAAAGAAACATTAATGAATCTGAAGGGAGACATAGACTCCAATACACTAGTAATGGGGGATTTCTATACCCCATTTTCAGAAATGGACAGGTAAATCAGACAGAAAACCAGCACAGAAACAACAGAGTTAATTGACACCATAGACAAAATGGACCTAACAGATATCTACAGAACTTTCCTTCCTACATTTTCAAAATACACATTCTTCTCACCAGAGCATGGAACTTTCTCTAGGATAGACCAAATGGTAGGCCATAAAGCAAGTCTCAGCAAATTTGAAAAGTATCAAAATCATACCATGTATATTCTTGGACCTCAATGCAATGAATCTGGAAATCAACAACTCAAGAATCTCTAGAACATATGTAAACTCATAGAGACTGAACAACATGCCCCTGAATGAACAGTGGGTTATTGAAAAAATCAAAAGAGAAATCAAAAAATTCTAGAAACAAATGAAGACGACAACACAACATATTGAAACTTACAGGATATGGCAAAAGCAGTGTGAAGAGGAAAGCCTATATCAAAACTGAAAAGGCACCAACTAAATGAACTTTCAATGCATCTCAAGGACCTATAAAAACAACAGCAAACCAAACCCAAAACTAGTAGGAGAAAAGAAATAATTAAAATTAGAGAAGAGATAAACAAAATTGAAATCAAAAGAATAATAAAAAAAGATCAGCAAAACAAAGAACTGTTTTTTTGAAAAAATAAACAAAATTGATACACCATTGGCCCAACTAACCAAAAAAAGGAGGAGGAAGACTTAAATCAATAAAATTAGAGATGAAAAAAGGAAATTTAATGACACCACAGAAATAAAAAGAATCATCAGAAATTACTACAAAGAGCTATATGCCAACAAACTAGGAAACTTAGAAGAAATGGATAGACTCCTGGACACATACAACCTACCTAAATTAAGCCATGAAGACATAGAAAACCTAAATAGATCAATAACTGAGAAAAAAATTGAATCAGCAATAAATACCCTCCCAACAAAGACAAGCCCAGGACCAGATGGTTTCACCACTGAATTCTACCCGATATTTAAAGAAAAATTAACTCCAATACTTCTCAAGCTATTGAAAACAATTGAGGGGCCAGCGCTGTGGTGCAACAGGTAAAGCCACCGCCTGCAGTGCCGGCATCCCATATGGGCACCAGTTTGAGTCCCAGCTGTTCCACTTCTGATCCAGATTTCTGCTATGGCCTGGGAAAGCAGCGGAAGATACCCAAAGTCCTTGGGCCCCTGCACCTGCGTGGGAGACCCTGAAGAAGCTCCTGGCTCCTGGCTTTGGATCAGCGCAGCTCCAGCTGTTGCTGTCAGTTGGGGAGTGAACCAGCAGATGGAAGAATATATATATATATATATATATATATATATATATATATCCCTTCCCCCATCCTTCTCTCTCTGTGTAACTCTTTCAATTAAAATAAATAAATCTTTAAAAAAAATTTAAAGAGAAGGAATCCTCCCAAACTCTATGAAGCCAGCATCACCTTAATTCCTAAACTTGAAAAAGATACAACAGAGAAAGAGAATTACAGACCAATTTCCCTGATGAACATAGACACAAAAATCCTCAAAAAAAAAAAAAAATACTAGCCAATCAAATCCAACAACACATCAGAAATATCATTCACCTGGACCAAGTGGGATTTATCCCAGGTATGCAGGGATGGTTCAATATTCACAAATCAATCAATGTGATGCATCACATCAACAAATTGAAGAACAAAAACCATATGATTATCTCAATAGATGCAGAGAAAGCATTTGAGAAAATACAACACCATTTCATGATGAAAACGGTAAGAAAATTGGGTATAGAAGGAGCATTCCTCAACACAATCAAGGCAATTTATGACAAATCCAAGGCCAGCTTCCTATTGAATGGAGAAAAGCTGGAAGCATTCCCACTGAGATCCGAACAAGACAAGGATGCCCACTCTCACCATTGCTATTCAATAGAATCCTGGAAGTTTTAGCAGAAGCCATTAGGCAAGAAAAAGTAATCAAAGGAATACAAATTGAGAAGGAGAAAGTCAAACTAACCCTGTTTTCAGATGACATGAATCTATATATAGAGGATCCAAAACAACTTCACTAAGAGGCTATTGGAACTCATAGAAGAGTTTGGTAAAGTGGCAGGATATAAAATCAACACACAAAGATCTACAGCCTTTATATACACAGACAATGCCACAGCTGAGAAAGAACTTCTAAGAACAATCCCATTCACAAAGACTACAAAAAAAAATCAAATACCTTGGAATAAATTTAACCGAGGATGTCAAAGATCTCTACAATTAGAATTAAAAACATTAAAGAAATAAATGGAAAAAGGCACAAAAAATGGAAAAATCTTCCATATTCATGGTTTGGAAGAATCAATATCATCAAAATGTCCATACTAATGAAAGCAATTTACAGATTCAATGTGATACAAATCAAAATAACAAGGATATTCTTCTTGGATATAAAAAAAACTGATGCTGAAATTCATATGAAAACACAGGAGACCCTGAATAGCTAGAGCAATCTTATGCAACAAAAACAAAGCCAGAGGCATCACAATACCCAAATTCAAGGCATACTATAGAGCAATTATTATCAAAACAGCCTGGTACTGGTACAAAAATAGATGTACAGGCCAATGGAACAGAATAGAAACTCCAGAAATAAATCCACATATCTACAACCAACTTATTTTTGACAAAGGAACTAAAATCAATCCCTGGGGCAAGGACAGTCTATTCAACAAATGGTGCTGGGAAACCTGGATCTCTACACGCAGAAGTATGAAATAAGACCCCTACCTTACACCTTACACAAAATCCACTCAGAATGGATTTAAGACCTAAATCTACCATCTTTTATCATCAAATTACTAGAGAACATTGGGGAAACCCTGCAAGACATTGGCATAGAGGGCCAGTGCTGTGGCATAGCGGGTAGAGCTGCTGCCTAGAGTGTCAGCATCCCATATGGGCACCGGTTTGAGTCCTGGCTGCTCCTCTTCCAATCCAGCTCTCTGCTATGGCCAGAGAAAGCAGTAGAAGATGGCCCAAGATGGCCTCTGCACCCACATGAGATACCTGAAAGAAGCTCCTGGTTCTTGGCTTCATAGGCAAGAGTTCTTGGAAAAGAGCCCAAGAGGCACAGGCAATCAAAGCCAAAATTGACAAATGAGATTACATCAAAGTGAGAAGCTTCTGTACTGCAAAAGAAACAATCAGCAAGGTGAAGAGGCAACTGACAGAATGGGAGAAATTATTTGCACACTATGCAACCGATAAGGGATTAATAACCAGAATATATAAAGAGATCAAAAAATTCAACAACAAGAAAACAAACAACCCAGTGAAGACATGGGCAAAGGACTTAAACAGACATTTTTCAAAAGAGGCAATCTAAATGGCCAATAGACATATGAAAAAATGTTCAGGATCACTAGCTGTCAGGGAAATGCAAATCCAAACCACAGTGAGGTTTCACCTGCCCACTCCCCATTAGAATGGCTTTCATGCAGAAATCAACAAAAAACAAATGCTGGTAAGGATATAGAGAAAAAGGTATCCTAATCTACTGTTAGTAGGAATGTAAACTGGTAAAGCCACTATGGAAGACAGTATAGAGATACTTCAGAAATCTGAATTTAGGCCTATCATATGACCCAGCCATCCCACTCCTAGGAATTTACCCAAGGGAAATGAAATCAGCATATGAAAAAATTATGTGTACCCCCATGTTTATTGCAGCTCAATTCACAATAGCTAAGATATTGAATCAACCCAAATGCCCATTAACTGAAGTCTGGATAAAGAAATTATGGGATATGTACACCATGGAATACTACACAGAGGTTAAAAAAAAAATGAACTCTGGTCATTTGCAACAAAATGGTTGAAACTGGAAAACATCATACTTAGTGAAATAAGAACAAATACCATATGTTCTCCCTGATCTGTGATAACTAATAGAGCTCCTAAAAGGAAATCTATAGAAGTGAAATTGACACTTTGAGAAGCAATGAATTTGAACAGCCCATGTCTCCACTGCTGAGGAACAGTTTTTTTTTTTTTTATTTCACACTATTTGTTGAACTATTAACATAGAGTTAATCATATGTGTATAAAGTTAATTGAAAATAGATCTTAGTAAAAAATAAGAATGGGAATAGGAGAGGGAGGAGGAAGAGGGGTGGGAGTATAGGTGGGAAGTCAGGTAAAATGGGAAGAACCATCATGTTCCTAAAGTTGTAATTATGAAATGCCTGAAGTTTGTATTCCTTAAATAAAAGGTTTCGGGGCCGGGGGAACTAATGTGCAAATGGAGTAACCATAGTTCTATAAAGAGCAATCACTGCTATTTCAAAACTCCCTAATTTTCAAACATTCTGTCTTCCTCTCCTACAATGCCGAAGTGATTCTCCCCCTGCCCGTGTGGGTGGTGAGCACGCTCTATGTTCACAGGAGAAAATGCACACTCAGGACAGTGACTGAGGAGACCCTGCACAGCAGGCCTAGGAGACGCTCCTGGGCACAGCAGCAGGAACTGTGCCGGGGGTTCCAGACAGGGGCTGTCGCTTACCATAGACGGTGAGGTAGAAAACCTGGGTAGATGAGAATCCTCCAGTGAATCTGACCTGAGCCCGATAGTGCCCACTGTCCTGTGAGGTCACATTCTCAATCGTAAGGGACATCGTGTTGGGCACGTGGAGCCTCGTTTTGAACTTGTCCTCAAGGCTGACCCAGGTTGGAGGGGCTGTCCCATTGGGGACCTGCAGGAATACTCTGTGCGCTGACTCAGGGCCAAAGCCCCACGAGATCTCCTCCAGCTTCTGTCCAGGAGCCCATCCTGGCTGCTGCACCACGTGGAACGACACGGAGCCCCCTCGCGTCCCCTTCACAGGAAAGTGGAATCCAGAATCCAGAACCCTCGAGCCACGAGCTTCAGGGCCCTTGGCCAAGGTGCTGCAGACATCTAGGGGATTGCAAAGAGGAAATGTGAGCATTTTCTCAGCAGAGCAAATGAGAGAAACTCAGAAATTCTTTCTGATTAATCAACTCCATCCAGTAGAATCCTTTGATTTTAGGAAGGCAACCTAAATTGCATGGGAAGCAATTCTGGGATCAAGTTCTGGTTCTATGGTGTGTAACACTGAACAGGTGACCTGCCAGCCTTCAGTCTCCCTGACACTGATCTACAAGAGATGATGGATACAGATTTTCTGGCACACTGAGTGCATAACTGCAGAAGGCCACTTCTTGTTTGTTTGCTTGTTTGTTTTGTTCTTGATCTGAAAATCCCACAACCATTTTTCATTTTTCATTTTGAACCCTGATCCTGGTGATGGGCTTACTAATAGGATTTCTGGTAGCAAGCATGGGCTCCAAGGCCTCCAAGGTTTTTGTACTCACGCAGCAGGGGTCAGCTCCTAGCACGGCTGTGTCATACTTGGTGAGGAAGACTTGGAGCTCCTTCTTGGAAGCTTCTTCCATGTGTTTCTGGTAACAGCTAGGGCTTTGGAGATCAGCTGACGGACAGCTTAAATCTGAGCCACAGGACCAACTACCCTTCACTTGGACACGGATTCCACGCCAGTGAACTGCTCCTTGCTCAGAAACAGAGCAAGGTCCCCATAGCTTGTACTGCACTGCGCGTGGCTCAGTCATCTCCAGGAGCCTCCCGTTCACCTTGATAAGTCCGTTGCCCTATTTGCCATATGCTGTGGCTGTGGCTGTCTTCTTGCATCCAAAGACCTGCACAGACTGTAGCAGACCTTGGACAGCATGGTTGCGGGTATAGGTCAGAGATCCTTCCAGAAGGCCACCACTGAAGTATCCCCCAAAGACCCCTCACTCACCATGTTCACACACAGATATAATCCCCTCCCTGGCGTGTGGTCTGCCCTGAGAGAGACTGGAATTCAGCAGATGTGATGGGATGTCACATACGGACACAGGTGTCCAAGACTGTGACTTGTGTCTCCCTTGCACTCTTTGTTCCTCCTGTTGCAGAAAGCACCTGCCACGCCGTGTGCTGACCTGGGGAGAGGCCCACATGGCCTCTGGCCAACAGCTGGTAAAGAACCATTGGATATTCTGCATTGCATGCTGTCCAAATACACAAGAGCGGGGACAACCAAGGCCACTAAACATAAGTGTACTACTGAATGTAAGGCGCAGAGAAGCAGCTCAGTTTTCCAAAGAGGGAAGGAGGGCAGTAGGACTTGCTGAGACAGGACTGCAGATGTCCCCGAAGCACCTTCCTGGGGGACTTTCACAAATAATTCTGATCAAAACAGTGTTTGTCCTTCTCCTCGCCTGCATCATGAGAGGGGGAGTGGAGAAAAAAGCGTGTATTTCCTCCAACCAGGCAGGAACGGCATGGGGCTGGCTGAGACTTTTATTAGCTGCCTCTATGTAGTGCGGCTGTGGCTTGCGTTACCGGGGGGGGGGGGGGGGCAGTTTGCAGACCAAGTTCCCACACTGTGGGGACGGCAACGACATCCTTCAGCAGGGGGCATCTGAGGTCAAGGGCCCCTGAGGCCACTCTCGGGGCAGAGGCAAAGGACAGAGGAGCAGGTGCAGGAGCCAGAAGAGGAGCAGTCGCTCCTGGCTTAGATGACTGAGGAGGTGGCCACTGGGCCACCTCTGAAGGAGCTCTAAACAGGCTCAGCGTTGTCAGTCCTGCCAAGACAGGATGGGAGAGACAAAGCAGAGGCCTTGAAGTAGCCACAGGGAAGTCCTATCTGGGTGGAGGCACTGAACCCCAGAATGCCACCTGGGAGTGAAGGGAGGTGCAAGGGGTGATCTGTGCAGGGCCCAGGCCTTCCTGTGACAAATGAGTGACTCCCCCAGGGCAGTGCACTTGCACTGGGTCCCATGGGGCAGAGCCAGACGCAGTGCCCTGGTTTCCAGATCTCAGGATGCTGCCCCAGCTCCTCCGCCCTTTCCCTGCCCTTCCAGAGCTCAGCCCCTCCCTGCTCTGTTGTCTGATCTCATGGGCACCGGACACCTGCGGGAGGAGCATCCTCCAGCCTCCCTCTTCTGGAATGGGAAGCAAGGGCCTCCGAGGCTTGGCAAGAGCAGGCACTTCTGGGTAGTCAGTAGGGTTAAGAGCTGGCCTGGGCAGAATCCCCACTTCCTGGAGAGGGGGCCAGAAACACACAGGAGGCACCAACCTCAGGCTGCCAGGGAGGAGCTGCCCAGAGTCCAGAGGTGAGCACAGCTGTGAGGAGCCTGGAGGGAGAGAGGGAGACGCAGGGAGCAGCAGGAGGTCTCAGTCCACAAAAGATGCTCATCCTGGAGCACGGGTGGTTCACAAGTGTGCAGTGAGCAAACTCTGTTAAAACCTCAACGGAAGGTACATTCAGGGCAGAGTGTGAGCCCCCTAGGTCCAGCGACTTGTCATGAGTCTTGGTTACAGTTCCAAAGAGGCCAAGATCCAGTCTGAATTGATTTATTCCATGACAGTAACTTTTTATTTATCATCACACACAGTGAATTTACATTGGCTCAACCCACAAAGGTGAGCTGTAGGTAAGCAGGGACTCTCTTGTTACAAGGTGAAGATTCCTCTCTTTAGAACTTGCTAGGGGGGCCGATGATGCTACAGGCACAACAGAGAAAAGCCACCTGCAGTGCCGGCATCCCATATGGCCGCCGGTTCCAGTCCTGGCTGTTCCACCGCCAATCCAGCTTCCTGCTAATGCACCTGGGAAAGCACTGGCAGATGGCCCAACTGCCTGGGCCCCTGCACCACGTGGAAGACCTGGAAGAAGCTCTTGGCTCCTGGCTTCTGATAGGCCCAGGTCCAGCCTTGCGGCCATTTGGAGAGGAAATCAACAGATGGAAGATCTCTCTCTCTCTCTCTCTCTCTCTCTCTCTCTTTCTTCTTCTTCTTCTTCTTCTTCTTCTTCTCTCTCTCTCTCCTCTCTCTCTCTCTCTCTCTCTAACTCTGCCTTTCAAATACAATAAATAAATCTACATTTTAAAAAAAACATGATTGGCCACAAACATTTTCTCTGAAAACTAGGCTACTGATAATTTTAGAAAGTTATTTCTGGGAATAGATAAGGACACCATAGATAAAGAACCAGGGATTGTGCCAGGTTATCCCCAATGGCTAAGACCAACAGACCCTGTGTACACATCACCCAGGTCCAATCAACCTGGCGGATAGGATGCAGAGCTCAGTCCGCCAGCAGGTGTCTCTCCTGAGCACTTTGCAGGCTTTTTAGGGGTGCTTTCTTCTCCCAAGGTACAGTCAAGAACTTAGTTAAACTCTGGGTGAGATCGGTTTGTGTTGTTTACGCATCCAGCTGTGAGCTTCAGTCCTCCTGTAAGTAGGCAGAGCAATTTCCAGGGCAGGTCTCATTTAATAGCACACAGGTCTGGCTTAACGGGACACCCACCACATTCCTCCCAGGTCTCGAGACCTTGAAAGAATGACTTTTCTTTCTCAATCCTAGACAGCCTGGCCCTAGCATGAGAAATTCGAGGCCTCCTTTCTTCCTTCCTTCTGTCCTCTTTCTCCCCTCCTCCCTGTCATTTCAGCCCAAGAGCTCTCTCCCCATTAGTCCACAGACGTCTCTATGAGCTCAATTACTGGTTTGGAATTAGAACAAAAATGATGGCAATGAAAGCTTTCCCACACTCGCCATCACTGGGTCTGTTTTCTCTGCAGGTATTTAATTTCCCACTATGCACAAAGATCGAGGAGTGTTGCGTGTGTCATAAATGTGATCTGTGCCCTGGCTGCCACAGGCCGTCGCTCAAGTTCCCCTTTCTGCTCACCGCCCCGATTTCACACGGTCCTGTGGTCCCCATTTGCAGTCTCCTGTTCCCTTCCACGTCTTTAATGCTTTCGGCACCAGGTGGGTGGAGACCCTTTACATTTTGGAGGCTGCTTCTCCATTTGTAAAGTAGCGGCTTGTGGGGCGCAGGTTCCTGATCTTGTTGGCAACAATTCATGAACGTCACTCACGGAAATTATATTTAAGCCTCTCCGACGCGTGGTACCTTTGTTTCTATTATTGTTGTCTTCTCCATCATGAAAACTTTACTGAAAAACTGTCACCAAACTAGGAGATCCCTGTTGTAGACCCTATAGGCACACACATAATTACGACATCTCGGTAGAGGCAGTAGAACTACTGAGCTTGTAATACGGTTTTCTGTGAGGAAACACATGTGCAGGAAGTTGTGTGGCTCGCTAGCAGCGTTTTCTTCCAAAGGAACAGCCTCCTGTGGGTGCGCCTTCCTCCCGAGGGCTGGCACGACAGACAGCCGATACAAACAGCCCCTGTCTGAGCGTGGCTGCAAACCCAGGTAATCTTGCAGCCACCTGGATGATTTGCATCCATAAAAATAAGAATTTGGATGGGGCCAGCACTGTGGCATAGCAGGTAAAGCTGCCGCCTGCAATGCAGACATTCCATATGGGTGCCGGTTCAAGTGCCGGCTGCTCCACTTCTAGTCCAGCTCTCTGCTATGGCCTAGGAAAGCAGCAGAAGATGGCTCACATCCTTGGATCCCTGCACCCACGTGGGAGACCCTGAAGAAGCTCTTGGCTCCTGGCTTCTTCCTGGCCCACCCTTGGTCGTTGAGCCATTTGGGGAGTGAACCAGCAGATAGAAGATCGAGATCTCTCTCTCTCTCTCTCTCTCTGTAACTCTTCCTTTCAAATAAATAAATAAATCTTTTTTAAAAGTAATTAACATAAGAATTTGGACCTTGTACTTCCCATTCCCTTTTTGTTTCCTCTTTTCCTCCTCCAAGGACGAGAGTAAACCTGTGGCCAAAGGCACATTGGTGGTCCCCAAGTCCAGTGCATCTCAGTGGCTCTGGCTACTTCCCTACCCAGAGCACAGGGTAGGTCTGTTTTTTCCGCCCCCACAGCAGCCCATGGCACGCACTCAGTCTTCCCTGGGGCGGCCAGCCGTCCTCAGTTCCCAGGGTTTCACCTGAGAGCACACGTGACACAGCGTGCTCTGATCTGACGGCTGCAGGGCCTGAGCATTTAAGGGTGGATGGAGGGGCAGCACACGGGGACGAGAAAGGGCACCCCCATCCTATGCATTAGACCCAAAGAGAACTTCTTTTTGACATCTTCAGGTGAAAACACACAGAGCAACTCTAAGGGAAGCCCGAGACCTCCAGGCTGGGCTGGGAGGAGCTCCTGGAGCTGAGCCCAAGCCCTGCCGTCTCCTGCTCCACACCGGAGGAGCTTCCTCCAGCTCACAATCAGGACAGCTGCGGAGGCTGCGGAGACGCCCTGAGTTCCGAGAGGGGTGCCCCCCACAGCCTCACTTCCGCAGTAGCAGCCATCCAAGCTGTCCCCATCTGTCTCTCCAGACAGACGCTTCCTGGGGATGCAGCACAGGGGGCCCCAGGGCCCTGAAAGAAATGGCCTTCAGCAGCCCCAGCGTCCTCACCCCCAAATGCCTTCTCCTTCTCTCTCTGTCCTCCCCAGCCCTAAACAAACGTGCTGCACTGTCAGTTATAATCCCGCAGTTTTCGCCTCTTGTTCCCCAGATCCCAGAACCCTGGCCGGACTGCAGGGCCCCACCTACCCCAGCCCCACCCAGTCGCCCTCCCTCCCAGGGAGCCCGGGCACTCACTGAGGAGGGGGCTGAGGAAGGCCAGCAGCCCCGAGGCCCAGCAGAGGTGGGGGGCTGCTAAGCAGGGCCCCATGGCAGCTCCTGCCGGCTGATCAGCTGCAGAGGAAACATCGGAAAGGGAAGAGGCAAGAACAGGGGAAAAGTTCACGCTCACAGAGCTCATTTGCTCTCCGCACCCCAGGGGCGGAGCCCCACAGCACTCAGGGTGCAGTGAGAGGCAGCAGGCAGGCCGCCCACCAGGCTCCAGACAGCCCAGACCCGCCCTACGCATGGAGTAAGCAATGCAGATGGCAGCAATGACCTGAGCCAGGAGGGCTGCCACCGCTCAGACAGGACCCTCCCTGCAGACATAGCAGCTGGGTTCTCACACACACAGCCCCCACCCTGACCTCTGCCCTTCCCTTCATCCAGGGCTAACAGCTCTGGCCTAGGTTTGCCTGCCTGCACCAGGACACAGCTCACACTCACAGCAAGCCTGACTAAGCCCTCCAGAGTCCCACTGCACTCAGCAAGGTGAATTTCCTTTCTGGTTTCTAAAATGGCAACTGTCAGTTGCCTGAGTGAGGAGCTGTGAGCCAGAGAACAAAGCCCTCGCTGGCGGGGAGGGCCTGGGGGCCCAGAGGCTGAAGCAGCGACACCAGCATCCAGTATGGCGGCGCCTATTCCGATGTAGCTACTCCGCGTCCAATCCAGCTCCTGATAATGCATCTTGGGAGGCAGCAGCGAATGGTTCAAGTGCCCGGGCCCCCAACACCCACCTAAGAAATCCAGATGGAGTTCCTGGTTCCCACCTGGCCCAGGCCTGGCTTTTGCAAGGCACTTTGGGAGTCAACCAGTGGATGAGTGGATCTCCCTATTTCCACCGTCCCCCCTTTCTCTCTCTCTCTCTCTCCCTCTCTCTCTCTCTCTGTCTTCCTTACTAGTAGATGAAAATGAACAAAAGTAAACAGAGCCTCCCACTGTTTAAATAACACTAAAAGCCCTTCATAGAATTAACTCCCCCATCCCAAGTAAATATTGGCTTTACTTGCCTGTGGCCGGCAGCCATCTGGCTCTCAGGGCTCCCACTAACATATGTCTTCCTCTCTGCACACTCAGGGAAAAGGCAAGGTCCACGGGAGCCCATCCTGCCCTGCCGAACACAGGGCGAGAGACACCTGCACGTCCTTCCTGTGCACAGCCTCACTGCACTCAGAATCACCAGCACCTCCAGGCCTGGGTACGTCTGGAATCAGGGGCAGAGCTGGGACTTGAACCCAGGCACTGCAGCATGGGACGTGAGCACCTCGAGCAGCATCTTAATCTCTGGGCCAAGTGCTCACCCCTTTCCTTACAGCTTTGCTTTTCAACGTCATGATGGCTGTTGACTCTGAGCAGTTTTTCTTAAAATCTGTTGGTCATTTGGGTTTCTTTTTAGGAGAGGGTTTGACTCGTATCACTTGCCCATTTAAAAACTGCACTTTTAAGTGTGTTACTGAGTTTTTGAGATCCGTATAGGCCCTGGATTTTAATCCTTTGTCAGAGGAGCAATCTCCATACTGTTTCTCCCATTCTGTCACCGTCCCTTTACTGTCTTGATTTTTTCCTTTGCTGTGCGGAAGCTTCTTAGTCTGATCCAACCCCATTTGTTTTTGTTGTTTGTGCTTTTGAGATCTCATCCATAAAATCATGGCCTATATCAACGTTTTGTAGTGTTTCCTCTGGAAGTCTCATTGTTTCATGTCTTACATTTGGATCTTTCATCAATTTTGATTTTAATTTGGCAGAGGTGAGGCATGGGGGAAGGGTGCCGAGGGCCAGTCTTCTGCATGTATTAGCATCACTAGGAGAAGCCACTGTCTTTTCTCCCAGGTATGTTTTTAGCACCTTTGTCAAGAATCAGCAGGTTGTAGGAATTCAGAGGGCCTGGGCTTGAGTTCTGGCTCCACTCTTTTTATATTTATTTTATTTATTTGAAAGGGAGAGAGAGGGTGGGGGAAAGAGAGGGAGAAAGAAATATTGTCCATCTGCTGGTCCAGGCCAAAGCCAGGAGCTCAGAGCTCCATTTGGGTCTCCTGCATAGGTGGCAGGGGCCCAGGCACTTGGGCCATCTTTCGCTGCTTTCTCAGGCACACTAGCAGGGAGCTGGATCAGAAACAGAGTAGATGGGACTTGAAATAACAAACAGATATGGGATGCTGGCATTGCAAGTGGGGGCTTAACCCCCTGCACCATAACACTGTCCTCCTGGCTCCATTTTTTTTTAAGATTTATTTTATTTCTTTGAAAGACAGAGTTACAGAGAGACAAAGAGCCAGAGAGAGGCCTTCCATCCACTTGTTCACTCCTTGAATGACTGCAACAGCCAGAGCTGAGCTGAACCAAAGCCAAGAGCCAGGAACCTCCTCCCAATCTCCCATGCGGGTACAGGGGCCCAAGGACTTGGGTTGTCTTCTACTGCTTTCCTAGGCCATAGTACAGAGCTGGATCAGAAGTGGAGCAGCCAGGACTCAAACTGATGCCCATATGGGATGCCAGCACTGCAGGCCAGAGCGTTAACCCACTGCGCCACAGTGCCGGCCCCCACTCTTGATTCTGGTGTTAACTCGTCTGCTGTTTTCACCAATTGTTATCTGCTTCCTCAGATGGCCATGATTTTAGATGATTGCCTGTCACTGCTTAGACAAATTGTGCCGGGTACAGAAGTCTTTGCAGTGGGGTGCCCGAGGCTGGGTCACAGCAAAACCTCCCTGCTAGTGTGTTTGAATCATGACAATCCATGGGGAATGTGGTTTGACAGGGTTCTGTCCCCGGTAGCTGCTAGGCTGTAGGTTTTCTCTGCTACTACAGGCTGTTATTTTTAAGGCTTTTAAAAACAGCACACAGCTCCAGTCCTTATCCAGATTCAGCCATATTTTCTCAAACAAATGCTCTCAGGTTACTGCAAGTCATTGGCTAACTTGTGGACTTCTGACGAAGTTCTCAAAAAATAGGTCCATTGTGTCATTGCTTTTATGGGAGAGAAAGATTTGGTAGGTACCGCCGTGCTATGTCCTATTGTTCTCATTTGAAAAAACACGTCGGACTGTCCACTCTTTCCCGGTAGTGGGTATCCCTTCCAGTGCTTGTGTACGTCTCCCTGTTTGAGCCCTGGAAACCGCCTCACTCACCATCTTATTTTCTGATGCTTTCAATATTTTTACTTTTAGTGAAAAAGATTATCAATAGGTATGTAGACACACCTGTTTGAACAGCAAAATAATCAGCTGAGTCGTGGAGGAAGAGGGGGGAGGAGGGGATGGGCAGAGAGCAGAGCAGAGAGGAGCAGGATAAGAACTCGCAGCCAGAACGCACTTATTCCAGGAGAAAATAATCAAGTTGCGGAGATGGCCAACTGCCAGCACGCACCTAGACCGAGCAGAAGGCAGAGGGCCCAGTCCTCCAGTGGGCTGGGCCTCATAAATCCTAGGGTGGGCTAAGGGGCCGGGTGGGGCAGGAGTCAGAGGTGACTGTCTTCTTCCAGGTTTTTCTGGGGCTTTTAAATTTAAGGTAAAAAGCTGCAATGAGCCAATATCACAGCCCAGGTAGGATGGCTGTTATCAAAAAGATTTATTTAAACAATCAGTGCTGGCAAGGACATGAAGTAAAGGGGAACTCTGGTACATTGTTGATGGGAATGTAAATTAGCACAGAGTTTACAGAGAACAGCGTGGCAGGTCCTCAGAATACCACCACAGAATGACCATTTGACCCAGTTATCCCACTTCTGAGTTATATCCAAAGGGAATGAAATTCGCACAAGAAAGAGATACACAGATATTCACTGTGGCTGAGCAGGGAGCCAGCCTAGATGTTCCTCGGGATGACTGGATGCTATTATTATTAATAACAACACAGTGGTTATTGTTCAGTGACAAAAAAGAACGGTATTTTTTAAAGATTTATTTATTTATGTGAGAGGCAGAGTCACATATAGAGAGAGGAAGAGGCAGAGAGAGAGAGAGAGACAAATCTTCCACCCACTGGTTCACTCCTCAAATGTCCGTAACAGCCAGAGCTGGACCAGACCAAAGCCAGGAGCTGCAAGTTGGGTCTCCCATATGGGTTCAGGGATCCAAAGACCTGGGCCATCTTCTGCTGCTTTCCCTGGCCATTAGCAGGGAGTTGGATCAGAACTGGAGCAGCCAGGATTCTAACTGGCACCAACATGGGATGCCAGCACCACAGGCTGAGATGAGCCTGCTATACCACAGTGTCGGCAACAGGAATGGTGGTTTGCTTTTTTTTTTTTTTTTTTTTTTTTTTGGACAAGTAGAGTTAGACAGAGAGAGAGAGAGACAGAGAAAAAGGTCTTCCTTCCATTGGTTCACCCCCCAAATGGCCGACACACTGCACTGATCCGAATCCAGGAGCCAGGTGCTTCCTCCTGGTCTCCCATGCGGGTACAGGGCCCAAGGACTTGGGCCATCCTCCACTGCCCTCCTGGGCCACAGCAGAAAGCTGGCCTGGAAGAGGAGCAACCGGGACAGAACCGGCGCCCCAACCGGGACTAGAACCCGGTGTGCCGGCGCCACAGGCGGAGGATTAGCCTAGTGAGCCGCGGCGCCAGCCAGGAATGGTATTTTTAAGATCTGCAGCAAAACGAGTGAACTGGAGGCCATGATATCAAGTGGTCAGGTAAATACGCCACGTTCTCACTCACAGGAGGAAGCTAAAACAATAAACTAATAAATAAGTAAAAGCCCATGTGAATGTAGGACAGCAGTTACTAGAGGCTGAGGAGCAGGGGAGGGGGCTACAGGGATGAGTGTAAGGGATACCACACACAGTCTGATGGCATAGGGGTACCACACAGTCAGATGGCATAGGGGTGCCACACACAGTCAGATGCAATAGGAGTACCACACAGTCAGATGGCATAGGGTCACACACACAGTCAGATGGCATGGGGTGCCACACACAGTCAGATGCAATAGGGTTACCACACAGTCAGATGGCATAGGGGTACCACACACAGTCAGATGGCATAGGGGTGCCACACACAATCAGATGCAATAGGAGTACCACACAGTCAGATGGCATGGCGTGCCACACACAGTCAGATGCCATAGGGGTACCACATAGTCAGATGGCATAGGAGTACCACACACAGTCAGATGCAATAGGAGTACCACACAATCAGATGGCATAGGGTGCCACATACAGTCAGATGGCATAGGGTGACACACAGTCAGATGCAATAAGAGTACCACACACAGATGCAATAGGAGTACCACACAGTCAGATGGCATTGGAGTACCACACACAGTCAGATGGCATATAGACACCACACACAGTCAGATGCCATAGGGGTACCACACAGTCAGATGGCAAAGGAGTACCACACATAGTCAGATGGCATAGGGTGCCACACACAGTCAGATGCAATAGGAGTACCACAAGTCAGATGGCATAGGGTGCCACACACAGTCAGATGGCATAGGGGTACCACACACAGTCAGATGGCATGGGGTGCCACACACAGATGCAATAGGGGTACCACAAGTCAGATGGCATAGGGTGCCACACACAGCCAGATGGCATAGGAGTACCACACACAGTCAGATGGCATACAGATACCACTCACAGTCAGATGGCATAGATGTACCACACAGTCAAATGGTATAGGAGTACCACACAGTCAGATGGCATAGGGTGCCACACACAGTCAGATGGCATAGGAGTACCACACAGTCAGATGGCATAGGGGCACCACATACAGTCAGATGGCATACGGGTACCACACACAATCAGATGGCATAGGGGTGCCACACACAGTCAGATGCAATAGGAGTACCACACAGTCAGATGGCATAGGGTGCCACACATAGTCAGATGGCATAGGGTGCCACACACAGATGCAATAGGGTTACCACACAGTCAGATGGCATAGGAGTACCACACACAGCCAGATGCAATAGGAGTACCACACAATCAGATGGCATGGCGTGCCACACACAGTCAGATGGCATAGGAGTACCACACACAGTCAGATGGCATAGGGGTGCCACACACAGTCAGATGCAATAGGAGTACCACACAGTCAGATGGCATAGGGTGCCACACACAGATGGCATAGGAGTACCACATACAGTCAGATGGCATAGGGGGTACCACACACAGTCAGATGGCATACAGGTACCACACACAGTCAATGGCATAGGGGTGCCACACACAGTCGGATGGCATAGGGGTACCACATAGAGTCAGATGGCATGGGGGTACTACACAGTCAGATGGCAGGAGTAAGTCCAAGGGTGACAGTAATTACCTGGATTGGATCAGAACACAAGGACGCATTTAGTGAACTATCACACCTTTCCCCACAACCATGTACAGTTATTGGTAATCATATTTTTAAGAGGAGACGGAGGGGCCAGCACTGTGGCGCAGTAGGTTAAAGCCCTGGCCTGAAGTGCCGGGATCCCATATGGGTACCAGTTCTAGTCCCGGCTGCTCCTCTTCCAATCCAGCCTAGGATAGCAGTGGAGGATGGCCCAAGTCCTTGGGCCCCTGCACCCATGTGGGAGACCTGGAAGAAGCTCCTGGCTCCTGGCTTCAGATTGGCACAGCTCCGGTCGTTGTGGCCAACTGGGAAGTAAACCAGAGGATGGAAGACCTCTCTCTCTGTCTCTGCCTCTCTCTGTAACTCTGTCTTTCAAATAAATAAAATAAATCTTTAAAAAAAAAAAGAAGAAGAAGAAGAGATGGAAAGACTAGCTAACCTGATTTAATCACCCATTGGATGTGTGTATTATCGCACTGTATGTCAGAAATATATGCAATTAAAATAATAACTTTTTTAAAAAGGGAAAAAAGTTGCTTAACGTCTCCAGACCTATAAAAGGGGAGTGATAACCTCTGCCCCGTTAGATAAATACTTCTTCCTTCTTTATTTATTTGTCTACTTCTCTGGGTGGCAGAGAAGGACAGAGAGAGCGCTCGCGTGCTAGTTCAACCCCAGATACCCACAATGGCTGGGGCTGCACCAGGCTGAAGCCAGGAGCTGGGAGCTCCATCCAGGTCCCCTACCCGGGGGCAGGGATCCCATGGCTTGAGCCATCACTGCTGCCTCCCAATAGCAGGAAGCTGGCACAGGGGACAAACCTGGGCCCCTCGTCCGGGATGCAGGCAGCCCCTGGTGTCCTCTTGCTGGGCCAGACGCCCACCCATCACCACCTGCTCACTGCACTCTTCGCCTGGCTCCTGACCCCAGCCTCCTTCTCAGAGATCCTGGCCAACTCCACCCTCCTGACTTCTGCGCCCCTCAGTGGATCCTGCACAGCCATCTCTCAGCCCTGCTTACAGGCGCACCGGCTAATTAACCCCAGAGCCTTCACTCCTCCAAGGGAGATTTTGAGAAACCACTGGGAGAGGGGTGGGAGGCAGGCAGCATCTCCCCTCCCCCACCCACCCCTTGCACAGGCCCCCAGGCCTGCGGCTGCACCACAGCATCTTCTGGGCCCCAGGACAACTCAATAGCAACCTCAGCTGCCTGCTTGGGCCCTCAGTGAGTCACCCACGAGCCTGCGCCTTGAGCTCCAGCCAGCCCTGCAAAGGCCACTGGTCTAAGAAGCCCCAGGGGTCCCTCAGCCCAGCCAGGGACCCTCACTGTCTAAGAGCGGGAGGGTGGAGAGCTCTGCCCTCCTCCACGGACCGTGAGCCTCCCACTCCCTGGGATCGCTCATTGTGTTGATCCTGGACAAGGCCCCCTGGCGCACGGAGCGCCTGGCCAGTACTCGTGCCCCGCTCACACCCAGGGATCCTGCACAGCCCCCGTGCGTCCGTGACCTTCACAGCCACATCAGCTGAGCTTCCTTTACAACAGGATTTGAGGTTTTGGTTCCCCAGTTCTCAGGGTCTCACCTCTGTCCAGCAGGGGAGCACAGACTGTGACATCAGCACAGCCTCCCACACACACCGCTGGGACCCAGGAAACCACTGTCCACCCCCACAGGGGACAGCGGGCTCTGCAGATCCCCACCCATAGCCCCCAGAACCCACCCACAGGCCTTGGGGACCCCCTCCCTGAGGGCACAGGAGCCCCACAGGAGCTGTTCACTGGGAAAACGATGCCCCATTTATGGGGCCCTGTATCCTTCATGATCCAAGAAGGACATCCCCTCAGCCTCCAGCCTGCCCACTCCTCCCTTGCCAGCCCCTGTCCTGCCTGCTAACCCTCCCAGAAGCAGCTCCCATGGCCCCCCGGGAGCTGACCCTGAGCACCCCAGCTCCCAGCTCTGGGCTCCAGGCTCCAGGCTCACTCGCACTCTTGGTGGATCCACATGTGGCAGCCAGGACTCGTCAGCAGGGAGAACACCTGGTTTCTAGTGTTTGCCAACATCCGTGGCGAAAAGGCCACACGCTCACTGATTTCAAGCCACACTCACTGGTCGTGGAGCTGGGAAGTGATGCACAAAACCAACCCGCCCAAGCCGGTTCCTGCCACCTCCAGCACACGGCTGCGATTGGGTGAGCCTCGCGTTTGGAGATGCCCATTTCTCACACAGCACAGCCCCTGAACGCCAGCCAACGACTTTCTAGGAAGAAGAGGCCGTCTGTCTGTTCCACACTGGGTGGGAAGCCTGCTCAGGGACAGCAGGTCCATCTCCAGCACAGCGGCACCCTCAGATGCTAAGGGCATCATAAGCGCATTGCATTTCCTCCTTCAAACTTCACTGTCCTCCTCAAGGAGCTAAGCAAAGCCTTGATCACTCCTCACCTCGTCCTCCCTCACCAGCGAAGCCTCCATCCACCTGCCCGCCAGCTGTGGGCCTCTGCGGACATACAATGCCTTTCTCTTCCGGAGCCCGGCATGCCTGGAGGCAGAACTCAAACCAGACAAACTGATTCCATTCCTGCCTCTACGACAAAACCGTCTTATCACGGGCAGATCCTCAGTGGTCTCACCTGTAAAATGGGATAGTACCTCCTCCTCCAGGTGATTGGAACACTAAATAGAGTGCAAGAGCAGGGCACAGGGCAACACAACAGGCCCAACACCTGCTACTGTCACTTCCATTCTTCCCAGACCAGAGGCTGAGCTATCATCAGACAATGTCGCCACCTGGTGGCCGTACTCAGAACTTCCCCAGTGGAAAATGATGATTCTGGATTTCAGAAAAGCAGGAAATCGCTTAGAGGAGGCACTAGGTTCCTGGGGAAAATAAAATTAAGATTTATTAATTTTTTGAAAGGCAGAGTTATAGAGAGGCAAAGGCAGAGAGAGAGGTCTTCCATCTGCTGGTTCACTCCCCCAGATGACCGCAACAGCCGGAGCTGGGCCAATCAGAAGCCAGGAGCCAAGAGCTTCTTCCAGGTATCCCACGTGGGTGCAGGGGCGCAAGGACTTGGGCCATCTTCTACTGTTCTCCCAGGCCATAGCATAGAGCTGGATCGGAAGTGGAGCAGCCGGGACTCAAACTGGCACCCATATGGGATGCCGGCACTGCAGGCGGCAGCTTTACCCACTACACCACAGCGCCAGCTCCAGAAACTCATGGTTTATGAGAGGTCTCTCATTACTATAGAAGACCCTGGGCACTGGCAGCTGGAAATCCAGGGTTGGGTCCTGGCTTGGCCAAATATCAACTGTTGGACTCTACGCAAGTTGTCACCTCTGTCGTCCTTTCTCTAGTTTCCTGGTCTGTAAGTGGGGATATCGATTTCTTCCACGTTAGAGAAACACTCGTGGGGCCTGCACTGTGGTGCAGAGGGTTAAGCTGCTACCCGCAACACCAGCATCCCAAAGAGCGTGGGTTTCAATGCCAACTGCTCCACTTCCAAAGCATCTCCCTGCTAATGTGCCTGGGAAGGCAGTGGAGGATGCCCAAGTACCTGAGCCCTTCCACCCATGTGGGAGACCCAGGTGGAGTTCCTGGCTCCTGGCTTCGGCCTGGCCCAGCCCTGACCATTGAGCCATTTGAGGAGTGAAGCAGACGATAGCAGATTCTCTCTGTTTCTCTCTATAACTCAAATAAATAAATAAATAAATAAATCTTTTAAAAAAAAATACTCGTTCAGTGTTGTTGCCTCCCCTTGCTCTTGGCCTCTCCTAGATCCTAGGAAATGTCACCATTGTGGCTCCTGCACCCCTCAAGGCCTCGTCTTCTCCACCCTGTTTTCAGGGGCACTAACTTCCTCCAAGACCCCGCACCTCTCAGAGGAGGATGCCTCTCAGAAAGACCATGGTCTTATCCGCAGTGCTTCAGGCCCAAAACCTCAAGGTGGGGACAATGTTGGGTGGCAGTGAGACCCCTGGCGGCACACTCATGCTAAGTGCAGTCCAGAACAATGCATGAGGTAGAAGACCAGGTCCCTGCTTACCATAAAGGAGCCCCTGGTCTGGAGACAGCTACCGAGCCCAAGCACCAAAGAACCCTCTTCCCACCAATGAGGTCTCTCCCACAATGAGGCTGCTCTGGCTGGACCCAGACCCTGGGGTGGTCAGGGTGGGGGACCTAAGTCCCAGGTCAGGGAACATCCTGGCACTTCCTGACCCCGGCCAGGAACTCCTCTCTGGTGAGCAGGTGGCTCACGATGCCCAGCCCTGGGGACCTGGCTGGCCAGCGCCCTGCAGGTTATCAGCCCTCCTCCTCTGTCGGGGGAAGCCTGGGCTTTAGAACAGGGCAGAATCGGGTGTGAATCTCACCTGCCGCTTATCACCTGCACGAGCCAGGCCTAAGTGCTGAACTTAGCTGAGCCTGGGAGCTGATCACAGCCCTTGACGTATGCACCTGCTTCAGGGAGTCTCTGGGCTTGGTGAATGAGGCCCTGCAACGCGTCCAGTGAGGTCCCTGGCAGATGCTCAACAAACACTAGGATTTTATCCAGGATCCCTTACCTAGGGAGCTCCTTCCCTAGGAACGCGCAGGCTTCCTAGACCAGAAGCCCAGGGGCGCCACCTGGTGGCACGCACTTTCCTAATCCTCTTTAAAAAACCAAAACTGTCCTTTTCGGGTTTTTTTAGAGGCAGAGACCAACAATCCGAACTCCCATCCAATCCCCTGGTTCACTTCCCAAAGGCCGTTACAGCCGGGGCTGGCCCAGAGCCGGGAGCTGGGAACTCAGTTCAGGTCTCCTGAGAAGCCCAAGGTCGCAGAGGGCAGAGGGGAAGCCAGACTTCCAAACCCAGCAAGTAGATGTCCCCGTGGACAGTGCTGGCCCTGGAAGCCAGGACAGACGGACCTCCTCCCTCCCTCCTCCAGTTTCCAATCACCTCCCGCTGGCCATCTCAGGCCATCTCCACGCTGACCACAGCAGGAAGAATGACCCCCCCAACCCCTCCCCCCAGTTCCCAGGAAAGAAAACCAGCTCAGAGTGGGGGAGGTGGGGGTGGAAAGGGAGACAGAGATGTCACTGGAGGAGCAGGAATGGCCGCCGACTGGAGCACCCTTTCTCAATCCTATCTAGGATCTGCTTCCAGGGACCAAAAAGCTGCAGGGCTGCACATCACGCACCTGAATGACTCCCAGCCCAGGAAAACTCCCCGCCCCAGGCACCTGCCTGCACTTCCCAGAGTCTGTGTCAAGGGGTGGCCGAGGCGCCCTCGCTCTGCTCCCTCAAGACTTTCACTTCAGAAGTTTCCCGGCTCTATCACGAACTAAGATCTGAGAGGCAAGATGCTCAAGGCAGCTTCCCCTCCCCCAAGTGGAAACCCACCTGCTGCCAGTCTTGTCCTGCCTCTCACAGGAAATACCAGCCCACAATAACTCCCACCCCCTAAACTAGGTCCTCACCCCCGACTTCTCACCTGGGCTCCTGTCACCCCAGGGTTGGCTGCCAACCACTCAATCCAGGGCCATCTGAACTGCCGTCCCAGCTGTCGACCTGTCACCCCTTGCCGGTTTTTCTGGCTGTAACGATTCCCAGCCAAGCTGTGGTCAAGACGATGGGGAAGAGCCAGACGCTTAGACACGCGAAGCAGCACCTGCAAGCCCCACCCAAGCCTCCCTCTCAGCCACCTGCAGCCCCGCCCACTGGCAGAGCCTTGAAACTATCGCCACCTGGTGGCTAAAGCTCAAACTGCAGCTATGGATTTCCTTAAAGGAGGTCTCCTTTGGGCCAGCACCACTGGGAAACAAAGACTCATTGTCTTCAGAGACCCTGGTCTTGTGGGACATGGGAGCAGAAATCCTTTCCGAGCACGGTGCGAGGGCTACAGCACGGGGGCGCCACGGGATGCCCATATCCCATATAGAGCCCCAGCTCCTTCCAAACCAGCTTCCTGCTCATGCACTTAGAAAGGTGACAGGTGATGGCTTGGGTACCTGAGTCCCCATCATCCTCGTGGGAGACCGGGATCCAAGCTTCAGCCTGGCCTAGCCCCAGCTGTTACTGCCATTTGGGGAGTAAACCAACACTCTGCCGCTTTCTCTCTCTCTCTCTCTATGGCTATCTCTCCCTTCTCTCCCAGCCACTCTGCCTTCCAAATAAATAAATGAATGAATCTTGAAAAAAAAAAGTTAAAAAAAGCAACAGCAGCCATGTTGAAAGCTGAAATAAACCAGGAAGGCATCTGGGAGGAGGGGGCAGGATGACCCACAGAGGCAGGTGGAGCTCACAGGCCTCCAGGGAGGAGAGGGATTTCGGGAATGGGAAAGCATGTGGCTGGGGCCCTAAGGCCCAGATCTCTGCTCCAGATGAAAGCCACGCAAGATGAAAACTGGAGAAGCCTTGGGGCTTGCACTTGGCAAAGTGGCTGACATGACAGTCGGGACACCTGTGCCCGTATCAGTGCCTGGGTTCCAGTCCCAGCTCTGTTCCCAAGTCCAGCTTCCTGCTTCTGTACACCCTGGAAGGCAGCAAATGATGCCTCCAGTACTTGGGCCCCTGCCATGTACCTGGGAGACCCAGACTGGGTTCTGGATCCTGGCTTCAGCCTGGCCCAGGCCCGGCTTACAGGCATTGGGGAGTGAACCAATGGATGGAAGATCCCTCTCTCTCTCTCTCCTTTCAAATCAAATAAGAAGCAGAGAAAGAGCAAACATCAAAAACAGCAGGAGTCTGATCCAAGGCGGGGCCTAAGGGGTGCTGGAGGCTGGCCAGAGCAGGGGCTTGAACCAGCACAAGTGGGCATCTCCTGCAGGTGATGGTCACCAGGCAGCAAGGGAGCCCATCGCCCCCACAGCTCCTGGGAGTGACGCAAGGTTGAGGGTCTCAGCACCGGGGACGGATGCCCTCAGGCTGGGAAGGGAGAGCCGATTCCTGCCACTGCTAGCATCAGCATCCGGTGTGCACTGGGGAGGTGGGTGGGCCCTGTGGCCAAGCCTAACGGGGTGATGTCTGCCAGCAGAGGTCCGATGGCCATGGTGAGAGCAGAACTCAGCAGCAGGTTCCTGGAAAGGTGCCCGCTCAGAGCCAGGCCCAGCCAGCAAGGAGGGCGTGGAGCAACCAGGAGAAGTCCCCCTCACCGTGCAGGAGGGAAGGCTCAGCCAACAGACAGGGACAAAGGCCAGCAGGGCCCAGTGTCGGGATGAAGACACATGCATGCACAGACCGCCGCCTCCCACCTCCAGGATCACCGATCCAGGTGAGGCTGCAGGCAGAGCCCGTGGCCTTGGCAGGAAACAGAGCCTCTGAGGCCAAGGACAGCCTGGTGGCGCGGTGCCCTGGGGCTTCCCATGGGCCCCTGGTAGCTGGCGCCAAGTGAACACGTGCAGGACGCCAGGACCACGCAGCTCCCCCAAGATTTTGGGGTGGAATTTGTGGAACGGAGACGACGACCCTGAGGCCCAGCTCACGAGGAGAACTCAGCAGCCCAGCCCAGCAGTGACTTCCTCCTCCGCGGCATCACCTCAGGCTGGGAGGGAACTCTGCACCTGCAAAGAATCCCAGGCCCCGGCTGTGCTCAGAGGCTCCTGAGCCTCACAGAGGAGGCTCCTCCCCCCACCCCTGACCCAGCCTCAGCAGCACCTGCTCCCACACCTGTCCGCCCTGCAGAGCCTGAGGGCCTGGAGCAAGCTCAGGACAGGGCACAGGGCATTCACACCACGTGCCCAGGAGTTGCTCTCCAACCTGAGCCCACGGCCTCACCCAGGTCCCGGGGCTGGGCAGCTGGCTCTCCCTGAGTCCTGACGAAGGGGCTGGCACCCAACCCAGACACCTGAGCTCCCTCCTTTGCACTCAGCCCACTCTTCACGTGCCCAACCTGCATCCGTGCAAACTCTCAGGAGCCCCCTCCAGTACCTGGGATCCGGGGTGACGACCACGGCAGATCCACTTAAAGAGCACAAAAGAGGGGGCTGGAGACATGAGGCTGCTTCTCCAGGGCCCCACTCTGCCCCTCACTGGTCCTGCCACGCCCCTCACCTCCGCGCTGCCCGGCCCTGGACCCCTCACCTGGGGTCCTTTCCTGATTTCATTCTCTTGCCTCAGCTGTTTTGGGGGGAAAAGGCTGAGTGTTTTACTGTGAAATGCACAAGAAATGCAGATTTAATCTTTCAATGCAGATTAAAGACGCACCCACTGAAATCTAAGGAGCCATAGTGCAGGGTGAGAGGTGGGAGGCCCCGGGGCTCGGCCTGGGTCGCTGTTTCTTGTTCCGGGGAGGTGAGCAGTGCGCACAGGGGAGAGGAGAGCATGCTGGGACTGAGCTCTGTCAGGTGCTCCACGGGGTGGAGAGCCTGCATTGTGGGTTGGAAGCAAGAGGCGGTGGAGCAAGCAGGAAAGTTCGGTGTGGGGACAGGAGTGGAATGTCCACAGGGAGAAGGGGCAGCGTGCAACCTGTACTAGGTGCCCGCCACATGCCCGGCGCGGTGCCAGGAGCCTGCACTGGGATCTCAGGTGAGTCCACCTCTGCCGACCTCCCATGATGCACCTGTGTGCCAGGACATGTGCACAAGGCTCCTGGGATGGCGAGGGACAGCAGCCGAGACTCAAGAACACGTATCTGTGCTCGCACCTGTGTGAGTCCCAGACACAGGCCAAGGCAAACCAGCATGTACCAGGATGTATGCCAAGGGGGTCAAGCTGTGGGAAACCCCCGGGGGATTGTCTGGGGGGAGGGGAGGGAGGAGACCTTGTGATGGCCAAGGGGCACGAAGAGAGTCCCTGGGTGCTGCTGGTGACCCAGTGCTGCTTAGGTGCTATGCTTGCTGCAACCTGTGATAATGTAATGCGGCCATACGTTCATTTCCCATACTTTTCTGAATATTGTTTCTCATAATTAAAAAGGCCTTTTGGGGCCGGCCTTGTGTGTAGGGAATAAAGCCACCGCCTGCAATGCCAGCATCCCATACGGGTGCCGGTTCGAGTTCCAGCTGCTCCATTTCCAATCCAGCTCTCTGCTGTGGCCTGGGAAAGCAGTAAAGGATGGCCCAAGTCCTTGGGCCCCTGCACCCACGTGAGAGACTCAAAAGAAGCTCCTGGCTCCTGGCTTCGGATCGGCGCAGCTCCAGCAGTTGCAGCCAATTGGGGAGGGAACCATCGGATGGAAGACTCTCTCTCTGCCTCTGCCTCGCCTTTTCTCTCTGTGTAACTCCAACTTTCAAATAAATGAACAAATCTTTTAAAAAAAAATCCTTTAACAGAACCATACCGTGGATAACTTCTGAGCATAAAGTGTTTTTCAATTTATTTGTATTTTTTTCCTTAGGATTGATTCACAGATATGGCTGACTTCTGCTTCCCACTAATATGAACCCTAGGAAGCAATAGATGATGGCTCAAGTGCTTGGATCTCTGCTCTACATGTGGGAGACCCAGGTTGAGTTCTGAGGCTCCCTGGCTCTCTCCCTCCCCCTCCCCCTTCCCTCCCCTTCCCCCTCCTTCTTGCTCTCCCCTTCAAATAAAATAAATATAAATATTTTTAGTTTTAAAAAATCAATTAAATAGACACAGGGACCTGTGTGTCGCCAACCCAGACCTCGCCCATGGTGCACTCCTTCCATCCACAAGGGCTTCCTGAGTTTATGCTGTTCCAGGCACCGTGGCAGGCACCTAGGCCGTGTGCAGAGACAAGTCCCACAAACCCCACCCCCCACCCGCCCGGTGCTCAGCATTGTGTTAGCTGGAGAAAGGGACTTCACAGTGACCGTGAGGAGACAGGAAATGACACAGCCAGTCAGTGACGGAGGTCTGAAAGGGGAGCAGAAAAGAGAGGATCAGGACCCGGGGCAGGGGGGCCACCGGCCGGCTGACATCAGGAGGTCAGAACAAGCATTGTGAAAGCTTCCAAGAAAAGACTGGAAGGAGAGGAGTGAGCGGCCAGCCAAGCAGATGTCCCGGGGAACGGCTCGCAGGCACCCGGACCCTGAGGCGGGACGTGCCCTGTGCCTTCCAGGAAGAAGAGGCAGTGTGGCTGGAGCAGATGTGAGCGCTGGCACACAGGAAGGAGACGGGAGCCAGGTCAGCTCTCTCCTGACCTACAACCTGGGGATGCTGGAGCCAGAAGGGAGCTTGGAGACTGGGTGGTGACCCACCACGTGCCGGAGAGATGAGAAAATGAGGTGGGCAGACTTGGATTCCTGAGTGGTCCTCCTCAAACCCAACTCTCCTTTTTTTTTTTTTTTAAGATGTATTTATTGGCCAGCGCCGCGGCTCAATAGGCTCATCCTCCACCTTGCGGAGCCGGCACACGGGGTTCTAGTCCCATCGGGGCACCAGATTCTGTCCCGGTTGCCCCTCTTCCAGGCCAGCTCTCTGCTGTGGCCCGGGAGTGCAGTGGAGGATGGCCCAAGTCCTTGGGCGCTGCACCCCATGGGAGACCAGGAGAAGCACCTGGCTCCTGCCATAAGATCAGCGTGGTGCACCGGCTGCAGCGCACCTACCGCGGCGGCCATTGGAGGGTGAACAAACGGCAAAGGAAGACCTTTCTCTCTGTCTCTCTCTCTCTCACTGTCCACTCTGCCTGTCAAAAAAAGTATTTATTATTTATTTGAAAGAAAGAGTTACAAACAGAGAGAGAGAGATACAGGTCTTCCGTCTGCTGGCTTACTCCCCAAATGGCCACAACCGGCTGATCCGAAGCCAGGTGCCAGAAGCTTCCTCCAGGTTGGGCAACCTTCCACTGCCTTCCCAGGTCATTAGCAGGGAGCTGGATCGAAGTGGAGCAGCAGGGACTTGAACCGCTGCCCATATGGCCGCCCACATGGGATGCCGGTGCAGAAAGCAGAGGCTTAACCTACTACTCCACAGTGCTGGCCCCAAACCCAACTTTTGATAGAGTAGATCTTGCCTGGGCTGTGCTCTCCTCCCTCGGATGCCACCTCCACCACCATCACCTCTACCACCCCAAATGAGAGAGACAACACAAGGGACCCCAGCTGCAAGGCTGGGAGATCCGGCTCCTACTGCTGCTATTGCAACATATTCCACCAGGGGGCGCTGAGCCCATGCGCAGCTTCTACCTCCATCCCCGGGCCTCCCTGCAGGAGCGGCCCTCTAACCACTCTGCCCCTGACTCCAGGCCACCGAGGGTCTCTCTCCCTTCGGTGCCTGCCCCTTTTGCTCAATGTCTCTCCTCCCTCTGTCCTGAGTATGGAGTAGGGGATCCCAGCTCCCAGCCTGGGTGTTGAGGGTGGAGGAGGAAGGGGGGACAGGCAGGGGATGGCCTGGGGACCCAGGGTGGGTGGGGTATGGACCGCGCACAGTCACCAGTGTTGTCTCCTTCTTGCTCCCCAGGGCTGGCTCTTGCTCTTTCCCTGTTGTGTTTGTTGCTGAGGGGTCTCCAGGGACTCATTTAAAGCCAGGGAACTGGGCGCCCTGGGGACGAAGGCAGCCGGGAGACTCAGGAGGGGGAGGAGCGGTGCTGCCTGCTGGACCTTTGCTGGGCCAGAGCTCTCGGAAGAGGCATGGTATCCCCCCCACACACACACCCTGACCCCAGACCTTACCGCTGTGCAACGGCAACCGCTGTCCCTAGGGAAGGGGAGCTCAAGGCGCCCTCGAAAGGGACCACCTTCCAGATACCCTCATGACCCCTGGCTGTCTCCCGGTGAGAGCTCGCGCGGGCCATGCCCCCAAACCCGCTCTTCCCGGGGCCCACAGTTGGGGCTCCCATGCAGACAGGGTGGTGTTGCTGCGGTGCCCTTATCAACCCTGGGGGTGCAGGCGCTGTGCGCCCAGGCCACACCCGCCTGGCACACATGCCCAGCTCTGGAGAGAAGGGGCAACCCAGGGAGACAGCACCCTGCAGCACGACGGGGCTTGGGGACAGGGGGAGCAGTGTGGTGTCTGTCAACCCCACTGCCCTCTAGCTCCCACCCTTCCCCCAACCTTGACATTGCTACACCCCATGCCAAGGAGTAGAAGCCGCCGGGAGTCCCCAGCTGACCAAGAAAACAGACTCCTCCCCTGAACTTTGGTCTTGCTTAGTGGCAGGACAGCGGCCAAGATAAGGTTTCCCCTCTGCAGGGCAGACTTCCTGCTAGCTCTAGCCAGGGGAAACCCCAGAAGCTGACCCGGCCCTGCCCCCAGGGACTCACAAGGCTTTGCCTTCCTGAAGGCAGGGGGCAGGGCTGGGGCTGGGGCAGGCCAAGGAGCAGAGACTGGGAGGCGAGGCAGGGGCTGGCGAGGTACCCTGGGTGGGACAGAGGAGCCAGAGGGCAGAGAGAGAGACACAGAGAGAGGGAGGAGGATGGAGAGGTGGTCTCTTTCACCCACTGTCTTCTGAGTATCAGGTTTATCACCATCAGCCAGCGCAGGGGAGAGCTGGGAGAGAGCTGAAGGAGGGGGTAGGGGCGGAGACGTGTGGGAGGCCGCTCTGTTGTTAGGAGCAGTGCGGGAGGGAGGGATCGTGATGGGGCCTCGGCCAGGGAAGACAGGTGGCCGGGCCCACTCCCCACGCGCTGAGAGCTGGTGGTCCAGGAGGGGCATGGAGGAGCGAGGGGGCGGGAGTGAGGGGCGCCCACGGCGCTGGGAGAGGAAGGCGCAGAGCTAGGGAGTGGTCCTGGGCGGGAGCGGTTATTCTCGGCCGTTCCCCTGGAGATCCCATTGCGGCCCCCTCACAGCAGCTGCGATCTGCTGGGCTCTGTGCTCCCCCTGGAGCAATAGGGGCCCAGGCCAGGAGTCCCAGCCAAGGGGCCAGGCCTCACCTTCCCAGAGGTGAGCACGCCCCGCCCCCATCCTCTCCCTCCCTCCTCCTCCGCGGAGCTCTCCTGGACTGACCGGTCCCCACCCCACTCCTCCAGGGCCCTGCATCCTCACAGCCATCACCAAACACTGCTGGTTGCTGGGTGTTGGGAGGTGGCTGTGTAAGTCTTCGCACTGTGGTTTCCTGGGTGTGTCTCCCATTAGGAGTGACTCCAGGGCAGGGGCCTGGATGTCAGGGCAGGAGCCAGTCCACGGGAGGGGTGGGGGATTGCCCAGTGGATTTTTACAGAATCCTGGTTCAATGGCCCCTCTCCCCCTCAAAACCTATCTGAGCCTCATCTCTGCATTCCCCACCCCCACCCCAAGCCGTCCACTGCTCCCGATTTCCCGTTCTCGGCCAACAGGGAGTTCCGCCGTCCTCGGATCCACCCAGGCTTGAACCCTCAGGGTCGCGTTGACCCACAGACGCTCAGCCCCAGCCCTGCCTCTGCCAGGGCTCTGACCCGGTCCCCTCCTTGCTCTTCAAGTCAGCAACCGCTCGGGAGCACCTTCCGGGCCGGCTGCGGTGAGGAAGCCAGCAGCCGTGCCCTGCAGGGAGCGTGCACGGGGCAGGCCGACAGTCCCGGCCCGAGCACTGTCCAGGAGCACTGGGACTCAGACGGGTGGGAAAGCCTGGCCAGCCGCTTTTGCTGCTCCTTCTTGGGAGGAGTGAGGTTCCAGCTCTCCAGCGGCTGACTGGGTGGCCTTGGACAAGTTCTGCAAAGCCTTGAGCCTTTGTTTCCTCAACAACAGTATGGGAATGATAAAAACCCTTGCAAGGATTGGGGAAGATTAGCTGTAAGAATAGGCAGCGTTTGCTGGCTCCCATTACACACCAAGCCCCAGCCGAGCTGTTTTGTATGTACCGTGTCATTGAATTCTGCAACACAGGTGACGTGATTATCCCCATGTGCAAAGGAGCTGAGGCTCCAGGACCTTAAGGAAATTGTCCAGGCTAGCCCCACCGATGAGGACGGGAGCCAGGATTCCACACAAGGCTGTGTTTCCTAATCTGATCCAGCTCTCGCACAAAACTTACAACTTCAAATCACGTGTCATAAAAGCTCACTTTTTTCCTTAAGACTACTCACTGCCTGGTTCCGTGTGGATGGCTCAGCTTGCTAAAACCCTTAGCACACCACTAAGCTGCAGACAACACTATGTTCTGAGGAAACCAGGGCTTGGCAGGTTAAGTAATGCCCACGTGCAGGCACGGAGCTCCGTGCAGAGCCAGACTGACCCCAGAGCCTCTCGTCTGCCTGACACCCACAGACAGATCAGCGCGTCGCCTCCCAGGCTCGCACAGTCGCCGGCTTGTTCTCCCTTCTTGCTTTGCTAAAATTCCCACCCACTCTGCACACCACCTCCGACTTGCTCCCACCCGTCTTCGGATTCCTACTCACCGTGCAAGGCCCAAAGGAAGTGCCCTCTTCCCACGAAGCCCCACCCCCCCACCCCACCCCCCGCTGATTCCGCCAAGCCTCCCTCGGATGCACATAGCATGTCACCCTGATCCCAGGCCTTGGGATGCTCCTATCTGATTGACGGCATAACTAGAGATTGCTTGGCTTCGTCTTCTGTTTACTCAATACTTAGAAGTCTTGTATTCCCAGGGCGCTCCATCCCTGACTTTCCGTTTTCACACTCTGCCTCCTCCCCCCTCACTTGGCAGAACACTAGCACACAGTAGGTGCTCATTTAAAGAGGCGTAGAGGGCGCTGGAGAGCAGGCCGTGAATTACATTTGCATCTCGTGGTCTGGATGCGAGACAAGGAGACTTCAGCGAGTTCGTGGGAAAACGGAACGAACCGCTTATTTCAGTGTAGAAAAACTGGAATCCGTGTGTGTGTGTGTGTGTGTGTTTCATGATGCACTTTCCATGAACTTTTTGAAGACCCTGCAGCTGTTCCTGAGAGTGCAGTACAAACCTCACCTGAATGCAACTCAGGACCAGCCAAAGGGTCGCTTTCCCCTCCTCCTCCCCACCAGCAGCACCCTGGGGAAGGGAGGAGGGGGTAATGGCGGGACAGGGGAAGCGGGGGTGGGTGGGGGCCTTCGGGCAGCACTTTCTCCCGGTGTGTCTCCGCAGCGACCCGCCAGTCCTACAGGGTCCCGCACTCGGACCCCCGCTTGCCAATGCCATCTTGAAAGTCTCCATGATGCTGGAACAAGGCACCCACATCTTCGTTTTGCCCTGGGCTCCACAAATGACGAGCTGTCCCTGCACAGTCCTCTCCGCAACCCCGCGGCCTCCACCGACAAAGGTGAAACCGCAGCCCGGTGTCCGACAGCCGACAGCCGGGGCTCCTTCCTGGCGCTCGCCGGCGCCCACTACCGAACCTCGCCTGCGCGCTCCCGGGTCTGCCTGGGGGTGTCACAGTCTACATCCCCGAGGCGCACGCCCCCTCCCGCTTTCCCAGGGGAGTCAGAGCTTTGTGCAGAGGCTGGTTCAGAGTCCACATCCCCCGCCCCGTGCGGTTGTCAGCAGGAGGTGCAGGGGAGAGCTGCGGGCTGGGCTCGCAGGGGAGAGCTGCGGGCTCCTGCGGAGGTGCGGCAATGCAGAGAAAGCAGCGGCCCCGCGCAGGGCATTCTGAACCGCCCGTTCCCTCCCTACGCGCCTAATCACCCCTCTCCCCTCCCCTCACCGACGGCCTGCGCTCTATCTCGGGGCCTTTTCTTATCATGTCTTGAACATGAACACTGCTTGTCTCTGCTTCTGAAACTTTGTACAAAATGCAGGCTTCTAGAACATTCCCCGGGGCTACCGTTTCTCAGCTCGGTGCCCACCACCTCCTCCACAGGGCCTTCTTGGGTGCCTTCTCCATTCCATCTCTCTTTTTCTTGGGGCAGAATCTTATTGCAGTATACTTCCTTATGGCTTCCTGCCTCTTCCCACACCCCGCCTCAAAGGGGGCAGATGCTAGGTCCTTGTGTAGAACCTAAGCGCCTGAGGCCAGAGACCTTGGCCCTGGGGAAATGCTCCCCACCACATCAGAATGTCCCTTCTGAGCTCTGAGCTGCGTGTGAGCTCCAGGTTTGTGACAGACAGTGGAACGCACCTGCCCCTCCTGGCCTTCTCACAGTGTGTGATGGAAGCCAACTCCAAAAAGAAGGCTGAGCTCCCAGGGTCAGATAATCGGTACCTAAAGGCACCTCTGTCCTCGGCGACGTGGGGGTGAAGGTAATCTCACAGTGCAGGAGGAAAATCCCCCAGAGAAATAGGAGAGCCAGGGCCAGTGCTGTGGTGCAGGGGGTTAATGCCCTGGCCTGAAGCACTGGCATTCCATATAGGTGCCCGTTGGAGACCTGGCTGCTCCACTTCTGATCCAGCTCTCTGCTATGGCCTGGGAAAGCAGTAGAAGATGGCCCAAGTCCTTGGGCCCCTGCACCCATGTGGGAGACCCGGAAGAAGCTCCTGGCTCCTGGCTTCAGATCAGCACAGCTCCCCATTGCGGCCAACTGGGGAGTGAACCAGCGGATGGAAGACCTCTCTCTCTCTCTCTGACTCTCCTCTCTCTGTGTATAACTCTGACTTTCAAATAAATAAATAAATAAATCTTAAAAAAAAAGTAGGAGAGCCAAATCTGAAATTCCATCTCCATGGGGGATGGAACGCTTCCATGACTGGGTTGCCCTGATTCGGGTTCTGAGGACTGGGGGGAGTGTCCCCGTATCCCAGGCTACGGTTGTGGCTGGTCCCTCCAACACGTCATGAGCAGAGCTTTCGTTTGTCCACTTAACAATGGAAGGAAAAGGGAGGCGACACCAAGTGAAGCTGTCACATTCTGGAATGAATCCTGCAGTCCTTTTCCCATTTCTTTCAGCCCAGATCCCTCCCACCCAATCCCAATGTTCAGGGGAGGAGAAGCGAGGGCCTCCGCTCCCAATTTTACCCCTAAATTTTTTCATCTAAACATGAAATAATTTGAAGAGTAGAGTCCACTCTTGCAGGAGAGGAGTAAGTTTTAGCCAATAACCTTCCCAAAGTTCAAGTGAACTTCGGTCCTTTTATTTTTTTTTTTTTTCGAAGTTTTTTTATTTGAGAGGTAGAGTTACAGAGAGAGGAGAGATAGAGACAAAGGTCTTCCATCTGCTGGTTCACTCCTCAAATGGCCGCAACTGCCAGAGGTGGGCTGATCTGAAGCCAGGAGCCGGGAGGGAGCCTTCTCTGGGTCTCCCACACGGGTGCAGGGAGGGGCTCAAGGACTTGGGCCATCCTCTACAGCTTTCCCAGGCCATAGCAGAGAGTAGGATCAGAAGATGAGCAGCCAGCAATAGAACTGGCACCCATATGGGATGCCAGCGCTGCAGGTGGAGGTTTAGCCTACTGCCGCCACAGCACCGCTGGCCCCAAACTTTGGTCCTTTAATCAGTAACAGCCATGTGATTGACTGTATTTGGATTCTGATAATTATCTCTGAGAATATTTTGATAGAGGTCATGACAAGCCCTTCTTACCCGTGAAGGTCCTTTGTGCCCATTCAAAATATTATGAAAAAAACTTATCTTGTCTTTATTTTGTCCTGTAATCCAATGTTATATAATAAACCACCTTAGAGGCCAGCATTGTGGTGCAGTGGGTATAGCCACCATTTGCAACACCAGCACCCCATATCAGAGCGCCAATTGGAGTCCTGGCTGCTCCACTTCCAATCCAGCTCCCTGGATTGGGAGCAGAAGATGGCCCAAAGTGCTTGGGCCTCTGCCACCCATGTGGAAGTCTTGGATGGAATTCCAGGCTCCTGGCTTCAACCTGGTCAGCCCTTGCTGTTACGGTTATGTTGGGGAGTGAATCAGCAAATGGAAGATCTTTGTCTGTCTGTCTGTCTGCCTGTCTCCCTCTGTCTTTTTTTTAAAAATGTTTCAAAAATATAAACCATCCCAGGGGTGACATTGTGGCATAGCAGGTTAAACTGCCAAAATTTTGAAATCTATGTATGATTTTTTCATAACATGCATTTGCCATGAACTTTTTGAAGCCCCCACATATGCAGGGATTTCAAAAAGCATTTGCACCAAAATGAACTTATCTTTTATCTCCATGTTCCATAAGCGTTTTTTTTTTAAAGATTTATCTATTTATTTGAAGAGCAGAGTTACTGAGAGGCAGAGAGAGAGAAAGAGAGAGAGAGAGAGAGAGAGAGAAAGAGGTGTTCCATCCACTTGTTCACTCCCCAGATAGCCTCAATGGCTAGAGCTGTGCTGATGCGAAGCCAGGAGCTTCTTCCAGGTCTCCCACATGGATGCAGGGACCCAAGGACTTGGGCCATCTTCCACTGCTTTCCCAGGCCATAGCAGAGAACTGGATCAGAAGTGGAGCAACTGGGACTTGAACAGGTGCCCATATGGGATGAAGGCAGAGGCTTAACCCACTACGCCACAGCACAATTCCCCCACAAACTTTATGAAATGCCATCATGCATGCTTTCTCTAGCAGGGAGGCCAGTCTTCAGTGGCAGCTCAGGGTTACAGGAGAGCAAGGTGGAAGCTGCTCAGAGCTCTCACGCTGTCCCCTCTGCTGTCCTCCGTTGGTCAAGGCAGTCAGTGTTCAGCCAAAACCTGGAAGAAGCAGCACTCGATCCCCCTTCTCAAAGAAGGCCTATCAAAGAATCCAGACATCATTAATCTGCCACATGGGCTAACCTGATGCAGATTCAGAAGGAAAAATGCCTGAGAGAAGAAAGGGGGTGCCTGGTGGGAGGGTCTTACTGATGTAAGGTGAAGTCTCAGACTTGGCTGAGGCCCCAGAAGAAGGCAGCAAACATCTCAGCCTCCAAGACATCTCTCTTCTTCACACCTCAAATCAGGCGTGGTCTGGTCAGACCACAGGAGCTGTCCTCACTGGGTAATGCAAAATCCTGCCTGAGGTCTGGAACTCACTTTGCCCCCTTCTAGGACCTCTACTCCCCATCTCCTAACACGCTTGTCTTCTGCTTCTGTCCTAAGGAGTCCAGAGCCTTCTTCATTAGCCTTCTACCTCCCAGAACTGGTTTCTCTACCAGTACGGCCACCTTCCGTGTCCCGGGCACTTATTTGCGCCGCGGTCTTTCCTACGTGCTTTTATGCATTGTTGCCTGGACTCCTTGCAGGAAAGTGTGACTTTACAGATGAGGACATTGAACTTCAGAGAGGTTGGGCGACATGCCCAAGTTCAAACACGCCAACTCAGAAGTCCAGGATTCAAGCGCCATGCTATGCCTCTCCTTGTGTAGCTCTTTACTACTATTTAAATGAACCACCCAGATGGTTATGCCTGGGCCTTATACCTGGGGCTCCCAGAGACAGTGCAGGGGGCTGGCAGCCTTTACATGTGCCATCAAGGGTCCCTTTAGATGGCAGGGGAGGGGATGAGGAAACTCAGGAGCCCTGACTCCTTAGAGAAATGCAAGAAATCTCTTCTGTTGGAAATTTACAGTCAAGGTTTTTGTCATAGTGTGTGGGCAGGTGGTGAGGTTAAATTTGCGTATGCTATCATCGAAGACTAGTTACAGAGAGCTAAAAGAGAACCAAGCAGGAGTGAAGACTGGCAATCCAAAAGCACCATCATGACTCCCCACTTAACTGGAAGTTGGCCCCTGACCCCCTCAATTCTGTGGAATACAGCACCAAATCGGGAAGTGAAGAAAACACCAAAAGTAGCTGACACACCCTGAACCCGAGCCAGGTCATCAGGCCTCCCAGGAAGCCTCACACTGAGAAACATTAGACATTGACCGCTGGCTTCCCCATCCACGGTCCTTGGAGAACAAGGTAGGGTGCTGAGTGGAAGGCTTTCCAGAGAGGGAGCACTTTTGAGAGCAGAGGGACAGCAAACAACTCAGCAGCAAAGGACAATGGGACTGCGAAGTCGACAAGCTGTGCGCTACAGGTCACCTCACTTCAGTTTTTTGGTGTTTTGTTTTGTTTTGTTTTGTTTGTTTGTTTTTTGCCAGGCAGAGTTAGACAGTGAGAGAGAGAGAGATAGAGAGAGAGTTATAGACCGTGAGAGAGAGACAGAGAGAAAGGTCTTCCTTCCGTTGGTTCACTCCCCAAATGGCTGCTACGGCCGGCGCTGCGCCAATCCGAAGCCAGGAGCCGGGTGCTTCTTCCTGGTCTCCCAAGCGGGTGCAGGGACCCAAGTACTTGGGCCATCCTCCACTGCCCTCCCGGGCCACAGCAGAGAGCTGGACTGAAAGAGGAGCAACCGGGACTAGTACCCAGCCCCTCAAATGGGACTGGAACTGGGTGCTAGAGCCACAGGCGGAGGATTAGCCAAGTGAGCCACGGCGCCAGCCCAGAGAAAGCTTTGTTAACGCCTCACTGTGTGGTGTCTGATGCTTTCCTAAGGCCTTCCTCGCACGTCCTCTCACAGCAAGCCTGGGGAATAGGCAGGCAAGGAGACACACATTCTTCTCCAGGGCCACACAGATCAGCAGGCGGCAGAGCTGGGAATACTTAGAGTTCAGGGTGCCTGACACGGGGCCCCTGCCCCCACACTGTGACTGGGCCCTTTCCTCTGCACTGTGACACCTGCCTGCTTCACAGTGATGACCATGAGTCACCCACAAAGGTTTGTTTACGTCTAGTAAACCCTGATGAAGAAGACAGGGAAGTAGGTAGTTCTTTTTTTTTTAATGTTTTATAAAAATAGAGTTTGGCATTCAGGATCATGTTCAGCTTCCTGGTCTCCACTACATTCTAAACCATAGTCACTTGTCTTTTATATCTAATCGCCATATGGCACAATAATGTTGACGCGCGGCATCATCCAAGTGTGCCTCTTGGCTTTGCTGGCAACAATGGTGCCTCTCCATCTCTATCCTACTGGCTGGATTCTGTTTCCTCCTCTCGCCTGAACTCTCCTAGAATTTCAGATTGAGATGCGTGCCTCCAGCTTTGACATCTCCAATTTCTCTTCCACTCACATCATCCTGTCCAAACCAATAGGAGAAGAGCCACAGTTCCTTAGCCCTAACGGAGGACTCACTCCACAATCCAACCACGGCCTCTTGTCATGTCACTGCCTGCTCTACATTTGAACTCCTATGGCACCACAGGCTCTAACCACTGAGTTTCTCGCAAAATCTGATGACCTCTGTTCTTGTTATTATTTTCTCTACCTACCATGCCCCTTGTCCAGCCTTTTATTTGGCTGATGGCTGCACAGTTTTTACAGACCCAAGCTTCATTGTCATCTAGATATCTCTTCTTGATGGCCCCGACAATACCACGATGCCTCTATCCTTGCACACTTCAATTAGGATGCTTGTGTTTGTGAGTAGCTGAACTCCCACACCTGAAGCAGTGACAATGAGGGCTTCTTATCTCATCACAAGAAGCTCCTGAAGTAGCTGGTTGCACGGTTAGCTTAGGGATGGCAGGGTTCTAAGTCAGCATCTGATGTGGCCCTTCCAAGGGGGCTGCTGCAGCTCCACACTCACATGAGAGCATTCAAATTCAAGATATGTTAACTTGCTAGGGCTACCATAAAGAAGTACCACAGACTGAGTGCCTTAAATTACAGGCACTTTGGTTTCTCACTATTCTGGAGGCTAGACGTCCAAGATCAAGGTGTTGGCGGGATCAGTTTCTTCTGCAGCCTCTCTCCATGGCTTGTAGACGGCTTTCTTCTTGCTGTGTTGACACACGGTCCTTCCTCTCTGTGCGTCCAAACACCCTCTTCTTATAAGAACACCAGTCATATGGGTTAAGGCCCGCCCAAGTGGCCTCATTTTGACCTAAATACCTCTTCAAAGTCACATTCTGACCTTCTAGGAGTTAGGAGTCAAACATTAATTTGAAGGATGTACTGTTCAACCCAGAGCAGGAGATTTGGGAGTAGGAGTGAAAAATCATTCCCAGAATCCTTCCAGTAGACTTACAAACCAGGATTTGCTAACCTGCCCTTTTCCTAGTTACAGGGAAAGCTAGGAGAGCATTTTCACTTTTTTAATGGGAAGAAAGCTCTAGAAGCCAGAAAGAAAGTATTGGGAATGACTACTGGGTAGGTGACACACGGTGCTCATGCATCGTGTCACAGTTGTCCACTTATGAGTCTACCTCTCCCACTAGGTCTTGGAAGCAGAGACCAGCACTTTCGTCATCTGTATACCCCTAGTGGCTAGCACAGTGCCTGGCTCGTAGTAGGTGCTTAATCACTACCTGTTGAAGGAATGAACAAACAGAACTGAATGAACCAGATGAACCTGTTTGTGTCAGGTTTGATTACAACATTAAACTCTGTTCATGTGTCCAACTTGCATAGTCTGTGGTTCACACCTGTAAATAATTGCAGGGAGTTTTGCTAATGGAACGTTATTACAATCAGAAGAGACCAAGCTCCGTGAGCTATCTCCCCAGAGTCTAGCATAGCGCATGGCACAGAGTAGCTTACACATGAATTTTTGTGGAATGAATAAATTCATGATGAATGAGTAAACAATTAAAGTGAAAAAAAAACTTTGAAAAATACTGTTATACAAATCTAAGGAGTTATTATATTTTCCAGAAAAATGCCTTCCAAAACTGAGTATCTACTCTGTTCTGTTGGTACTTGCAAAGGTGGTGTATCAGCAGGTATATGTATCACCAAGCCATTTCCATTCTAACAAAGACTGATCCAGATGAACTTGGCCAATAAGCCTATAATGTGCTATTATGCCCAGAGCAATTTCACCCGAGAAGTGAAGATACACTGAAAACTGGGGCGGGTATTGTGGCACTGGGAGTTAAGCCACTGCTTGGGCTGCCTACAGCCCATATCAGAGTGCCTGGGATCGAGTCCTGCTTCTGCCTCAGGTCCAGCTTCCCACACCCTGGGAGGCAGCAGAAGATGGCTCAAGCACTTGGGTCCCTGCCACCCATGTGGGAGAGCCACACTGAGTTCCTGGCTCCTAGGTTTACCTGGCACAGCCCCAGTTTTTAGGTATTATAGGAGTGAACCAGTAGAAATAAACTTCTTTGGAAAAAGAAAATATCAACAACTATATGGTTGAGCTGTTTGAAATGGTGGTTGATTTTGGTTCTGCGGAGTCACAGGAAGCAGTCACAAATCCACGCATAGCACAGCTGGATTCCAGCAGGTGCTGCTTGGGTTCCAGCAAACCCATGTCCCTGACCTTCCATGTTGTACAGGACAGGGAAGGGCCAAGCACCTAACTAATGGACAGCATTCATTGTGGGAGTAAGTGATGGGTTTGGAAGCAGTTCCTCAAATTCCGGCCACCTCCCCAGTGTTAGAGATTCACAATTTCCACCAAATTCCTGCTTCTCGCTGTGAGTCCAGGTGAGAAGACTCAGCCAGAAAGGTACATATTCCGTAGAGTAGATGAAGAGCAAGGGAGGCAGAAACCAAACTCGCCACAAGTTAGGTTCCCATGGGCAAGTGTACTGGGCACCAGGAGACAAGCTGTGTAACTGGGAGTTGAGGCTGCTCTTGCCCTATTTCAGACTCAAGGGACTCATGCCTCCCTCGCACGGTTCAGGTAATGAGGTTCAATTAAACTGTTCAGGTTCAAATAGTGTTTCAAGGCTTCAGGAGCAGTCTCAGGGCAAAATATTTTCCACGAGGAACTTAAGAGAAATGAACACGGTTCTGGACAAGATTGGCATGCAGAGGCAGGCGAAGACTTGGTCGGCAACCAATAGCTGCATAATGGAGAAACTGGACAAGATGGCACTTGTGTGTATGTGCTGCTGTAGCACCGGTTCTGTGTGCCCCGGGTGCTTTCCTAACAGCCAGGAGAAGGAGGTGCATGCTAGGGTGTTTTCCTCACAAGTGCTGAGGTTTTCTTTATTCCTTAAAGCATCGGCAGCCCAGATGTTTGCTGCAAAATCAAGACCTGTCACCGTCATAGTGATTTTTTTTTTTAAGTGTGCCAGTGAACCTGGCCTTAACATACTACTGGAAGCACATAGGCCAAGTCCATTATGAGAATCTATTGTTGAGAGGAAAATATCCTCGCAATACTTGTTTCTAGAGTTGCACCTTCTGAATTGATGCCAAAATATGATAGATGCATAGTTCCTTATGATTTCCAACTACTGTACATGAACTCCCATTGCCTTTCCGCACTGCCAACATGATGACTAGCTTTACTTTGATGTTCTCTGCTTTCTACAGTGGCTTTAACTCTCTGGCAGTCTCTTGCACCAAGCACCCTGCTGTTTGGAACTCCATGACCTGCAGCTACTAGCTGGCATCCCACAGATCAAAGGTACAATAATCAACGAGACACCACAAGATCCTGCAGTGACTTCTGAACCATCTAGAAAATGTGTGATTGTGTTTGGAATAGTTTAACATCGGTGTTGTAATGTATTCTGCAGAGGTTGTTTTCTTTTTTTTTTTTTTTTTTTTTTTTTTTTTTTTTTACTTTTTGACAGGCAGAGTGGACAGTGAGAGAGAGAGAGAGACAGAGAGAAAGGTCTTCCTTTTTGCCGTTGGTTCACCCTCCAATGGCCGCCGCGGTAGGCGCGCTGCGGCCGGCGCACCGCGCTGATCCGATGGCAGGAGCCAGGTGCTTCTCCTGGTCTCCCATGGGGTGCAGGGCCCAAGGACTTGGGCCATCCTCCACTGCACTCCCTGGCCACAGCAGAGAGCTGGCCTGGAAGAGGGGCAACCAGGACAGAATCCAGCGCCCCGACCGGGACTAGAACCCGGTGTGCCAGCGCCGCTAGGCGGAGGATTAGCCTGTTGAGCCACGGCGCCGGCCCAGAGGTTGTTTTCACGCCTATTCCAAGTAGATTCTATCTACCAGTGAATTATACAATAATGTATTTTAATAAATCAAGATGATGTAGACAGGCTGGAATGATAACAGACCAAAACCAACAAAATAAAATTGACAGGAATTAATATCATTCATGTGAAGTCTGCCACTTGGGTTTAAAGACTACTTAGTAGAAGAGAGATGGATTAGCAGTCCCTGTAGGAGAGCCTCAGGGATTTTGACGATCAAGTCAGCAGTGTACAATGGCCGCTGAAACGGCCAATCCTATCCAAGGCCATCTTTAAACAAGGGAGAAGGAGCATGTCCAAACCAAGGCACCGGCAGCTTCGATTTACACTTTGCAAGTGAGGCCGGATCTGCACAGGACTGTGGCTATGCAGGCCGCATCTGAAGAGGAAATGAACTAAGGATGTTTTGTCTGGCAACTCTGGCGTAAGACCTGTCTTCCAATAGCTGATGGATTGTCACCTGGAAGAAACGTTAAATTCATTCACATAGCCCCAGAGCCCAGAAACAGGAGCCATGGGTAGGAGAGTCCATGGAGCGCATTGCAGCTCCCTGTGAAGAACCGTCTGTGATCTGGGTCATGTAAACATTGAACCTGGGTGAAATCAGGGAGGGGCAAAACACGCTCATGGGGTGTGGGCTTTTCTTTTCTTTGCCTGCATGGTAGCTACTCAGATGTTTTTTGTTTTATTATTGTTCTTCAATGGATCCATGTAAATTTTCATACACTCTTGCAAGTGTATATATAAGATATATTTACAAAGTAGTGAGCTCTCCATCACTGTGAGGGTTCAAGGAGAGGCCAGTGGCACCGGATGTAACGGAAGGGATACCGATGGCCTCCAACAGGCATTCCATCTCTGTGATCCCATAAGTCCATAAATAAGTGGGCAATTGCTAAAGCCAACTCTTCTAAAATATTCTTAAGGTGATAGCCTTTTAATTGACTTGAGGCCTCATTCCATTGTTCACAGCTATTACCGGCACTTGCTAGACTATGATCTCCAAGTCTCCAGGACGGTGATTATCATTTTTATTGGCCGTTATATAATGAAAAGGAACTAGTCATAACCTCTGCCCTCTGAGAACGACAAATCATATGGACAGTCATAAAAAGAATATAGTGAGCCGGATATGAATAATGGATAAATATAAAAGAAAGTAGAAACATTTATGTAGTAAAGCAGGTCAAGGTTTCAGGTACCACATTGTGGGGAACAAATGTCGGGCCCTAGAATGCACACCCTACATAGGTTAAGACCAGGAGAAGCCAGCCCTCCGCTCCAAACAACTTCTGCAGGCTTCCTGGAAGAGGAGAGCCTGCAGAAATATATAGATTCTAGCAATCAAGCAGTGGTTAGGGGAATCTTTCTCCTGGGCTGCCAGGAAAAAAAAAAAAAAAAGCAACATAGTTTAAATGGCCATTTCCTCATGCTAATCCTGTTCTCCGGTTCTGCTCCTACTTGTTCTCTCACTGCCTTTACTGGGCTGATCTGAGAGGAGGGAACCAAGACCTAAAAAAGGGAAATGAGAGGAAGGGGTATTTGTAAACTGTGATGGACGTGGAATCAGGGAGAGTCCTTGAGTCCCCAAGTCACTGCTAAGTAAGCAGCCAGGTTCTCTGCTCCTTCTGGCTGAGCTGTAACTTGGGGCAGAGTTACTTCTGCTTTGGACTTACTTAACCTTTAATCTGGGGATCCCCAATCGTGTTACTGACATTAATTCCTCTCTCCTCACAACCACCCTGGGCTGATGGGAAAAATAACCAAACACAAACTCTTTTGAGCTTCCTGAGTCCAGTGTGGTCAGGTGTAAGTAATACTGTCCGCGTTTATTGTTTTAGTTTCTTAACAGCTTCACTTCACCAACAGGAAAACAAAACCAACTTTATACACACCCTTCAGCCTTTGACTTCATCAATCTCAATATTTTAATGTTACAGTACTTTGTTTCTTCCTGGAAACTCTTATTACGGCCATTTTATGGATGGGGAAACTAAGGCACAGAGTGATTAAAATCTATCTCCTCAAGCTAAGCCTCATGAAATAGGGCCTTGGGGCCGGCTCTGTGGCGTAACGGGCAAAGCTGCCGCCTGCAATGCCGGCATCTCATATGGGCGCCGGTTCAAGACCTGGTTGCTCCACTTCTGATCCAGCTCTCTGCTATGGCCTGGGAAAGCAGTAAATGGCCCAGGGTCTTTGGCCCCTGCACGCATGTGGGAAACCCAAAAGAAGCTCCTGGTTCCTGGCTTCAGATCGGCACAGCTCCAGCTGTTGCAGCCAACTGGGGAGTGAACCAATGGATGGAAGACCTCTCTTTCTCTCTCTCTCTCTCTCTCTCTGTCTCTCTCTCCTTCTCTCTCTCCTTCTGTGTATTTCTGACTTTCAAATAAATAAATAAATCTTTAAAAAAAAAAAAAAGGGCCTACATGAGAAACTCATAAATTCTAATTCTCAGAACAAAATTTTTTTTCATTAGATTCTGACTCAAGTTTGAAATATAAGACCCACTTAAAATTTGTGAAGTTAGGTGATAACTCCTATAAAGTTCGAGTTCTTGGTATCAAGAATGGTGTGGGGCCGGCACCGTGGCTCACTAGGCTAATCCTCCGCCTGTGGCGCCGGCACACCGGGTTCTAGTCCTGGTCGGGGCGCCGGATTCTGTCCCGGTGGCTCCTCTTCCAGTCCAGCTCTCTGCTGTGGCCCGGGAAGGCAGTGGAGGATGGCCCAAGTGCTTGGGCCTTGCACCCGCATGGGAGACCAGGAGGAAGCACCTGGCTCCTGGCTTCAGATTGGCGCAGCGTGCTGGCCGTAGCAGCCATTTGGGAGGTGAACCAATGGAAGGAAGACCTTTCTCTGTCTTTCTCTCTCACTGTCTAACTCTGCCTGTCAAAAAAAATAAATAAATAAAATGGTGTGGGATCTGCGACAGTAACAAGAGTAACCACGATCCTTGACCTTTGTAAAAGGTTATGAGCGCTCTGCCGTCAATGTCACACAACAGGGAGCTGTCATTTTGAGAACGTTAGCAGCTTGTAGAAGACTGAAACACAAGTCTTCTGGATCTCAGTTCAGTGAGAACAAACTTTGGTGAAAGAGGCTCTCTGCCTTTCACTGGGAGACTTAGAGGGCCGGCGTTGTGGCACAGCAAATTAAGCTGCCCCTTCGGAGGCCTGCATGCCCTAGAGCTGTGCCAGTTCCAGTCCTGGTTGTTCCAATCATGAGCCAGCTCCCTGCTACAGTGCCTGGGAAGGTAAGAGATGATGGCCAAGTCATTGGGTGCCTGCTACCCATGTGGGAGATGACGACGGAGTTCCTTGCTCCTGGCTTCCGCCTGGCCCAGATGTGATTATTGTGGGCATTTGGGGTGTGAACCAACGGATGGAAGATCTCTCTCTCTCTCTCTCTCTCTCTGCCTTTAAAATAAATAAATCTTCTTTAAAAAAAATTAGAGGAGACAGAGAAGCAGCTAGTCTCATCAGCACAACAGCATATATGACAGCAGAAAAGTAAATGCTCAGCATTAGGCATTTCTTTTCTTTTAAAGATTTTGTTTATTAATTTGAAGGTAGAGTTACAGACAATGAGAGGGAGAGACAGAGAGAAAGGTCTTCCTTCCATTGGTTCACTTCCCAAATGGCCTCAAAGGCCAGAGCTGCGCCTATCCGAAGCCAGGAGCCAGGAGCTTCTTCCCGGTCTCCCACACGGGTGCAGGGTCCCAAGGACTTGGGCCATCTTCCACTGCTTTCCCAGGCCATAGCAGAGAGCTGCATCAGAAGTGGAGCAGCTGGGTCTTGAACCTGTGCCCATGTGGGATGCCGGCGCTTCAGGCCACAGCTCCGGCCCCAGCATTAGGCATTTCAAATGCTGGCATGGAACTGCACAGGGCACTGTGGGGACTCACTGGATGTGACACTGGCCTCTGAGGGCCTACAGTCTAAGAAACACATTTGAAAAAACAAATATGTGTATGACAGACAGACAGCAGAATGGGAACAGTGATCCACATGAGTGGAAACCATTCAGATCACATACATGTCCAGCTAAGTTTGGGGTGTGGAAAGTACAAGTGCATGAATGAAAAGGGGAGCAATAAAGCAACACAGGGAAGAAACACATAACCATTCCAGGAGGGGACACATTTCAGGAGTGTTCTTTTCCTGCTCTTAAATTTAAGGAGCAAAGGAGTAGCTGTGTTGCCATGAGAGTGAGACTTAGAACAGAACCTTTCCCTAGTCATACGGAACAATTCTAAAGACGGGGAAGAAGGCGACAGGAGTGCAGTATCAGTGGACAAAGGCGGCTTTGAGCAAGTGAAATTCAAGAGATGACAACCTGCCCGGCTCCCAGGCTGTGCCTGTCTCCACCCCCATACTTTCAGAAGGTTCATGCTCTTCCCACTTCAGGAACACGAGGGCTCTGCAAGTTGCGAGAGCCTGTTTGCGGCAGGTGGAGAAGACGGCGGTGCTGTGGCAGGGGAGAGAGAAGACGGGGACCTAGGGTATGCTGGGCACGAAGTCCCCGGACACCCCACTCTCCCCAGGCTCTACAGCACTAGAGAGGTCCCCAGAGCACAACTCATTTATCCCAGCTCTCTCACTGTTAGGGAATTTCCATTTTGCTTTCTCCATACCAAATTCACCTGTTGAGTTGCAGGTCTGTGGTTAGATTCTTAATATAAAAATTCTGTTGGGTTCTGCTGGGATATAAACATTTCTCATTATATCGATTCAGGCCCCAGCCATGTGGAGAGACCTATTTATTTCTTGTTAATTGTGTTTACTCAAGTCATCCTTGGTGACCCTAATTAGAGAAGCAGCAGAGAACCACTAGGGGTCTGGAGTGAGGGAAAAATACACAGAGAAAGAGTTCCTGCACTGTGGCTCCTTGCCCTTTGTCGCACACAGGAGACTTGGAGTCGGTGGTGCTGGTTCTCACCATGACCACTGGAGCCATGAGCCAAAGAGCAGCAATTTCAGACTTTGAGACGAAGCTGCTCATTCCTGATAACTCTGGTTTCTGCGCTGATACAACTGCTAACATATGCATGGGTGGGAATTTGAGGATCCTTTGACAATGAGTCTTATTATTTTTGCCAACATGTATTCAGCTGCAGCACTGACAATGTACTGTTCTCTGTTCTAAACACTACATGTAGTAACACAGACTTCTAATACAACGAGATGCCTGTAATACCAACTCCCCAACAATGAGTTACAGTACCCACTGAAGAGGGACATACTTCTAGATACCTACAGGGTCTACTCAGGTATGTACACTGTAGATATTATGTTCATACAGACATGGAACTGACAGGCATAGTAAGGAACTTAGTCAAGGTTACAAGGCCAGTGGATGAAGGACCTAAATACAGTCTCCATCATTTCGCTAAACCCCAGTATTTTAAAGTTACGTGCAACCCAACATTGACATTTACAGGTAAGACACTGTTCTAGGTCCTATGCAGAAAATACAAAGGCTACATAGGCAGTTCCTACACTGAAAGAGATCACCAACTCATAGCAGACACTGGCAATCTTCTCTAAGCTATTTCAAATGTGCTCCTTATTCATCTACACAGTAGGATTTTCTAATCAGAAAGGCCTTACATCACCAACGCCGTTATCCCTTCTTTTTAAAACAGGTATAGCAGCTTTAGGCCAGAGGGGACCAAATCAGTCGTTGACTTCTCAACAGCTACAGAATGGTAGCAGCCTACCCAGAACCGGGAGCCAGCTTTCGTCTAGCAGCTAATGGTGGTATTTCTACTTTGCAGCCCGCAGAAAGGATGGGAAGGTATCACGAGGGCAATAGTACAAAACAAGGTTTTGATCTATTTGACCGTAATTGCTTTTCGATTCTCCTTCAGTCCCATCTCTCATCCTCACCTCCCCCACACTCCTAATTCTTCAGTTTACTTAACCTCGGTTGACCCCCACTCCTCCCTTTCTCGTGCCTGCAAAACGAACATAGGCTTGGGGGTGTGGGCAAACTGCTTTAAGATCATTAATTAGCTAAAAGAAAAAAAGAAAAACAGCTTTTGGGTTAGAGCGGAACAAAGGGTTACGGGGGAAAAAAAATCAAGAGATGTGTTTGGATGATGTAGGAAGACTAGCAAACTGCTTGGATTGCAACAAATTGAGACTAGAGGCAGAGGGCCGGGGACAGGCGGGGAGGCGGTTGTCCTCCCCGGTATTTACAAAAGGCAACGCCAAAGCGATGCGCTTCACAGAGGATTCGCAGCTCCTTCCACACGCGCACGAAAGGGCAGAGGACTTGCCGTCGCCCCTTCCCATTGTGAGACCCCTGTGCTGGGCAAGCCGGGGCCTCCCCCTCGGCAGTGCGGGGCCGGCTGCACCCCCGCGCCAGCCCTTCCCGGCGGGCGTCTGCGCGGCCCCCTCCCGCGGCCGGGGAGGCCGCCAGCCCCTCGCCCGCCGCCGCCAGCCGCGGGTAACTCCCGCCGGACCCCCGAGCGCCGCCGGCCTGGCGGGCCGCCCGCCGCGAGCGTGCGTAACGTGCCCCCGCAGCGTGACGCACGCGCCGCACCGGGGCGGAGGCGCGGGACGCGCGCGGCGGGAGGAACGCGCGAGGAGGGCGGAGTGCGGAGTGCGGGCGGAAGTCGGCGTCTGCGGAGAGGAGAAAGGAAAGGGAGCCGCGGCTGGGTGCGGCGCCGAGAGGCTGCGAGCCGGCGGGAGGGCGCCGCCTCCTCCCCCGCCCTCCCTGCTGAGGATGGAAGTGACGAAAGCTGCCGAGGAGGTCACTTCCTGCTGGGGTGGATGAGGAGGAGCCGGAGACGCCGCGGAGGAGACCGGACCGAAGACGGACCGTGCCGGGGAGCGGTGAGTCCCGGCCTCGCCGCCGCCGCTGCCGGGCCCGTCTGGGCCAGCCCGCACGGACCCCGGCGCGGACAGCGTCGCCTGGGCCAGGGCCACCCGCCGGCCGCGGACCTGACCGGCCGGGCCTCACCCAGCTCGGGGGGCGGGGAGGGAGGGGGCTCCGTGTCTGAGGGGCGACAGGGACCCAGGGCAGCGTTCGTGCGGGGTCGGCGAGGCCCTGCGGGAAGGTGAGGGGGAAGGGAGGCGCTGCGAGGCGACCGGGCGCCGCGCTGTGCGTGCTTTTCTCTGGAGGGAATGGTCGCGATCTGACGGAGGGCAGGCGCCGGGGGTCTGCAGAGTTGAGACGAGGGCCCCTCCTGGGAGCCGGTGTTCTCGGGATGAATTTGTGGAAGCCCCGCAGAGGCGCCTGCGGGCTCTGGAAGGCGGGCCTGTCTGAGGACAATCGGGCAGCAGGAGTGTCAGGACAGGGCTTCCCGGGCAGGTCATCGTGGCAGCGGGTGTGGACCCGAGGGTCGTGCTGGCTGAAAGGGGTTCCTGTGGCACCGTGAAGGCCCCCTCGCGATCCGACGGAGCAGTAGGAGTTGGCGTCCAGGGTAGCTTCCTGGAGCGGCAGGGAAATGTTGTCTTCCTCCCTCATTGTCACGGAAATGGGAGAGGAAGCGCCTGTCTCAGCCCTGTGCCGGGTTATTGTAGAGCGTGTGTCTGTGTCTTGTTGTGTTTTCTCCTTCCTTTGGGGTATTTATCTTGTCCTTGGCCCCTGGTAGTTGTGTAGACTGAAACTTGCTGGTCTCCTTCATGCGTAAGGTGAGAAAAAGAATTCAAAGGATCTAGAGGAATCCTTGGTCAGATGAAATTTCCAAGATTAGGAATTTGTCCTCACCCCACCCTGGGGCCACTGAGGCACCTGCGTTCCCTCCAGGCTCCTGCTAATGTGGGTGCTAAGGGCCCATCTTCCACCCCGGGGAACAATAAGGGTAGATCTGCCTTCTCCTGCTCCCTTTTCCCTCTGGCGGGTTCAGAGATCCCTCCTTTTGCTGAAGGATAGACTGACACGAAGCTGCTTGCTGCCAGGAACAGGAAATTTATTGCGGACCCGTAAATCTGGATGGAATGAAGTCACATCACAGCAGTACTCCCTCAAGTCTGGCCAGAAGGTCCTCAGAAATGTCTGCTCTCCCCCCCCCCCCCCTTCCTGTTAAAAGGGTAAAATAGAGAATTTTTCTGAAGATGACTTTGGAGGTGTGTGTATGTTTCTTGTCTGGAGTGACTGCACATAGTGTGTTTACTTCCTGTATCCCAGAGTATTTTTCAAGGGGGAGGGGGCAGTTTCTGACTGGGAGGAGTTTGCCTTCTCCCATCTCACATAATTTCGTAAAATAAATCAAAATCAGATGTTCATTCTTGAGTGGGAATCGGATGGACTAGGCTTTTTTTTTTCTGCCCTTTTAACTGGTACATCTGGGTGAAGGCAGGCAGGCTTGTGTATCTTGGCATTTGGACCCGTCTAGTAATAGAAGACAAACTGTTTGACTTGTCTTGGCTGCCTTTTTGGACCCGTTTCACTGTACCTTTCCTTTTTTTTTTTTTTTTTTTTGCATTTGAAGGATTGGTCAGGAGGAAGAAAGCAGATATTAAATACAGTGTTTACACTCTGTGGTTTAAAGTCAGGTGAGAGATAATTATGGCTTTTGAAGCTGATGACCTGAGGACCGTCATTTGATGACTTGGGGATGAGCAGTTTGGAGGCAAAATGTTTGAAAGTTGCATAAGGAAGGAAAGGCAAGGAAAAGGAAGTTTAGGAAAAGGCTGTGCCAGGAAACTTCTGGAGAATAACAAGTAAGTAGCATCTTCAAGTAATCGTGTGACTTGTGTCTCTCAGCAGGAGGGTGAAAATGAAAGCAGGCTGTAGCATCGTGGACAAGCCAGAAGGAGGTGGAGGTGAGCAGAAGTTAATCATCTCTGATGTACCTGGAATGTCCCTTGGTGGTTCCTGTTCTCTCCACCTGGGCTCTGCTCACAGATGTGAGACCATGACTGACCTCTTGACTGGGTGCATAGCTGGGACAGTCGTAGGTTTGTTTGCTATTGATGAGTACTTAACACAGCAAGTCACCACACCCTTACCCAAGTTTTAAAGACTCTTTCCTGTGAGAGGCACAGAGCCAACCATGAAGGCCAGGACTGTTCGGCTCATTTTCCTAAAACATTAGTGTTTCTCTCCCATTTGTTTCTGTTGGGATTTTCGTATTCTTACAGAAAGTCTGTGTGAGCTTTAGTAAAACTTGAAAGAGTAAGAGATTAATATACCTGGGTGCTGCTGCCCAGGTCTGTCAGGTTTAACAATTGCAGCAAGGATAGATAACGTCTGTTTCCTCTCCCCTGTTGTGGGTAGCTGCCGTGGACTGCAAGGGTGTTTATGGCATGTTTGCAGAGCACTCTAGAGATTGTGAGCAGAGGAATGTGAAGTTGGGGGTGATGGTATGTGTGTACCTTGCTCCTGACTGCCTTGATCTTGCCCTTTTCACATTAAAGGGTATCAGTTCCCGGACTGGGCCTATAAAACAGAGTCGTCCCCTGGCTCCCGGCAGATCCAGCTGTGGCACTTCATCCTGGAGCTGCTACAGAAGGAGGAGTTCCGCCACGTCATCGCCTGGCAGCAGGGAGAGTACGGGGAGTTTGTCATCAAGGACCCAGACGAGGTGGCCCGCCTCTGGGGCCGCAGGAAATGCAAGCCACAGATGAACTATGACAAGCTGAGCCGGGCCCTCAGGTAAGGGAAAGGATTCCCAGATCTGTGGTATTAACAGTTGGGTGAGTGTTAGATAAAAAAGGTATCAGGTGATAAGAGGCTGCACTATCTTAGTGAATAATGTGTAGCTTTAAAGTGGGAGTAGAGGAGCTGTTGAATCTGAGTAGCACAGGCACGGGAGAAGAAAAGGCATATCTTTGGTTCTGTGTAGGAGGGAATCCCAATGTGGCTGGCACTGGATCCTGACAGACAGCCGACTCTGCTTTGTAGTGGGCGAGGGGGTGTGGTGAAACATGGTTGGAGCTTATTTATAATCTAAAGGATTAGTTTAGATTTCCTGCTTCAGAATTTATTAGAATTTCTCCTATTTGGGCTCCCCTGGAAGAAACTAGAAAATGGTGAAGCAGGCTCATAGGAGGAGGGCTAACTGAATGGTACTGACCTGGCTACAAGAGCTGTATCTAAGCTCAGTCGTCTGTCCATAGGTTGCTCCAGCATGTCTAAAGACTGGTCACTGTAAGTTTTCTCAGGTTCTCTCTTTGCCCTTATCAGTCTTTAAATTTCATAACCCTTTAGCCCTCGAGGGCCAGAAGGGTGTCATAAACTGTGCTGCTGAGTAGGTGCAAGGCTGAAGGTGCCAGGTGCATTGTCTTTCTTCATTCCTAGTGACCCTGAATGTAAAATCAGTGCAGTCTTTGCTGGAGCTTCTCACATCCCTTTGAAGGTAATGCTGGCTGCTGTTCTGCAAATCAGAGTATGCCATTGTTTGACCAGCCACCATAAAACAGTTCTGCATTCCTTTGTCTCTTCCTTGAGCTTAGATCGCCTGACTAACCACATCAAGTCTCCCAAGAGATTTGTCTGCCCCCACCTGGGCAAGACAGACAGAAAGTAGGCAGTTAATGACATATAGTGGAACAGGAAGGAAATGAGCTATGAATTGAAATTGTAGAGAGATGGAGAAGAAAGGTGGTTGGGGCTCAGATAGGTGTTCAGGATCTTACAGTGAAGTTGTGTTCATAAAGCCAAAAGCTAGAGCTTAGTTGGAAATTGAGCAAGAAAAGTAAGCTCTTCTGTCTTCTAGCCCTAACCTGAGGGCGAGACTACAAAAGAATGATGATAGTGATGTTTGTAAGTATACTTAGAGCAAAAATTGTTGGTCTTAGTGGTTACCTAAGTGTCTCAAGATAAATTGCCATGCATTTTGATTTTTACAGATACTATTACAACAAGAGGATCCTTCATAAAACAAAAGGAAAAAGGTTTACTTATAAGTTTAACTTCAACAAGCTGGTGATGCCCAACTACCCCTTCATCAACATTCGGTCAAGTGGTAAGATGCAAACTCTCTTGGTGGGGAATGAATTTTGAATTGAAAAAGAATTTTAAAAACACAACGCACAGCCTGGCATGTGTAAGGGGATTTTTTTGAAAGACTAAAGTAACATGACCCCTTGAATTGCCTTGGTCCTTCTGCTTGTCTTCCGTTCATTGTATAAAAGGAGTGTGACAGGTCTTCGGCAGTATCATGATAGGTTTGTTTGGTTTGCATGGTTCCCTTTTCTGCATATTATTTTTAATCTTACAGATATAATTATACTATCTCATTTGGGGATGATGTTCCATAGGTTCACATTCATCTTGAAGTTCAGGATTTAAATTTTAACACCCTGCCCAGTGGCTCTTTCATAGACAGGAATCTGTTTCTACAAACACTTCCGATTTTCTGTGAAACTACCATGCTCTCCCTTATCAACTGAATGTCATCAAAACCACAGCATCCTTGATCAGAGAAGGGGAGGTTTCACATGTTTGCAGTAAAAAACAGTGTCTTTGATCTGCACCAGCAACTCCTCAGAGAATACAACTCTGGGGTTACTTAACTTTCCTGTGCAGTGCAGCAGGGCTTCCCCTCTATACCCGCCAGAGGTCATAGCTTTCCATCGTAGCTCTTCACAGAAATGTGCCCCTCTCTCATGCACAAGGCAGTCTCTCTCAGAAAGTTTTGATGTCTTGTGTGGTTGTTTATTTATGGTTTTCTTTAAGATGCAGCTCATAACCCTGCTTAAGAAAACGGATTGTATTTCATTATTTTACTCTGTCTTTGTGTGTTGAGGAAAAGAAAGCAGATCATGATTCTGCAGTAATGCAGCTTCTCAGAGAAAAGTTGGAAGAAACCTGAAAGATTGGAGCGGGGGTGTGGCTGAGAGAATATAATGCTGAGATCCATTGCAGATATGTAATTACTACACACAACAAGTTAGGGCAGTTTTAGCTTGACTCTGCTATCATTACAGTTCCATCTCTCCTGTAACCACTCCCTCCTGTCCCTGGGGCATGCATTTAAAAAAAAAAAAAAAAACTGGTATTGGAATGCATCTCTCTAATTACAACCTGTTTTCTTTCCTTGTGCCTGAGGGAGAGGCATTAGGAAATCAGACCTGTTCTAGCCACTGGAGTCTTGTTTCCTCTATTTTCTTGTCCCTTCCTTGTGTATCTAGAGGAATCAGGACCCTAGATTGATGAATGGACCGTTTTGAAGAATGCATTAGTGTTTATACCTCCAGTCTGTCCCCCTGATAATACTTTGATTGCTCTTGTTCTGTTTTTGACCCAGTTTTTCAAAAACCCAGAAGTCCTGTCACTTGGACAGCCTGGAATGCCTCAGCCCTTGAGAGTGGTGTGGTTTTCTAGGGCTTTTTCTAGACGGGAAACCTAACAGCATTGGGCTAGTACACTTTTTCTGCCTGAAAGCAATTGAATCTTAACCAACCAGAAGATGCTAATCAAAACGTCACAGGGAAAAGATAACTGTGGTTTCTTTCAGGACTACTACTTAGTTGCTCATATCCTAGATACAGATAACTCCAAAGAACTGGAGAACTTCTACTCATGTAGGCTAAATGCTTTTTGATAACAAAAGAATGTAACGTTTTTTGGCCATCTACTTAATGGAGGTACTTTCGATTAGTGGTTTGTGAATTACATTATTCAGCCCTTCCATAGCCCCTTAAAGTGTATGTCTCATAATGTCCACTTTTTACAGGTGATAAAATTAAGGGTGAGGACAGCAAAGTCAAGGACTGCTCAGGGTGTGTTGAATAGCTATCTGAAACAATTCCTGAGATTGAACTATTGAAATCTAGCTCTTATTTAATAGTTCACTCATTCCTTTCCTAGATTGGATTCATTCCTTTGTTCAACAGATAATATGTTATGCCCTAAAGACAAAAAAAATTAAAGAGTATGGAGGACTTCTTTCCCTCAAGGAACTTACAGTTTAGCAAGAGAGATAGGAGATTCTAGATTTAATACAATGTGCAATGTGATAAGTGCTCTAAGAAGTAGAGCTGTGTGGACTTAGATCCTGGATGATTATGTCTGCACCGTACATTAATACAGTTGGGCTATTTTGGTCTGTGTGTGTTTAAAGGTAAAGGCACTACATGGCTGATTGTAACAAATAATACAGAGGTTTACATAGTGAAAAGGTAAATATTCTCTTCCCTTCCCCACAGTTCTTCTGACTGTTAGCAGTTTAGGTAGAATGCTTAACATCTGGGTAGTGTTGAAAGTATTTCACATACAGTGTCTGTGTTGAAAGTATTTCACATACATTTTACTGTTAAAAGCATCCTATAGGGGCAGACATTTGGCGTAGCAGTTAAGATACCACTTGGATGCCTGCATCCTATATGTCAGAGTGCCTGAGTTTGAATCCTGGCTCTGCTTCAGTTCTAGCTTCCTGCTAATGCACACTCTGGGAGGCAGCAGGAGATGGCCCAAGTGATTGGTTCCCTGCCACCCTTATGGGAGACCCAGATGTTGTTTCAGGCACCTGACTTTGGCATCGCCCAGTCCTGGCTGTTGGGGGCATATGGGGAGTGAACCAGCAGATAGGAGATATCTCTTTAGGTCTCTCTGTGTGAGTGTGTGTGTCTGTCTTTCAAATACAGTAAACTAAAATGTTGTAAAAGTATGGTATATAGTATACTACATATATTTTAATATTTACTTATATTTACATAAGAAACATTGCAAAGTTACAGGAGAAAATAGTAAAATTGGTTACCTGTCAAGGGGTAGAGTATGGACTTGAGACTTCTCAGTCTGTGTCCCCTACTCCACCTTTCCCTACCCCAGTTTCTAATTTTCATTTTGGAGAACTTCGTACTTACAGAAAATTTGGAAAAAGAATAGTGAACACCCTTATAACCTTTATCTAGAGTCACTAATGGTTAACATTGCTGCCACATTTGCTTTATCTCTTTCTATTTATATATACTTTTTAAATCTTTCGAGATTAAGTTGCAGACACCATGGCACTTCACCCGTATGTACTTCAGCGTGTATCTCCTGGGAACAAGGACATTTTCCTGCATAACTACAGTAACGTTACCACACCCAGGAAGTTTAACACTAGTCTACTAATGTTATCTAATATATGGCTTGTACTCAAATAGTATATGCCTTTTTAAGCTTTAGTTTTTGAACCATGATTAATAATTCATAAAATTATTTTAGTAACTGTATATAGTTTGCTGTATGCCAGTACTAGTCTAAGGACTTTACAGATACTAACTTTTTTAATCCTAGTAACATTAGGATTGTTCCTATTACCTACTTTGCAGATAAGGAAACCAAGACACAGAGAAATAAATTGTTCAGAGGTTTGAACTTGGACAAAGACCGTCGTATTATTTCAGTTTTGCCAGAGATAATCAAAATCTAGTATGTTACTTACATTGCTGTAAGATAGAAGGTGTCAGTACTGAGATTCAGATCCAGATTTTCCCACCCTAATATCCAAATTTCATCATCACTTCACCAGAGGTGGTCTTCTGTTGCAGTAGTATTCAAGCTTCTGTTTTTAGCAGCAAACTTTTTTTTTCTAAACAAAACCCTAGATTTGCTGTCTCAACATCTAATGCAGAAAAATGGAGCCACTCCAGTGACCAGAATGGTCGCTTCTCATCTTTGCTCTAGTCTTACCTTCCTTTGTCCAACCTAACGGTTATGTATTTCTTCTTGCAGATTTATACCTTAATACTTGTAAAGACTGACATCACCTCTGAAGGGAAAAAAAATGACCTGATTTAACCGAGCACTTTTAAATTTCTAAGGAGACAAGACCCTTCTTCCCATCCCCGTTATACTTAAACTTACTTTGTCCATTGGAATATTTAATACCTTAATAAAAAGTCAAGGTCTGGAAGAATCTAAAATGGTAGAGTTTTAGCCACTCCAACAGGCTGGTGGAAGAGATGATTTTGGCTAGGACCCTCTTGAGTCTGCTCAGATTGAATGCAAGGTCATCCATCTGTTTTTCCTACCTTTAAGATTGAAGCAGTCTTTTAAAAAGAAAGATCTTGTAGAACAGTCTTCTGTGGGACATCAGTCTGGGAAACGCTTCTCTGACCCTGTGCTACTCGGTTGCATGCACTTGGAAAGCTGCAGTCCTGCACATACCGGCCCACACCCCAGTCTTAGCCAAGGAGAACTCTTACTCTGAGAGCAGCAAGTGGCAGCGTACTGGGACCTGTTCCTAACCGCACCATTCTCACACACCTTTTTTATGTCCTCCTGGATTGCACTACTTTACTGATGGCTGTTTTTCCTGATATTTTTCTCCTCCCTTCTTTTTTTTTTTTTTTTTTTTTTTTTTTTTTGACAGGCAGAGTGGACAGTGAGAGAGAGAGACAGAGAGAAAGGTCTTCCTTTTTGCCATTGGTTCACCCTCCAAAGGCCGCTGCGGCTGGCGCATCGCGCTGATCCAAAGCCAGGAGCCAGGTGCTTCTCCTGGTCTCCCATGCGGGTGCAGGGCCCAAGAACTTGGGCCATCCTCCACTGCCTTCCCGGGCCATAGCAGAGAGCTGGCCTGGTAGAGAGGCAACCGGGATAGAATCCGGTGCCCCAACCGGGACTAGAATCTGGTGTGCCGGCGCCGTAAGGTGGAGGATTAGCCTGTTAAGCCACGGCGCCGGCCTCCTCCCTTCTTTTTTTCTTCTTCATTACCACTGTCTCAGTGTAAAGAGGCCCCCTGACTTCATCACGATAGAAGCCATTGATACCTCGATGGCATACCTTTCTCAGCAGAAGAACATTTTGGGGGAGTTGAGAGCCTCTGAAGTCGACATGGTTAGCAGTGTTAGTCTCTACTCAGAGCTTCAAATTCGAACAAGCAAACTTCAGGGAGAGAGTAGTAGGTCCTGGATTTTCTCCCAGCCTCCTCAATGGTTGAAAGCAGGATGACAATGGAGCTCTTTATATAGAATTTGTTAGGGGAGTATAGATTTGAAGAAAATGAAAGCTGTTTCCATCTTTGAGTTGTGACAGTGGTTGTATAGTGGTTCTTTATCAAAAATTATAAACAATATGCTGTATGACCTTAACATCTTAGCTTTTTTGTCGATCTTTTTATTAAAACATGTTTCATTCATGTCTGTATATATGACGTGCAGGGTCTTGAGGGTTTCAATGCTTTGCTTTACATACACGTTATTTATAGTTTCGTCTTTTATTTGGTTTGCATGCTTTACACATCTCAAATTAGGAAAAAAAAAAAAACCACCCACGTACCGAGCTGAAAATTGAGACAAGTGATACAAAACACAATATTTGAGTTGCAGAGGAAAAGTCTCTTGTATCCATTCACTCAGTCACCTAATATTCATTGAACATCTGCTCATTGTTAAGCTCTGAATTGCTGGGAATATGGTTGTGAATAACAGGAAATCCCAGTATGGAATTTATATTTTAGAATATAGTGAAGTCAACGATATCTCAGATAGTACATGAAGAGTATTGCGAAGACAATAAAGTAAGAGCTAGAAGGCCGGCGCCGTGGCTCAACAGGCTAATCCTCCGCCTTGCGGCGCCGGCACACCGGGTTCTAGTCCCGGTCGGGGCACCGATCCTGTCCCAGTTGCCCCTCTTCCAGGCCAGCTCTCTGCTGTGGCCAGGGAGTGCAGTGGAGGATGGCCCAAGTGCTTGGGCCCTGCACCCCATGGGAGACCAGGAGAAGCACCTGGCTCCTGCCATCGGAACAGCGCGGTGCGCCGGCCGCAGCGTGCTACCGCGGCGGCCATTGGAGGGTGAACCAATGGCAAAAGGAAGACCTTTCTCTCTGTCTCTCTCTCACTGTCCACTCTGCCTGTCAAAAAAAAAAAAAAAAAAAAAAAAGTAAGAGCTAGAGAAAGATGGCAGCTAAATTCGTTAGACTCAGAGCAGTAGTTACCGGGAACGTAGGGGACTATAGTATATAGTGTTCAGTCTAATTGCAGTGTTTATTTCCTGTTGCTTCCAGACATTTTGTACATAGTTAGCTTACATAAAAGGGGTGATAATGATGAACAGACCACCAACACAGCCTTTTCTCTTCCGCCGTCATAGGTGTGGTTCCTCAGAGTGCGCCACCCGTGCCAACAGCCTCTTCCAGGTTCCATTTCCCACCTCTGGACACCCATTCTCCAACTAGCGATGTGCAGCCAGGGCGGTTCTCGGCCAGCTCCCTACCTGCTCCTGGCCAGGAAGCAAGTAATGGCACTGACAGAAAGGCGGAGCTTTCGGAGCTGGAGGATGGCTCAGCTGCTGACTGGCGCCGGGGAGTGGATCTCATGTCCTCCCGGAATGCTGTTGGTGGAGGAGGCATCGGCCACCAGAAACGCAAGCCTGACATAATGCTTCCTCTGTTCACCAGGCCAGGGATGTACCCTGACCCCCACAGTCCCTTTGCTGTCTCTCCCATCCCTGGCCGCGGAGGTGTCCTTAATGTCCCCATTTCACCAGCCCTCTCCCTGACTCCCACCATCTTCTCCTATAGCCCCTCCCCAGGCCTGAGCCCCTTCACCAGCAGCAGTTGCTTCTCCTTCAACCCTGAGGAAATGAAACACTACCTTCATTCTCAAGCCTGTTCTGTGTTCAACTACCATCTGAGTCCCCGGACTTTTCCCCGTTACCCAGGGCTCATGGTTCCGCCGCTGCAGTGCCAGCTGCACCCTGAGGAGTCAGCTCAGTTTTCTATCAAGTTGCAGCCTCCACCGGTTGGGCGAAAGAACCGGGAGAGGGTCGAGAGCAGCGAGGATTCAGCACCTGTCACTGTGCCCAACATGGCTCCTGTCCCCCCGCGAATTAAGGTGGAACCCACCTCTGAAAAGGATCCAGAGAGCCTCAGGCAGGCGAGCCAGGAGAAGGAGGAGCACTCTGAAGAAGAGGGCGCTGTGCCAAGCAGGACTATTGAACAGGAGAAAGGCAGTGTCTTTGCCCGCCCCGCTGCACCACCCATCTGGCCCTCAGTTCCCATTAGCGCGCCAAGTGAAGAACCTGTAGAGGTGACTGAAGACAGTGAGGACAGGCCTGGCAAAGAGCCCACTGCACCTGAGAAGAAGGAAGATGCTCTGATGCCCCCCAAGCTTCGCTTGAAGCGACGCTGGAATGACGACCCTGAAGCCCGAGAGCTAAATAAGAACGGCAAGTTCCTCTGGAGTGGGTCAGGACCCCGGGGCCTGGCAACAGCAGCTGCCGATGCTTAGAACTGCGAGTGGGTGGGGAGCTGTTTATACTATAATCAAAACACACATGTATTTATGTAGCAAGATTTCAGGGGTGGGGGTGGGGAGGGAGGGCGTTAGACTGGTTTGATCATTCTAGGAGCATAGACTTGTATTTTTATGTTTTGGGGATGGGATGGGGTATCTTCTGTTGTAAATTAGGTGGGATACGACACACTTTTTTTTTCCTGGTAGGTAGGACACAGAGATGGTATTGAACTGAGAGGAGCAGGGGCCTCTGTTTCCTATTGAGGCTTACGCTTTCTGACAAGGAGACTCCTGAAGGGCCAAGGTACTTCTTGGTCCCAGGATAGTTCAGGTTCTAGACTTTTTTATTGTATTTATATATGGAAAGCCATTAATGAATTTATGTTACTCTGAGAGAGATACACAGAAGGGGAAAGGTCATTAATACTAAGTATTTTGCCTGAAATGTTTCTTCATAATGATTTCAGGGGAGGAATAAGATAATCTCAGTCTTATTGGGGCGGGGAAATGTTCAAATGTTGCTTTTTTCTTTTCCTCCTCCTCCTGTGTTGTTCTTGTTGTCGTTTGGTATTTTGTTTTCCTTTTTAAAAAAATGATTTCAGGAAGCATGAGCCTACTGCCAGTTAGAGCAGGGCTGGGAAGGCACAGGAGCTGGCCACTTCTCAGCTGCTGGGTTGAGACAGGAAGCCCTGCTGTGAGTTCCTTGGACTTTTCGCCTACTTCACCTATTAAGAAGCCATGAGGAGTTGTAAACTCTTGTTCAGGGAAGAAAGAAGAGGGCAGGAGGAAGTAACCCAATGCCTTTAAGAAGACAAAACAGAACAAAAATGATCTTCACTTTTCCTTTTCCATTATGGGTTTGGGGAGCCAAACCGAAGTGTGCCTGTGAGCAAGTTCACCGAGAGGCATGACAGCATTGTTGGAGATGTCTTTGCGTTGTATCTGGTCCTCTAAGCATTTTCTTAAGTCAAGCCTTAACTATGAACGTACTTTAAATGATACGGGTCCGTCAGCATAAACCTGTAAAGGGGCATGGACAGTTTTTCAGTTAATCCAGGAATGTTGAAACATGGTTAAATTTCTGGCTGATATTTAGTCATTCCCTCTTGACAATACTGGGACAGGCAGCAAAAAGGCAGGATCGTAGGCGTTTAAGGGCAGATGATACCTGGAAACACAGAAGGTAGCTGGGGGTACAAGTGGATGTTTGCTGAGACTGAAGGAAGAGGGGAGAGAAGACACAGAAGGCAACCAGATGCTCAAAGGCCTGGGGTGGTTAGAAGAGCTGGTGTCTTGTTGCCATTCTTGCCATACCCCTTGGTCTAGGCTGTTGAGTCTGTGAACGAGTGTCCTCCATGAGACGTCAGTTTATGGTGAGGAATTGTTTCTTCACAGGACATTCACTTCTAAAACTTTAAAGAAACGGGAAAGTATTCATCTTACATGAAGCAAAAGGGGCCTGGACTAGGGGCAGAGAGAAGGAAGCAGTAGCCACCCTTCTGTGTGTTCACACATGTACCTGTGTAGTATGTGTAAATACTTGACTGGCTCAGATCCACCTGGTGGCAGGGCAGCAGGGAGAGAAGAAAGAGCTCCATGTATCTGCTGAGGGTAAGGGGCAGCATGGGATTGGTGTCTAAGAAGTTAAGAAATTCTTGACTCCACCTTTGCGTAAGTGAACTCCATATACTAAGTCGTATTTGAGAGTTGAGATTTATGGTGGAGGGTGTGGTTTTTTTTGTAAATTGGAGTAAACGTGTAAGAGGGGTCTCAGCAAAGGTTAGAACAGGTGAGTGAAACTTTAGATGGCCTGGGATGTCTTGAGTCCATCATACTATTTCTTGGCAAGTTTGATACTATTTCTTCCCTTGTTTGATTTACATTCTGCGAGTAACTTGTCTTTCCGCAGGAAAGGGACTGGGAAAGTGACCCCTAGCAACTCAGGCTTTGGTTGGCCTGCAGAGGGTCACCTGTCGGGGCTGCCTTTGGTGATTCTGTTTTTGTCAGCTTCTTTCTCTGTACCTCGACTTACCTCTGAAACAGAAAGCAAGCCTGGCAGGTGGAGGAGGGCTGTCTGCTTGGCATTGCCTGATGTAACCAGGGAGGCTGGCTGGCCACCCACTGTCCACAAAGAGGGAAGGCCAGCAGGTGTCAGTCTGAACTCAGGAATAGAAACACGAGGCCTTTACAATAAAGAGAGGAAGAAAAATCCATGATGCATACCTGTAACCCCCTAGAACCCAAGTGCCAGATTCATTCCTAGATGCTGCTTGTTTGAACAAAAAGTCACTGCTTTTACACTTGAAAAAACACACTCAAAAAATGTTCAACTCCATGAAAAATGTTTTTTGGCTTTACAAAACTGTTCCGTGTTTTACTGTTTCCTTTGATTGCCATTCCACCAGAAAATTGTGGGTTGATTTGCACTGCACACTGGGGTTGGGGTTGGGGAGGGTGGTCTTTATACAGAGCCGATCTTGTGCTTGCTCAGGAAGTAAGCCAGGGAATGTGGACACCATTGATAGTTTCTGGGGCAAGGGAGTGACATTTTTTTCTCCCCGCGTCCCAGCCCACTCCTGGCAGCACCTGTCACCAGCCTGGTACAGAGCCAGGCCTTTCTGTTCTGTGAGAATCTCATCACTGTCCAACAGCAGGTGGAAAAGGGGGGCTAAAACCCAGACCTAGTTCCTCTCCCCCATTTTTTCCACATTTTGCTGTGCCAAATGTTAAAAATTTGCAAACACAAGTCTGTTGAAGTTTAATTAATCAAGAACTTGTTCATACAAAGTTTGCTTTTTTAGCTATAGAAAAGGAAATAGTAGGGACCTCTTACGAGCATCCAGCCTTGCTGAGCTGACCTTTTTCTGAAGACTGGATAGGAGTGAAATGTAAACAGTTCACCAAGTCTTTTCCCCCAGATTTTCAAGCTGTGCTGTGTTAAACCCACCTCATTAATAATGGAATTATTGGACCCTAGTGACCCATGGGCCAAGAAACTTCCAGAAGCATTAAATAAAATAGTTGAAATCTATCACTTCTCACCAAGTGGGTAGAGTCAGTTGGCTGTTTGTCCCTTGTTTTTTATTTATTCTGTAATTATATTTGTGCTTTTTGTTCTGTAAACAGTAATGGAACATACATTCTTAGGTTGTTTTAAAGAAAACTTTATTCAATCTCTCAAGAATTGTTCCATTTTTAGTTTCTTCTTGGGGAAAAAAAGTTAATTTGTTTTAAAATATTTAGATATTTTTTAGAGTTATAAAATTGTGATGCAGGGATTTGTGAATGAGACATTCACATGTGAAAGATGATTTCACTAGTTATCCGCTTAAGCAGAATAAAATGTGTATATGTACATAAAATGTAAGTAATCTTAACTCCATTGTGCAGTGCCTTTTAGATGTTCCGCTTTCTATAAAGTCTTCAAATTTTTGCATATATATTATATATATATGATGTAATGTTATAGAAATATATGTATAATATACATATTTTTTCCAGGGGTATCTGATAGCTCTGTATTTTGTTATGGAAGTTGAAAGAAAAAAGTATTTTACCTCAGAAATTAAAGTTAAATAAAAAAAAAATACTTTTAAGTAGTGCTTGCTAAGTATTGGTTTTCTTGTTCCTTGTATGCTGGGGCAGTGTGATCCTGCCAGGCTTGACAAAGTCCATGTTAGTGCATTCCGTCATCACACTTTTGTGTTCCTGTTGCACAGGTACTAGCACAGTAAAGAAATAGTTTCCTTGAATGAACAGATGCTGCCACAGAAAGGAAGCTGAAGCCAAGGACATAAGTTAGAAATTTCTATCTTGGCCGGCGCCGTGGCTCAACAGGCTAATCCTCCACCTTGCGGCGCCGGCATACCGGGTTCTAGTCCCGGTCGGGGCACCGATCCTGTCCCGGTTGCCCCTCTTCCAGGCCAGCTCTCTGCTGCGGCCAGGGAGTGCAGTGGAGGATGGCCCAAGTGCTTGGGCCCTGCACCCCATGGGAGACCAGGAGAAGCACCTGGCTCCTGCCATCGGAACAGTGCGGTGCGCCGGCCGCAGCGCGCTACCGCGGCGGCCATTGGAGGGTGAACCAACGGCAAAAGGAAGACCTTCCTCTCTGTCTCTCTCTCACTGTCCACTCTGCCTGTCAAAAAAAAAAAAAAAAGAAATTTCTATCTTGAGATCGTTCTGAGGATTCGTTAAGAATACCTGGCAGGGGGCCGGCGCCGCGGCTCACTAGGCTAATCCTCCACCTTGCGGCGCCGGCACACCGGGTTCTAGTCCCGGTCGGGGCACCGATCCTGTCCCGGTTGCCCCTCTTCCAGGCCAGCTCTCTGCTGTGGCCAGGGAGTGCAGTGGAGGATGGCCCAAGTGCTTGGGCCCTGCACCCCATGGGAGACCAGGAGAAGCACCTGGCTCCTGCCATCGGATCAGCGCGGTGCGCCGGCCGCAGCGCGCTACCGCGGCGGCCATTGGAAGGTGAACCAACGGCAAAAAGGAAGACCTTTCTCTGTGTCTCTCTCTCACTGTCCACTCTGCCTGTCAAAAAAAAAAAAAAAGAATGCCTGGCAGGGGCCTGTGCTGTGGCATAGCAAGTAGAGCCACCACCTGCAGTGCCAGCGTCCTCTATGGGCACTGATTCATGTCCTGGCTGCTCCACTTCTGATCCAGCTCCTTGCTAATAGCCTGGGAAAGCAGTAGAAGATGGCCCAAGTGCTTGGGCCCTTGTGCTCATGTGGAAGACTCAGAAGAAACTCTCAGTTCCTGGCTTCCCAACCCTAGTTGTGGCAGCCATCTGGGGAGTGAACTAGCAGATGGAAGATCTGTCTCTCCCAGTAACTGCCTTTCAAATGAATATGTAAATAATTAAAAAAATAAAAACACTCATGCGAGAAGAAGCTCCAGGCTCCTGGTTTTAGATCATTCCAGCTCCGGCCCTTGCAGCCATTTTGGGAGTAAAGCAGTGGGTGGAAGATCTCTCTGTCTCTCTAACTCTGCCTGTCAAATAAATACTTTTAAGAAAAAGTACATAGCAAGGCCAGACACAGAAGGCCACATGTTTAATGACTTTATACGAAATGTCCAGAAGAAGCAAGTGCCTAGAGACCAGACATGGTGGTTCATGGTGGTACATGCCAGGGAAAGTGCAGGGTGACTCCTTAGTAAGGGTCAGTTTCTTTAGAGGGAGGTGAAAATGTTCTACACTTGGATAGTTCTTGATTTACATGAATTAAGTCTCAAAAAGATGATTTTGTGTGGGGTTTTGGTTTCGAGTTAGTGGCATTTCCCAGCAGTGGGCAAGAATCCAGGGGAGTGGGAAGATATCTTGATGGGTATTGACTATCATGTAACACAGCACAACCTTAAAATGCGGACAGGTGTTCACCTCAGAGACAGCTAAAGTGACTGAAAATCCCAAAATGTCTGGTGTTAAATTTGACTTCTCTCTCATTTATCTTTTTTAACAATTCATTTACTTGTTTGAGAGGCATAGTTACAGAGAGGTCTTCCATCGGCTGTTCACTTCCCAAATGGCCGTAACGGCCGGAGCTGGGCCGATCTGAAGCCAGGAACCTCTAGATCCTCCGTGTGGGTGCAGGGACCCAAGCACTTGGGCCATCTTCTGCTGCTTCGGCAGGTGCATCAGCAGGGAGCTGGATTGGAAGTGGAGCAGCCAGGACTCGAACCGGTGTCCAAATGGGATGCTGGCACTGCAGGTGGAGGCTTAACCTACCACCCGAGTGCAGGCCCCAAATTTGACTTCTCTTGAAGGAGCCCATGAGTAGTTTGGGAAAGCTGAGATTGAGCGGTAAAGGGTGCAGCTAGAAGGGAGAGCAGATAATGAAGTTTTTTTTTTAAAGAAGCCTGTAGGTTTTGCCTTTTGTTCAGCACTGAACACTCCTGAAGTTTGACAGCAGTGTTTGGGCCAGGCCAGTGAGGAGCATCCTTAGCCCAGGGGAACTCTAACTAGCCTGTCAGTATGTCTGCCTGGGAAAACCATTTAGACAAGAAAAATTACATGTTATGTGTGCAAATTCATATCGGTATATGGAAGAATATAGGAAATCATATTTTCATCTAAAAAATTACAGTGACAGGGGCTGACTAGTCCATCCCCCCAAATCCCTGCTGCTTGGACAGTGTCGTCTTCTGTCCTCATTGCCAGAAGCAAAGGAAGGTTTGTTTTAGGAACCGATTTGGGCATAATTTGGAGATCAGGATCCCAGGTTCGGAGCCCAAGTTGACTGCTCAGTATTTGAAATTGGATGGTGATTATTCAGATTTTGAGCAAAGAAAGAAGGAAACGATCATGAACTTTGGGGAAAGAAGGAAGAGAAAGATGGGCTCTGGGGGTGAAAACACTAATGTGGGGCCAGTGAGCAGAGAGAAAAAGTGGATCTCCAAGCCTTCGTGGTGAGTTTGTAGGAACTAAAGCCCCGGGTGGCTCCCCTTTGTCCGCCAGGTGCAGTCCTTAGTGTGGCTTGGAAGGCCGGTCACCAGCTGGCCTCTGATTTGTATCAACTGTTGAATCCTCATGACAACCCCCTGAGATCAGAGTCTCAGAGCCGGCCTGACATGACCGTGGGCCGAGCCCTAGTTCCTGTGCTTTTAGCCCTGTGCCACAAAGCCTCAGCCATGCTGAGCCCCTGCTCTGGTCTGCCCACGCTGCCTGAAACACTCCAGAGCTTATCCTCCAGAACCCGGCCCAGCTGCCACTGCCTGCAGAGGCCTTTCCTGGCAGGGCACGGGTGCGCCTCCGTGTGCTGTCACAACCCATGTCTGTCTCACAGCCCTTGCCACGCTGTGCTGTCATCATGCTGCCTGGCTTCTCACAGAACAGTCAGGAAGCCACTGCCGTTGCAGGGTTCACTCCATCCCCCTTTCCCTAATGCCTAGCACGCTGCCCAGAGCCTAAGAGTGCTCGGCAAATGTTTATTTGAATAAGTAAATAGCAAGTCACAGGAAAGAGGTTCATCGCCTGTGATAGAAGATGCAGGCTGGGAAGATGAGGCCAGGCGAAGGTGGCACTGGTGTGTGCGGTGTCGAGCTCCAGGCCCTGCTTCCACCCTCCAGGCCCCGGCTCCTACAATGGTCTCTTCCCTTACCTCTATTCAGACTCCCTCCTCCCTCCTCTCTCTCAAACTGTACTCCCTGCTTCCTTCAAACCTGCATCCCCTCCCCATATGCACAGGACTTCTTTGCTGGGTGTTGATTAATCCAAGCAGAATGTGGGTTAAGAGAAACATGAACTGAAATCATAGAGAACCGTGTCCCTAGGGGTGCTCCCCGGCCTCCCCATCTCCAAGTGGCCTTGCCCACGTTTTTCCCATCCTGCCCGCTCTGCCAGGAGTCAGACTTACTAATTCCAGCTGCACCTACCTGCCTCTCATCCTGCCAAAGAGCAGCGTGCAAACCCCCTCCAAGGGTCACCAACTCATAGGTGGCCTGTCACAGCTCCTGCCTCCCTCCCCTCCAGGAGCTGGCGGTGTTGGCCCCCCAGGGAGGAGAGAGGACTCTGCAACCTGCCCCCACCTCTGCCCTTTTTCTGGCTCTGGCAAGTAACAGAGGAACCCTCTCTGTGCGTCTGGGTCCACACTTTAATGGTTGGTATGAGGACTGAGCCGTGCACGTCATAGCACTCGGGACTCCAGCGTCCCAACTATTGTGAGCTCACGGGCTGTCACTGTGGCTGCCGTGCTCCGGGAGGCTTTGTGGTTTTGGCCCCTCTCAGGAGGAGATAGATACTAAGATCCTCGATCTACAGATGAGAGAAGTGAGGCCCAGAGTGGGCGACTTGTCCTCCTGCTTCAAACAGGGGTCTCCTGACCCCAGGATCTTGGATCTTGGATCTTGGATCTTGGATCTTGGAGGGGGCAGGAGTGGTTCCCTTCTTCCTCGCAGAAGCTCAGACTTGGACCTACAGGTGGGTGGAGAGGCCCAGCTCTAAGTGTTTCTCCAGGTCAGGGCACGTGTCCCAAGAATGCAGCAAGTCGAGGAGAAGGGAGCAAGCACCTGGGAGCCAGCCCGCAGGGAGGGGCCCCTTAGCCCTGGTCAGACAGGCTCCAGGTGCTGGCTGCTGGGACTGATGAAGATCACAGCCTTCCCAGAATGCAGATGAACCTTCAGCAAGGCCAGGCCACCCCAACCCCGACTGACTGGGCCTGGGTTGATGGGAGGCGGGGGTGGCCCCGCCCTCTGCCCTCAGACCAGCTCCAGGACCTGGGGAATCTGGTTAGGCAGACAGTGGGGAGGGAGACCTAAACCCAGTGGATGCCGCGCGAACAGTGGAAAGGGCTGGTCTGGGCCGAGCAGCTGCAGGCGTCTGCCCTGGTGGCAGCTGTGCAGGTGGGGACCCTCCCCCCAGCAGCTAACGTTCCCCTAGGGCCTGCTGGCTGCCTGTCCTGCATTAACAAGACCCAGCCAGGAGGCCGCAGGAGCCTTGCAACCTGGGACCAGCAAGGGAGGAAGCTGCTGGCCTCTCACCTAAGAGCCCTCTCTCTCCAGGGGCAGAGGTCAGCCTCCACCGGCCTCTGGCTGCAGGGGGTCCCTTTGTTCCAGTGTGTCCTTAACACTGCCTTCTGTTTCTTCCCAGCATTCCTCAAGGAGTACCGTAAACCGGTGGGATGGGCAGTCACGTTCTTCCCAATGTCTTGAGACTTCAGTGGCTTCTTCCTACTACTTATTTATTTTTTATTTGAGAGGCAGAGCAAGAGAGAAAGTGATCGTCCCTCCACTGGTTCACTGCCCAAATGGTCCACAACAGCTGGGGCTGGCCCAGACCAAAGCCAGGAGCCATGGACTCCATCCACATGGACAGCAGAGACTCAGGTTCTTGAACCATCACCTGCTGCCTTCCTGGGTGTGCATTAGTAGGAAGCTGGATGGGAAACGGAGGGGGGATTTGATCCTGGCACTAATGCATAGGGTGCAGGTGTCGCAGGGGGTAGCTTAACCTTGCCCTGCAGCCCTGGACAAGTCCCTCCTGCCCGCCTTCCTCTCTCTCCCTTCCTGACCAGTCTCTACGAACCCCGTCTCCCCCTGCGCACCCCCCAGTGCTCAGGCACCCTCTTCTTTGCCCCTCAGTAAGGGAGAAGAGGGGAAGCTGAGGTACACAGATGTCAGTCTGTCTTCAGAATGTAACAGGTGTGAGAAATTTGTCTTTATTCTCCTGTACGTGGCCCAGGCAGAGGCGCCCTTTGTCTGCGTGTGCTGAAATTCTGCCCCTCTGCTGACCAAACTCCCACGTTGATAACAGCAATACCAAGCATTTGCACGTTCCATAACCATGTTAACTCACCGGATGCACGAAATCGCCTTCTGCCAGAGGTCCCCATTTCGCAGATGATGAAGATAAAGGCCAACAAAGTTCCGTGAGTTACCCAAGGTCAAAGGTGAGTCAAACCCTGCAGGACTCACCTGAGTTCCCGGATCCAAAGTCCGCGCTCTTCTCCAGCCCCTCCCTTGCTCCCAGTGGTGACCACAGCCTGGCAGGAAGGGGTGGGGGATTGAGTTGCGTTACAGAAGCGCCTGGTCCCTCTGAGGGGACCTGTGGGGTGAGCGTTTGAGCTCCCTGGACCCACCTGACAGCCAGAGGGAGACGGTCATTTGTGAAACAAACATTCGCAGAATAGCTGTTGGATGTGTGCGGGCAGACACACATGCCTGCTCTGAGGAGGCTCACGGGTTAGCGGGGTAGACAGGCCAGCATAATGAACCAAAATGCAAGGCAGCGACAGTTAGTCACTCAGCTAACATTTCCTGAGTACCAGCTGGCTCCCAGGCCCTGTCCCGCAATTACAAAGCCAAATAAGCCCACACCTGGCCCGGCAGGGCTAATCCGAAAGCTCTGACTCCTACCACAGTGCTCTTTCCACAGTGCCGCCGCCCTCCTGGTTGCCCCTAGCAATCTGGGACAGAATGTTCCATGCCGACCTGGGCTGGCAGGACCTCAGATGTTCCCGCGACACTGCGCAAGTTCTCACTCTGCCCCCTTTCCTGGCTGAGCGAAAACCAGAGCCCCAATCCCCTTCTAAATGCGGAGTCTCCAGCCGGAGCGGAGCACTGCGCTGCCATGCCAGTCCCTCTCCAGCCAGCAGAAGCTGGGGGCTCCTCCCTGCTCCCCCTCCCAAACCGCCAGGGCCCCAGAGATGGAATGATTAGGTTGTGTCACGGCTCACAGAGTGAAAGAACGGGGGAAGCTGACGGTGGAAATCTGGTCTCTGCAAAGCTAGCTCTTGTCCTGGCTGGGCCGAGCTGCGGCCTCCCACACCTGCCCCGGGACGCAGAGCTGGGGCTGGGCCCTGCAGCCGGCCTGGGCTACACCCCTCACAGCAGGATAGTGGGGAGAAGGGGCAGGCTTCAGCCCAGAAGGGCTGTGGAGAAAGTGGATGTGTTTGGGGAGAAGGAAGCGAGTGAGCTGAGGATGGATTCCCAAGGTGGGGGGCTGCAGCTGGAGCAAGTGGGGGAGGAGGGAGAACAGGGGTGGGCAGGGGAGTGGGCTGAGAGCAGGGGGCGCCCCCCCCCCAGCCTCCTGCCTAGGGTATTGATCTGCTAGATTACTCAATTTCACCCGTATTGATCAGGTAATTGCTTTATCTCGGTTCTCATTTGAGCTCTGCATTCTCCTGGCTTCCCTTCCCTCTCCCTCTTGTTTTTTCCTATCAAGCTGACACAGAGCTCCTTAACACAGAAGAGAGAGAGTTTGGTTAGGTTGCCCTGGCTTGGTGTTTGGGGCAGAGGCGGGGGGAAGCTCAGATCCCCTGCGTTCTCTTCCGAGAAGTCCTTCCCGGCTCCAGACATGGAGATGCCTGTGCATCCCAGCTGCACAGAGAGATTCCGGAGAGGGCAGAGGGAAAGAGAATGCCCGGGGGACATGGGCGCCAGAGGCCTGGGGCCTCAGCCTCTTCATGCCTCGCCCGCCATCCAGCTCTCCTGCTCCCCGAACTGGGCGCCCTGGCGCCCAGCCCCTATCCCAAGCCTGGAGCCTTGCCTCCACCCCTCTGGTTGCTCCGTCAGGGCTCCCTGGGCCATGGGTGACGCTGGTTCACCCCTGCCTCCTTGCAGCCCTGAGCGTCCCTCCTGCCCGCCTGCCTCGTGCCTTCCTGACCGGTCTCCATGAGCCCCGTTCCCTCCTCCTGCACCCCCACAGTGCTCAGGCAGCACCCCTGGGCTCCAGCTGGAGGAGGAAGGGAAAGAGCACGTGCCCCTTGCCCAGGAAGCCCCCAGTCAGAGAAACAGCCACTCTTGGCTCCCTGAACCCTCACTCCGAGAGAAAGAGACAAGACCCATCCGAGGACCAGGCCCGAACAGCACCCAGAAGATGGAGGACAAGGCCCAGGGGCAGAGTGGAGAATGTGGGGTTCTGGACCAGATTCAGTGCCGCACCATCTCCCAGCGCTCAGCTGCAGCAGCTCAGGCACAGCCCAGGAGCCAGAGGGCAGAGAGCAGACATAGGGATGACATCTCTCAAGGTTAGCACCCTGAGGCCAGGTGAGGGCCTGTAGGACCAAGGGGACGTGCCCACCCCTAAGTCACTCTCAGGGTCCCTGGTAGCCTGGAGGGGCTGTCAAGTGACAGACACCCAGAAGGGCTGGGAATTGCATGGTGATCACAAGGGAATAGGCTTGGAGCCTCCCCAAGGAGTTCAGTGGCTCCAGGAGATTATAAACCAGGTCCCCATCTCCAAAGCCTCCTGATGCATTGCCCAGGGCCGTCGCCATCCCCCACACACACCTGCTGGGGAAGGTAGGGCAGTCCCATCTGTGAGCTGTGCTCTCCTCCCCAACCAATAGGACACAAAGGGCAGTGTGGGATGTGCGTGCATGAGGGAGCCCCCAGGGACCTCTGTCAGGGTTCCCCCCTTCATTCAAGAGTAGGCAAGCATCGCTCTCTTCCTGCCGTTGTCCCCCAAGGGGCCCAATGCAACTATCTTCTAGAGATTTCCAGACCTGGAGAGAACTGATCTCTTGTCCTTAGTGTCCAGAACCACTGCCCCCCCCATGCCCTGGGGAAGTTCCACCTTTAGTCTAACCAGCCCTCCTCCTGCTGCTCCCACAGCCTCTTTTATTTTCTGGTTCCCCCCCCCCCCATTCAAATGCTTGACCTTTCCATGTCCCCCTTCTGCTCTCCCCACCTGGCTTCCATGCTTTCTTCTCCGACACCAGCCCTGCAGCTCACACTGGACTCCTGCATGTCCCGGTCTGGAAGCAGCGTGATCAACTGCCCCACTCTTCCTGTGTCTCGGGGCCCTCTCAGCCCCATATAAAGCAGGAAGCTGTGGAGCACCCCTTTCCCCCACCTGGAGGACAGGGCACTCACGGCCCCAGCTCGCGGGGCCAGTTTAGGGACAGGGCTTAGGCCTGAGTTTTGGGAGGCCAGCCACATTTTCCCACCCGTACAGGGAGACGGACACAGGCACGGCCGCACACAGAGAGGGACAGCTGTACGTACACACAGCGACAACCACGCAGTCTCCCAAAAGCACAGCACACACACCCAGTGCACACACCCACGGCAACCCGGACTCACGCATCGGCGTCACACACAGACAAGGCGGACACGGAGCTGGCACAGACACAGAGGCGGAGGCCCACAGAGAGCCGCGCACTCCTGTCACGGATGCCCGGAGACACACACACACACACGGGCCCACTCAGACGCCCACACCGAGCCACGCACGAGAGCCCGCGAAGATGCCTTCACCTCTTCCCCGGGGCTGAGCTGAGCTGATCAACAAATCCCCGAGCTCACCCCAGCTCTGCCTTCCAAATACTCAGGGCTCCTCTCCACACCCAGAGAGGAGAAGGAAGGGGTCCAGTTTGAGACTGCAGGCGGCAGACCCAGGGCCGGCCCCCACAGAGCCAGAAGCAGGACCCCTAACCCTGCTGGCGCTCCTCCTACTCGTATGGGGGCCCTACCCCTTGTGCTGGTGCCTGGGGTGAGAGCCGCCCAGGGGTGGGAAGGCCTGGCTCGCTCTGGCGCTGCAGCGGGGGCGGAGAAGTGTGAGTGAAATGGGTTTATTACTGGGAGTCTGTTGCCTCGATTGGTATCGATCCCCACATGTCACCTTCCATTGCCGCTAATGGGACATGAAGAGTCTGCACCGACCAACCGACCGCAGCCAGGGCTGCTCCACACTCTCATGCGGCCTCCCCTCCCCCGCCCAGCCATGGGCCGCTGCATTCCAGGGCTGCCATCCCCACTCCGGGATGTCCTCTTCCCTTGGCTTCATCCACTCCTCTCCCTCTTCTGGTCTCTTCCTCTTCCTCCCTGTCCCCCACTCTGCAGTTGCCCCCCCCCGTCTCCCCCCCAGTGGAGTCCAGCCTCAGCCACCACCCCAGGAGTCTCAAAGGCCCCATGTGGAGGTGGGACTAGAGTTGGAATGACCCTTCTCTCTCTCCACGGCGGGCAAGGACTCTGAGTGGCGGGAACTCTTTGTCGCATTGGACCGGCCAGGCAGATCCTCCCGCAACCAGCGAGGTTGCCCAGACTTCCCTCCATGGGCTGCCGGGACTCAGGCCAGATCCCCGGCCAAAAAGTAAGGGAAGAGTGGGGTCGAGGAAGGCCTTTGCCCTGGTGCCCAGGGAAGGGATGGCACCATCCCCTTGTCTCTGCCCGCCTGGCAGCCCCTTGGGAAGCCCTGCCTAAGGTCTGACCCTTCCCCGCGTCTTCAGGTCCTGCCTGTTTCCATGTCCATGGCTACAGAGGCCCAAGTGAGGGCCACAGGACACAGGCAGAGCAGTGAGGTCTTGAAGCAAAGTCAATAGGCTCTGAAAGGCGGCTCTTGTGCTGTTTACTGAAGGATGAAAAACAGACGCTAAGTCAAACAGGAAGGCTCTCCTTGAGGCTCAAATGGAGCATCCTTCGGTTGACTCCAGAGAGAGGCCTGGGGCTGTGCTCCGAGGCCCTGGTGGGCAAGGGAGCTGAGCAAAAGGGGCTGTTCCCTGTCCCTCCCTGCCCCTCCTTCAGTCCCATGCGGTGGATGCCGGAATCACGAGAGCCAGCTCCAAGCCCCAGAGGGGAGGGCCCCCTGCTGCCCACTCCTGTCCCCAGACCAAGAGGGAGTCCCCACCCCCATCCCACTTGTGACTAGTGTCACTGGATCAGGAGAGCTGAAGGGACTGATCAGACCAGGGACAGTTAATGGAAATAAAGTTGGAAAAGTTGGATTGTCTTTTTGTTTTTTAAAAATGATTTATTTACTCATGTATTTGAAAGAAAGAGAGGAAGGGGGAGAGAGAGAGAGATCTTCCATCCACTCTCCAAATGACTACAACAGCCAGGGCTGGGCCAGGCAGAAACCAAGAGCCTGGACCTCCAGCCAGGTCTCCCATGTGGGTGCAGGGGCCCAAGCACTTGGGCCATCATCCATTGCTTTCCCAAGTACATTTGCAGGGAGCTGGATTAGAAGCAGAGCAGCAGGGACTCAAACTGTCCCTGCTATGGGATGCCGGCAAAGGCTTTGCAGGCCGCAGCTTAACACACTGCACTTGTGCCACAATGCCAGCCCCAATTTGAGGGTTTTGAGGGCCATTTAAAATGTGCTAAGGTGGGGCCGGCACTGTGGCATAGCGGGTAAAGCTGCCGCCTATAGTGCCAGCATCCCATATGGGCGTCGTTTCGAGACCTGGCTGCTCCATTTCCAACCCAGCTCTCTGCTGTGGCCTGGGAAAGCAGTGGAGGATGGCCCAACTCCTTGGGCCCCTGAACCTACGTGGGAGACCCGGAGGAAGCTCCTGGCTCCTGGCTTTGGATCGGCACAGCCCCGGCCGTTGCAGCCAATTGGGGAGTGAACCAGCGGATGGAAGACCTGTCTTTCTCTGCCTCTCCTTCTCTCTCTGTGTAAATCTTACTTTCAAATAAATAAATCTTAAAATAAAATGTGCTAAGGCTGCTTGTTGTGAGTGAGGGTAGTTGGAGTGGCTGCGTGTGGGGAGCTGGGCAGGGCAGGGCTAACTCTGGGTTTGTTCCCACATCACTCCGTTACAGAGCAGCCCCCGTGCAGGCACTGGGCCGCAGGCAGCAAGCTCATCACAGGGGCCTGGGCACCAGGCCATGGGCTCATGTCTTGGGGAAGAAACAGAGGAAGCAATGTCTGAGCCAAGGATCCAGCTGCCTAGCCCCACACCCAGTGTGCTGTGCAGGGGCCAGCGACCACAGTGCACACTGGACAGCCAGAGGGGCAGGTGGAGAACTGCTCTCGTCCGGGCCCCTGAAGGCAGGGAAGGGGAGTGTGCAGAGCAGCAGAGGCATTAAGGCGAGAAGCCTCGCCAGGACTGGAGGGGAGCAGTGTCAGGGACTCCCCAGGAGCTGGCACAGTGGCAGGAGGTGGGGCTGCCGAAGGGCCTGGGCCTGCTGTCTGGCGCTCTTGCAGAGGCTACTTCCAGAAGAGCTTGTGCAGGCCGGAGGTGGGCTGAAGGACCCCAGGGAGTTTCAGGCCAGTGTCCAGGTCCCTGCACCCCTGCAGAATCTGCTCCAGCCACGATCCCCGACCCTGGCACTGGAAGGGGCCTCAATCAAGGAGACGGGGGACGGAGGAGAGCAGTTCTTCCTAAGGGGATGCACTTTGGCCTTCGCATCTCCCTGTTCCCACTGCCATGGCTCTGGAACCTTCAATGAGGGAGACGGGATGGGGTGAAGGCAAGCCAGGGGCAGGCCGAGCTCTCCAGGGGAGTAAATACCGACGACACCCGGAGAAACACACAGGAGACCATGTCTTGTCTTCCACCTCAGTCCCTCTGGCCACAGATCTGGGTCCTCAGCAGAGAGCGAGCCTGCCCGTCCCTGCTCCCACTCCTCTCCCCTGCCCCGCCCCTCCCAGGGAGCCCCTTCTCACTCTGCCCTCCATGGGCCCAAGCCCTGTCCTCCCTGCCCTGCCCCCAGGACCCTCTCTTCTTGGCCCCCCAGCTCCTGTCGCTTCCATCAATCAGCCTCTCCCTCTCACCTTTCCATCATGTTAGCTTCGGTTGATTTAACCAGAAAACAACCCCCAGAATTTAATTCCATGGCCCTCCATTCCCATCTCCATCAGCTCAGAGTGGGGAGGGGCTGTGTAATAAGAAGGAGGGGGGAGGAAACTTGGCTTCTCAGAGTCAGAGAGGAAAAAAAAAAAAAAGAAAATCATATTGATTCCCCCAATGACAGCCATCAGTCTCCTCCTCCCGGGAAGGCTTGGGGTGCTGGACACAGGCCCGGCAGGCTCCAGGGGCGCCTGGCCCCCAGAACTTGAAAGACAGAGACTCTGCTCTTTGGCATCCCCTCTGCACATCCTGTCCTAAAATCACTCCCCAAAGCCCTCCGCCCTCTCCTCAGGAGAGCCAGGAGTCCCGACCCCTTATCTAGTTCCTACTATTTCCTGAGCAAGCTATCTGATGCCCCTACAGTCACTTTCTCCTGGCTGGCTTATCTCTTAGGAGGAAGTTCTTTCTGCTGTCTAACTTCAAGTCATATTAAGAAAAGGAAAAATCACTTTCCAAAACTCCAAGAGGAAACAGACATAATAAGTGCCTGAAAATCCTTAGACAAGAGGAGGCTGGGTAACCCCTTACCATCGTTTTACAGCAGAGTAAGAAGTAAACGTTACAAACCACCAAGATCCAGCACCAGGATGGGAGCAGAGCAGGAGCCTGGGGCTCAGGGGCAAACACAGGCAGTGAGGTGGTATTAAGATTCGGAGCTTGTGAAGGGGGATTCCTGTTCCCATCTGGACTCTTCACAGGGCTGTGTGGGACAAGGGGAGACAGCAGGAGGGACTTCCCGATGGCTCGGCCACGCTTTCCCAGGAGATGGAGAAGGCATCCAGCCCTTGCTGCTGCCTCCCTGTTGCTCAGAGGCAGGCTCTGGAAGCCAAGGACCCCCGTGAGAGACGCTCCCTCCCTCCTACCCCCGACAGAGGTGGGACCGCCTGGGAGGGGGCGCAGGACCGAGGTGCCGCCGGCCCCCGAAGGGTTAATGCTATTGTCTGAAAACCACATCAGCTCCCCTGGGAGCTTGGAGATCCCGCTCTCATTTTAAGTAACCCTAACGCGTGTGATGAGCGAGGGGTCGTTGCCGGGCAAGGAGTGCGCCAGAAGGAACCAGAGAGCGCGCGCGGGGACCGGGCTGCTGCAGGGCGGCGGTGGCGGCAGCGGGCAGCGGTAAGGGACTCTGGCAGGACTGCAGAGGGGCTGGCCCCGAGCTCGGGCCCTTCCCTGCCCCCACCCCTACCCCGACTCTGGAGCAAGTCCTGGGGCAACAAGGAAGGAAGGGCACAGTGGAGGAGGGAGCCCAAGGGCCATGCTACGGCGGCCCGGGAGGTGGCAGGACCCTTGCCTCCAGGTGTGGGGCAGCCCCAGCAGGAGGACCTCGCGAGGCTCTTCTCCCAGATGGGGCACAGCGCAGTCAGGTGTCAGACCGTCTGCCCAGACAGGGGTCAGGTCCCCGCCAGCTCTGCTGCTGCCACCCTTGCCGCTGAGGCCGAGGGCGTGGACATCCCAGCACAGGGGTGAGGGAGAGGGGCACCAGCACAGGGAATTAGTATTGCGCTCCATCTGAGCCAGCCTGGGCCACCCGCCTCCCTCCCTTCCTTAGATTCCTGGGACCAGGAGACCCGAGCTCTGAGAGCCAGGGTGCCCCCTTACCAGGAGCACCCCTGTGAAGGTGAGGCTAGGGAGGCACTGTGGGACGGGGAAGTCCTGCCCCTTCCCCATCCTGGCCCTCCAGAGACAAGAGGAGAAGCTCTTGGAGAAGGGTGGGTGCTGCCGCCACCCACCCTGGGCTCCAGTGGGCATAGGAACCAGGGCACAGGGAGGACGCCTGAGGTTAGGCTTGGGGCTTCGTGGAAGTGTTAACACTGGGGTTGAGGAAGAGGCTGGAGATGGACGCAGGGTGTGAAGGTTGGGGTTGAGTCAGAAGTTGTCCCGAGCTCACCCCCTCCCCCCCCCCCCCCCCCCCGGCTGGTGTCACTGCTGTCCCTTGTTCCTGATCCCTGTTACTCAGCCCAGGCCAGCAGGCCAACTTGCCTGGCTCAGCTGTGCGCCTGGAGCTTTCACTTCCTCCCTCTCTGGCCTGGCTCCTCCACACCACCTCAGTATCAGCTGGAGGGGCTTTTTGTCCCTGGGTGGAGGGTTAGGGATGGGGGTGTCCAAGGGGCTCCCCCGGGGCACAGCTGATGAGAAGGAGATGAGAGGGAAATGCTGAGGTTGCCCCTGGGGAGGGAAGAAAGCGGCGCTGGTGTGGGAACAGTTTGGGGAGGAGGACAGGAGTGGGAGGTGAGGCTGTTAGGAGCTAGGGCCCCTGTGTTTCCAGATGGGGCAAAGCTGGAAAGTCAGGAAGAGAGGCCAGGAAACGGGCAGAGAGGGGGACACAGGGACACAGGCTGAAAGAGGCTGAGCCGGGTGGGAAGCTGGTGAGACGGAGACCACAGGGGAGCAGGGGGAACAGGCATCCCATGGAGGCGGGACAGCTGGACAGAGAGAAAGATGGACAGGATGGGACGGGAGACAAGGGGGAGGCTGGGGACCGTGCAGCGAGGCGGAGGGAAGCTGGAGGTAAGGAAGTAGAAGGAAGCAGGAATGAGAGTGGGAGGGGAGAGGAGACAGCTGGGTGAGTGTGGAGCTGGAAGCCGCCTGTACACACCCAAGTCCCGTCCCCCTGACCTTCAGCTGCCCGTCGTGGGCACAGGGATGTCTGGGCTTGGATTTCCGCTCCACGGAGTTACACGAACCTTTTAGATCCCACGGCCCCCAGGGGCCGCAGAGGCAAGAGGCAGCTGAAAAGGTTCAGGAGCTGGGAGGAGGGGACGGGCTGGGGACAGGGACGGAGAAGCAGAAGCAGGGCTGGGGCCTCTCTCAGGTGCAGGGGTGCAAAAGGAAGAAGGAAGAGCGAAGGCTGCAGGAGGCTGGCCCGATTCTGACACTCAGACACAAAAAGACAGCTCTCTGGGCGAGGAGGGACCAGGGGCCCTTGGGGGTCTCCGCCAGGCTGCCCCTCGGCTGGGGGAGACGGGAAGGGAGGCTGCGGGGAGGAGAAAGAAGAGGGTGGCTGGCTTCGCCCGTTCGGGGCCCCCAGCCCCTCTTGCTGTCCTACCTAAGCTTCTTTAGCTAATAGCATTAAGCGAGGTCTCAGGACGAACCTCCTCCCCACTGGGGGCTGTGATGGAGGGGAGAGACCAGAGGCCTCTAATAAGATTGGGATTTGGCAGGGGGGTGGGGATGTGCAGCTGACAAGCACAAAACCTCCCCCTGAGCCACCGCCGCTGTATGTGCAAGAGCCCCCGCCCGGCCCAGCTCTTGGCCTCGGGGCTGCTCATCGTCCACTCTGAGCTCTCAGTCCCCAAGGCCCTGCTGTGGACCTGGCCTTGGCCACCAGCCCTGTCTGTCTCTCTATGCAGCCTCTCCCGCAGATTCCCGGGGCCTGTCTCTTTGAGCTGCCTTTGTGTTTGTAAACATCCCATTTGCCCACTCAATCAATCAAGCAGTCACTGAAAAGACTTGGTTTTGTCCAATCAATCAGATTAGGCAGTCAATCCACTTCAGCCGCTCAGAAGGCTGACTGTCGGTGCAAGTATCCACTTTGCATACATGCAGCTCTCGAAGGCACCTTCTTCTTTTCTTTCTTCTTTTCCTTCTTCTTCTTCTTCTTCTTCTTTTTTTTTTTTTTTTTTTAACGTGTGTCTGCTCCTGTCTTTCCCATCCTCGCTGTCCGTCTGCCTGGCTGTCCGCTGGCTTCCTGGAGCCCCCGCGGCAGAGCCCGTGTTCGAGGCTTAGACCTGCCTGCCTCCTGCCGGCTTCACCTCTCTGCCCCCAAGTTTCAGCCTCAACTTTTCTGCCCTGATTGACTAATTACAGCTCAGAGCCTGGAGTCAGCCAGACCTGTTCCCATCCGGCTCCACCACTTGGCCAGGATCTTATGCAAGTCTCTTAATCTTTCTGAGTGTCAATTTCCTCGGCTTGCAAAATGGAGATAACAATACCCGTCTCAAAGGGTTGCGGTGAAGGATCAATGAAGCAACCTATGAAACAAACGGCGAGCCCAGCTCTGCGTGCACGAAAGGGGCCTGAGTCAGAGTAACTCAAATCTTGAAAAGATGGAATCTGCTTTGGACATTTCCTTTGGTACCTGGCCCTAGCTTAAGCTCTGTTCTCTCTTGTTATTGTCGTTATCAATATCGCTTTTTTTTTTTTAAATAATGACCTAAAGCCTACATGTGTTGTAATGAACACCTATATTGGCCAAGGGGATTAACTATATTATTAGTAATTGGAATGATGGTGATGATGACAATAGTCATTGCTGGCTGCTGTAACCCTTCCAAAAACACGACGTGCGTGACAGGAGCCACTCCGATCAGCCGAGACTGGGTTTTGATTTGTTTTGATTCGTGATTCTCCATGCTCATTCTCCTCTGAGGCCACTGCACGCCTGGCCCCTCTCAGGGGCTGTGCAGAGCCAGTGGCCAGAGCTTTCCCAAGCTCTGTGTGCTTTTAGCCCCATAGGACAAGAGGGAAGGATTCAGGGTCCTGGAACACAAGAGGGGAGACGGAGGGGAGACCACCTCCCCCACCACTGGAGTGTGGATCAGTGTGGAGCGCAAGGAAGCAAGGCTAAGCCCCCAGAACAGCTGATGAACTGGAGGTAGAACTGACACCTGCTCTTCTCTGAGAGCTCCCCACAGGCAGCACAGGGGCTCAGGCAGAAAAGGGCTTGAAGGCAAGGGGTCTGGCAGGTTCCTCAGCACGGAGGCTTTGCACACCCGTAATTGGCAGGTGCTCAGAGAGTTGGGGATGCACAGGGGAGGTTGGGAAGAAGGCTTCGGGCATTCAGGAAACCAGAAGAGCTGATCTCACCCAGGGATGCCACTTTAGCTTTGTATCCGGGGTGTGTACTTCTTGGGGGAAGGAGAGACAGTGTAGGGAGCCTACCTCAGCGGCCGGGTGCCTTGCATCTTGGCTCAAGGTCTTGCTGTCCACTGCTTCACAGAAGAGTTGTATGCCCTTAGGGAAGTTTCACAAGCCCATTGCACCTGCACCTGCTACGTGACATGAGGGCGGATTTCAATCCCTTTACACAGTGCAGGGAGAAGTCGTGGGTTTCTCACTCTCTTCTTGGAGACCCCAGATCCACCTGAGGTAACGTATCCTCCAGACCAGAATAAGCACAGGACAAGCCCCGGGATTTCTGTCAGCTTCCTCCAGGGCGGAGGGCCCGCTGAGATCCCTCGCCTCTGTACACACACCCCTGCTTCTCTCCCATTCCCAGCCCGCTTTCCTAAGGTGAGGCAGGCGAGAGCCTGATCTGATTGAGGCTACACAAAGGAGGAACTTCCCAAGGGAGGGGGCAAGAAAGGAGGATGGGTCTGCTCCAGCGGAGGCAGGGAGGAGAGAAGAGAATATTCCAGAATTTCAGCTGTCATTTAGAGCGCGAAGTGTGGACAGGATAGCCTACCCACCCAGACCCCAGTGGGTGGGGAGCTACTCACTGCCCTGCTTTCCTCAATCCCAGAGGTACCCTCGGCTTGGGCCGCCCTGGGCCCCCCAGGAGCCCCTGCCCCAGGGCCTGTCAGCTGGTCAGTTGTCCTCTCCTGGCACTGAGAAGTCCCTGGGAAAGAGAGAGCAAGAGAGCGGATGACCTCCTGGTGCTGGGAGTCGGGGGCCCAGGAGGGTCTCTCCAAAGCCTCTCTTTGCTGTAGCTCCCGAGTTCTTGCTGCTCCAGGTATGCCCCAGAGAGCTTCACCTGGGAGCTAGAAATGCAGATTCTCGGGCCCACGCAGTGCTACTGAATCCGAGTCTGCATTTTAGAGAGACCCTCGGATGACGCTGATGCACGCTGGGCCAAGGATGGTTTAGAGCCCTAAGGCAACTCCGTGCCGGAGAAAGTGATGCCGATGGGGCGGCGGGGAGCAGGCAGCTCCTTCGCTTTGTGTGTCTGGCCAAGACTCTCCCCTCTCTGCACGCACTCCAGACAAAGCCTCGCTTGCCCTCCAGACTGGACGGCCTCATAAGTTCTATTGAGACCAATCCTTTGCTCACACTTACCTGCAGCAGGGACGCCGGCCCAGAAACCTAGAAAAGAGGTGCTATAGCCCTGTTTGCATCTCTCCAGGGTGCTGGCCTGCCCCAGGAGCAGGCCCTGCATCCTGTGTTCCCCACGCAGCCTCTGCCATCCCCCCGCAACCTCCCACACATCATTCATCTTCCACTAATGACAGTAGGAATCTGCCTTCTGCACCAACGTCCTCTGTCCTATCATAGCAAGACTCTGGGGCGTCGATGCTTCTCTCTCCCTGGGTACACCTGGCGGGTCTACCTCCCTGCAGCTCATCCTGCGAGCCCACTGCCCTCCCAAGGTGGGAAACTCTGAGACCCTCTCTTCCTTGCCTAAGGCTCCCTAATTCCACAAATACATAGAGAGAGCTTCTGAGTACAAGATCCTATGTCAGGGTAGGGTCGGACAGCCAGGACTCCTGACTTTATGGAGCTGACAAAGAACAACATCATTGATCCATCCATACCATTCATTTATTTCATCAGCAAGCACTTATTAAACACCTACTGTGTGCCACACACTCAGGACTCGTTGGCAAAATGAAAAGAAAATCCCACAAATATCCCCAGTCTTCTCACGTGTAAGCTTGTGCTCAGGACCATAGGCGGTACAGGTGTGTGCACGCCCCCTCCTCCCCACTCAAGGGTTAGAAACAGCCAGCGATTAATTACATTGTCTCTTGTCTTCTCTTGGGAAAAATGCCAATCCTGTTAAGCCCTAAGATGAGATCTCATTCTCTGTTTAAATCCCCCAGCGGGGGCAGAGAAGGGACCCTTGGAATTCTTCTCCATCTATCTAAGTGGCTCAGCCTTAAGCGGAGGCCCCAGGTCAGTTCTGCGAGGAGGTCCCCGGGGTCAGGGTGGGGAGGCCTCCTCTCTCAGACTCCCTCTCCTCCTCTTGCCTCCCTCGTCCCCTCCATCGGCTTCTCTCTCTCCTTCCTTGCCTTCTCCATCCCTCCCTTCTGCTTCCTCTCTGCTTGCCCTCTCCCTGGCCTCCTTCTCCTCTCTAAGTGGTGATCCTCCCCCAAAACCCACACGCAGCCTTCTCTCGCCCGCCTGCCAGGAGTGGACCATGCACTGCAGCTGTCTGGCCGAGGGCTTCCCCACCGCCTCCCCATGCAACTACTGGGTCTCAGGTGAGCCTCTCTGCCAGCCGTGGTCGCCTTAGGCGGGGCCCCAGTGCAGCAGGTGCAGCAGGCATCCCTCACACCGCCCTCCCCACTCCCCTTCCTCCTCCTCGCCCAGGCTTGGCCTTCCCGGACTGGGCCTACAAAGCCGAGTCGTCCCCCGGCTCCCGGCAGATCCAGCTGTGGCACTTCATCCTGGAGCTGCTACAGAAGGAGGAGTTCCGCCACGTCATCGCCTGGCAGCAGGGAGAGTACGGGGAGTTTGTCATCAAGGACCCAGACGAGGTGGCCCGCCTCTGGGGCCGCAGGAAATGCAAACCACAGATGAACTATGACAAGCTGAGCCGAGCCCTCAGGTGAGACGAGGCGGCCCGAGTCGCAGAGTTTGAAGACAGGGCCACAGTTTCTGGCACCTCCCTGCCGGGCCCACTCCTCCCAGGCGTGGGGAACATCCTTGAATGTGGTCAGACCCCAAGCATTCTCCAGGCATGGCAGGTTAGCCTTGCTGGGTCTCTGATTCCATTCCCTGCCCCCGGGCCAACTCTGTCCTCAACCCTGGATTCTCCAGGTATTACTACAATAAAAGGATCCTGCATAAGACCAAAGGCAAGAGGTTCACGTACAAGTTCAACTTCAGCAAGCTCATCGTGGTCAACTATCCTCTGTGGGAAGTGCGGGCACCACCGTCCCCCCACTTGCTGCTGGGGGCCCCTGCCCTGTGTCGGCCGGCCCTGGTGCCCATGGGTGTGCAGAGCGAGGTAGGTGTGAGGGCCCATCAGCCTCCACTGGCCTCTCCCATCCTGGTCCCTGAGTGTCCCGGGGGTTGGGGGTACTGGACAACCAATGGCACAGCACCCAGCTATGAGAAGGTGACTTCTGCACTTCAGCCCTTCAGGGCTGGGTACCAGGAAGGGGGCGGGGCCTCAGGGTGTCTGAGACTGCAGGCGGCACGTGTGGTCATTTCATTGTAGAACTGGGCGAGGGAACAGGGACACTTTAGAACAGGGACACTTGCCAGGGAGAGCCCAGCCCAGCCCCGGCCCCCACCTCTCACTGCTCCTCAGCTCCTGCACAGCATGCTGTTCACCCATCGGGCCGTCGTGGAGCAGCTTGGCGCACAGCAGGCCTCCCGAGGACCACCAGAGGCCTCTGGGGGCAAGAAGGGGAGCAGCTGCAGTATCCACCGTGAGTATGCCACACTGGGCACGGCCCGGAGAATCTTAACCAGAGCAGGGGCGGGTTCCCAGCCGAGTACATGGCTGGGGGGCGGGGGCGTGAGACAAGGGGTAAGACACAAGTCATCCATTCACTCACCATTTATTGAGCAGCAGCTGTTTACTAGGCGTGGGGTTCAGATGCACCCCATCTTGGTGCAAGGGGTGCTCAGAACCTAGTGGGGAGGGGCGGATTGCCAGTGACCGGTGCTGAGACTCAGGTAAGCATAAGGACATGGAGCAGCCGGGACTTCCTGGAGGAGGCAACACTCAAGCAGGTGGAGGAAGATGCAGGAGGGACCCGAGGGTCCACGCGCACTCACATTCCCATCTCGGAAGGACTCCTCAGTGTGTGTGCAGAGCATGGCTGGGAGGAGGTGTGGCGCTGGCGTGGGGTAAGCAGAAGCCGCTGGGGCTGGAACCAAGGCAGGGGTCATGGGGCCAAGAAGAAGGAGGCCTGGGCAAGGGGAGACTGGGAAGACGAGCCTCACTCACGCCTTCCCTCATTCGTTTCTTCTTTCACCAGACAAGTTTGATGGCCTTCTGTCCCATGTGGCAGGCACTCCCCAAGGACTGGGGAACCGTGTGACGTAGGTTCCGCAGGCAGGGGCGGGGTACACCTGTTCCTAGCAGAGCTGGAATGAGAGTCGTCCTGCTGGCTGCAGGGGAGACATGGGGCATGCGGAGGGCGTCAGGGAAGCCCTCCTGGCCGAAGCAACATTGAACGGAGACCCAGAGCATCCATAGGTGTCCACTTAGCTCAGAGACACACGGAGAACCTTGTGTGCTAAGGCCCTGGGACAGGCTGGTCTGGTGTCACATGTGACCAAGCGGGAGAAGAGGGTGGAACCGTCAGCGGGTGTCAGCTCTTACAGCAACAAAACTAGATTTTCCGTGGGGAAAAAAAAATGACAACACAGAAACGCCCATCAACCCAAGGCTCTTGCACAGGGGTCCGAGAACTATCCCTCCTCTGCAGACAATTGCATGGAGCAGGGACCGTGACCTTCACTCCAGCCCAAGGGCAGTGGCGGGGGCATGGGGCTGCCCTGCATCCACTGTGAACACAGCTGAGACCAGGGGTGGCGTGGGGCAGTCTTGGGCAGCCTGGGGCCCGCTAGGATTGCCGGGCCAGTGCTCCGGCGGTAGTCACTGCTAACAGCACCTGAGCACCTCCAGCCACCCTTCCTAGCACTGGGGATGCCCTGGATATGGAGCTTCTCTCTTCAGAAGGCTATGAGACGTGAGCGATTTTGCACCTCTCTGCCCTCTGCGGCGTGCACACATGCCCTGCCTCTGCTTGGGCCCCAAGGGACGCTGAGCAGGTCTAGGCCGCCAGGAGATGCGCAGCGGCACACGCCCCACTTCTGGTTGGGGACTCCAGAGGCTGCGCCACCATGCCCTCACTCAGAGCAACGGGGGGGGGGGGGGGGGGGAGGAAGGAGGAAGCTGGAGGGCTAGCTTCAGTGAGGGGGGGCGGGGGCAGATGCAGGAGAAAGCGCCCTCTCACTTGCCTGGGAGGGGGTGCAGCCCTGACCTCACAGCTCTCCCACCTCCTGTAGGACCCCAAGGAGGGGCCTCTGCCTCCTCCTGCAGCAGGATCCGGGTTGCTGTTTCCTGTGTCACAGAGCAGGCTTCAGAGAGTCCAGGACGCTGGACTGACGGGCTGTTCCTGTCTTTGTTGACCAGAGGCAGCTGTGTGGCCACACCAGGCTCTCCCTTGCTCTTTGGTTCAGGGACGTGATCCTGCTGGGAAAACGTGGAACTGCCCCCTTCGATGTCTGAAACACAGCTGTGGCGTGGAGTCCCCTGTGTCACCTGCGAGGCCCTGGGCTAGGAGTCCCTGTTGGGTGCAGGGTCCTGGCAGAGGAGGGGAAAGGGAAGGGAAGAGCCAAGAGGGAAGACTTCTTGGAGGGGGAGGAGGAGGAGAGCTAGGGGGCTAGAGCCAGAGAGAGGAGAGCTGGGCTCGCCCCACCTCCACCCTGCACCCTGCAGGCCCCTTTCCTGTGAATGTGAACGCCAAGTCCAAGGCCACACAGCCGGTTCCTGGGTCAGCCAGAGCGAGAAGCCACAGGGGCAGGGCCAGGAAGAGTGAAGAATGGAGTCACTGAGTGATGGCAGCACAAATCCTTCATTCATTCACGCAACACATTTTTATGGAGCACTTAATCTGTCTCCAGCTGGGTGGATGCAGGCGAGAACACTGCAGGCCCAGATCCCGCCCCCGCTCAGCTGGGGACACAGGATTCTAACCTGGCCAGGTGCCCTGGAGGAGAGGGACCGCTGATGTCGCCTGGGCTGGGAGGGACTCAGAGGGGCAGGAAATGGCAGGGGTGGGGGCACCTCCTGATCCTTTCTCTCTCCATCTCCCCCCTAGGACTGGGCTCTGGCCCCTGCCGGCTGAGCCCTTGCTGCCACTTCGGGAGCCTCCAAGGCGAGCTGCCCAGTTTGGCCTCCTTCGCCCCGCCCCTGCCGCCCCCTCTGCCCTCTGACTGGCCCCGCTTCTCGGGGTCCTTCTTGCCCCCTCTGACCTCAGAGCGGCAGCTCCCTGGGGCCTCCAAGCCAGACACACTGCTCCCAGCACTTCCCTTGCTGGCCGGGCTGGGACCAGGCACAGGGGAGAGGCTTCGGCTCCTGTCCCTGAGGCCCGAGGGACCAGAGACAAAGCCTGATCCCGTGACGCGGGTCACGGGCGGCCTGGAGGCCAGGATGGGCTTCCCCTTGGAGACCCATGGACTCAAAGCTGGGGAGGAAAGCTCTACGGCCCCCAGCCTGGAGACCCCCAAGGCCCTGTGGCCCTTGGATCCTCCCTAGCTGGAGGGGAAGGCATGTGGCGCCCCACCCCCGCAGGACACCAACGAAGGCCCAGCAGGACTGTGAAGGGGGTGAAGTCACAGCAAGGTGGACAGGGCGCACTCTGCAAAGAAAGCCCAGATGTGGGGAAACTGAGGCAGCCCCACCTTGCTAACAACACCAGGGGACAGCCTTGATCTCAACTTTATCCTTGAAGAAGATGAGGTTGAAATTTCCATCATTTGAAGCGTGCCAGGAACCCACCCCGGGGCAGGAGGGAGAACTTGGGGTTTAGGCCAGGGAGGGCACGAGGTCGTTCTGTGCCCCACCTCGCAGGCAGCTCCTCTATCCTCCCGACCCCCTCCACGCCCTGTGCACGTGCATGTGCCTCCCATCCCTGGAAGCTCCTTCCATTGCAGGCACTTCCTCCTCCCTCGGCTTCCCCTGGTCCCAGGCAGGTGCAGAGGGAGGGGCTGGTTCAGCTCTGTGACACTCCCACTGCCCAGCACAATAAAACGCCCCTGGCAAACCGCCCTCTCACCCACAGCCTAACTGGGCGGGCCCCAGGCCCCCTACGAGCTGGGGTGGAGCTGAACACCTCACAGGGGTCGGATGGGGATGAGGGAGGCTTGAGGGAGGGTGCAGCCTGGGAGAACTGGAATCAGCGCCTCCCTCTGGTCATCGCTTCCCAGTGGGCGGTAGGAGGAGCTGCTGGGCCAAGCAGGAAGATATTTCAGAGCAGAGTGGCCTTGGGGTCCCGCCTGCCTGCAGAGCAAGCCAGAGGCTCTGTGAGGGGTTGGATGAGGAAGGAGGGTGCTGACCAGGGTCCCTCTTCCTCCACTCCCCGGGCCCTGAGACTGACAAGCAGGGCACACCTGGGGCCCCGGGAGGCCAGGGGACATGGCGGGGGGGGGGGGGGGCTCCAGGATCCGGGTTACTGGGCCCCGAGTCCATTCTCTAGGTCACCAATGGCACGGTCATGACTGGTCTCCGTGTCCTTTCTGTGACACACAGCATGAACCAAAGAGGCATGGAGAGGCTGTGTGCCCATGGCTTTCTTTGTCCCACAACACAAGGAGCGGGAGTGCATCCTGCCCTCCGGGTGGGCACGGGGGGGGGGGGGGGAGGAGGGGGAGGATTCCCTGCATCCTCTCCTTTCCTCTTCATGGGGACGCTTTTCACAGGACTGACCCAGACTAAGGCAGACAGGGGGCCAGGGTAGCCCCTGGGTTCCCAGGCCGGACACAGGTCAAGGCGAGTTCTCATCTCCCCACCACAGCCCAGACCCCAAACCGTAGGGACCCCAGAGTGGTCCTCCCAGGAGTTCCCAGGGCTAGAATGAAAACTGCTTCTCACTTGCCCTCCAGACCACAAGCCCAGCCCCCAAGGGCCAGCCCCTGGGGGCTTTCCCATCACCCAGCCGGGTCTGGGGAGACAAAGAACCAGTGTTGTGGGCTCCGGCTCCAGCACAAGGAAGTGGCTGGTGCTGTCCTGGGCCGGCCCCGGGGATGGGTTTTCCTCCCTGGTGGGGACCTGCATGTACCCTATGCCTGACCCCACCACCTCTGCAGGTCTTCAGTGGCTTGTGGTGGCTGTGGCCCCCTACACACACTTCTAGCAGTGAAAAATACTTTGAGGTCACTATGCTTGAATTCCCCCTGTGAGGTGGGTGAATAACTCAGCCCCACAGCCAGGAGCAGCACAGGCTCTCTGCACCCTGGCAGTGCCTGCAGTTCTGACTGCAGAATCCTCCCGGGCTGTGCTGGGTGTTCCGCGGCAGCTGGCACCCTCCCCCACCCAGCTGCGACAACCCCAGCGTCTGCAGACATGGTTAAATGTCCCCCCGGGGAGAGGGGAAATCGCTCCCACGTGAGAGCCACTTGAGAAAAGAATGGCTTCAGCAAGTCCAGATGTTCTGGCAAAGATGCGAGCGGACCCAGGCTCCCTCCCGCGACACCGAGAACTGCTGGTCTCCATGTTGCAAGAGTGCCCTCTGGTGGCCAGAGCCAGTACACAGCGCCCAGGGAAAAAACCTCCCCAGAGGGGGCCGGATGGATGGCACCCAGGGAGGGCTCTTGTTTGGGGGGAAGGGGTGACAGGAACCTTGGAATCCTCGTGGTTGCAGAATGAGAACCCTGCCATGTCAACCCTAACCCCCTTAGCAAACCATGCGCGACCCAACAAGGGATGAACAGGTGTAAGGTTACAACAATGGAGTACAACTGGTAGGGCCCCCACCCTATACGGCACACCCGTGGCCTATCGGGACCCTCAGCCCCTGGGAATAGCATGGCAGGGACGCTCAGCCTTCCGCTGCGAGCAGTGGCAGCCAGGGCCATACGAAGTAAAGTCGGCTCAGCAACCAGGGACACGGACAGTGGCAAGCGCGGGCTGTGGGGTTTCAGGGTTCCCGTGCTTTGTGCACCCCACACTGATATGAGCCCGAGGGAGCTCTGAGCCCACCGAGTTCCACCCCGTAATTTTACAGGCCCAGGAAAAGGAAGGGACTTGTCCAAATCACAGGTACGGAGGAGCCAAATTTAGCATATAAATGTCCTAATTATCAGTTAATGTTCTCTCCTTCTCACCATAATCACTCGGCTAGAGAGTCTCAGAGGCACTTAACATTCCTTAGAAATACGTGTGCACTGTATGTCGGGATTCAGTTTCCAGTTCTTCCTGGGCGACTTCTTTGTGATCCCACCGTCAGGCGTCTTCCTTTGGCCCCTGGGGACGCACTGCCCTGCACAGAGCTCTGAGGCCTCCGGTGCGTTGGTGCTGCGCCCCCCCAGGGCCAGTGTTTTCAGGAAGTCAAATGGAAGGTGTTTGGTCACTGGAGCACTTGATTAGTAAATGGAGAGGCCTTGGCGATCTAAAAACAAAAAGCAGACTACTTTCTGACCTGGAGTGTTGGCGACTGCTCCCTCTCGTTCCCTGATAAAGACCTTGACCCAGAGAAGGAGATTCAGGCGTGTTACACACACAAGGGAACAAACAGCAAGAGGTTCGTGGGGGGAAAATGGATTTAAAAGTTTATTTTGGTGCCAACATTTTTCAAACCCATGCTTCATTTCTTTATAATACAGATTTTCTGTGAATGTTTAGAAGGCCCCTCACACACACACATACACACGTTTACACACGTGTGCATAATTCAACAGGCATTTATTAGAGGCCTACTGTATGCCAGGTGCTGAGGGGCAGAGCATCTGCCTGGCAGGAGTCAGTCCACCGCCGGGAAAGGAAGGCGCTTCCGTTGGGGGGTGGGGGTGGGGGCCGCCGGCCAGGGGAGCCGCTCCCAGGAAGCCTGGGCTTCAGACGTTTGCCGCCTACTTTAAGCGTTCGTCCTGTCTGGGAATCAAGCTACAAAATACCGGAATGGGAATTCTGAAAAATCAGCCGTGCTCCCAAGCGGAGAAAGCCAGGGCCTGTGCACCCACCGGGAGCAAAGCGGTCCCGAAGCCGCCCACCAGAGTGCGCAGTGCAGAGCCAGCCGGGGAACCCCGCATCGGGTGGAACCGCTACCCTTCCAGGGGGCTTTTGGTTCTTGTCGTTTGTTCTGTGAATAAATGCTTTCAAATCCTTTGTCCTTAATTACCGTCTCTTTTTGCCCCTTTCCTTACCTAAATTCCTTAAGATAAAATTTTCAGGAGTGAAATTACAAGGTCAAAACTTAGAACATTTTTTTTAAACCTAGAGCACTTTTTTTTTTTTTTAAGATTTATTTATTTATTTGAAAGGCAGAGTCACACAGAGAAGGTTCACTCCCCAACTGGCCTCAACCGCCGGAGCTGTGCCAATCTGAAGCCAGGAGCCAGGAGCTTCTTCTGGGTCTCCCACGTGGGTGCAGGGGCCCAAGTCCTTGGGCCATCCTGCACTGCCTTCCCAGGCCATAGCAGAGAGCTGGATGGGAAGTGGAGCAGTCGGGACTGGACTGGTGCCCTTGTGGGATGCCTGGCCCAGTCCCTGCCATTGTGGCCATTTCAGGAATGAACAAATAAACAAGTAAATCGTAAAAAAAAAAAAATTCTTAAGACACCAATAGGCCGGCACCACGGCTCAATAGGCTAATCTTCTGCCTGAAGTGCCGGCACCCCAGGTTCTAGGCCTGATTGGGGTGCCGGATTCTGTCCCGGTTGCCCCTCTTCCAGACCAGCTCTCTGCTGTGGCCCGGGAGTGCAGTGGAGGATGGCCCAAGTGCTTGGGCCCTGCACCCCATGGGAGACCAGGAGAAGCACCTGGCTCCTGGCTTCGGATCAGCACGGCGTGCTGGCCACAGCGGCCACTGGAGGGTGAACCAAGGGCAAAGGAAGACCTTTCTCTCTGTCTCTCTCACTCACTGTCTACTCTGCCTGTCAAAAAAAAGACAGCGATAGCCCCTAGGGGAGCTCCTGGGTTTGAGTCCCAGTTCCCCAGCTCTACCCCTGACTCCAGCTTCCTGCTGATGTGTACTGGGAAGCAGCCCGTAGGTGGTGGCTCAAGGAATTGGGTCCCTGCCACCCGTGTCAAAGACCCAGCCTGATTTCCCAGCTCCTGGCTTCAACCCGGCCCAGTCGTCAGAAGATGGGAGAACTCTTTCGTCTCTGCCTCCCATGGACTTTGTGAAGACCTCTCTTAGTACTGAGAGTCGACCGCTGCTTTGTTGAAAACTTGTTTCCTGGGACATAGCTCAAACAGATGGTAAAGGCAACCAGGCATTTTTATGCTCATTTGCTATTTATTACTTCAATTCTCGTTTTGTTTGTTTGCTTATTTATTTTTATCTTTTTAAAGATTTATTATTTATTTATTTGTAAGGCAGAGTTACAGAAAGAGAAAAAGATTCCAGGGAGCTAGGACAGACCTGGAAGAAGCTCCTGGCTCCTGGCTTCAGATCAGCTCAGGTCTGGCCATTGTGGCCATCTGGGGATGGAAGACCTCTCTTTCTCTGTCTCTCCCTGTCTCTCTCTGTCACTCTGCCTCTCAAATAAAAAATCTTAAAAAAAAAAAAAAGACATTAAAAAAAAAAAGGCAGAGAGCTCTCAGGAGGTTTTGAGGGGAAAGGGGAAGGAACCCAGGCACCAGGTTGGGCATCACTTCTTAGCTTAGCATTAAAAAGATAAGTGATGCTTATAGGGTTCCCCTCTGGTCACTTGGGACGAAAGCTATAATTTCATTTGAAATGTTAGTACCATGGCTGATGAATCACTCTTGGTAATTCTTTCATTTGCTTTCTCGTGATCATTTCAGAGCAGGCAGAGCGGGCACCAGGAGACCACTGGGCCAGCACAGCAGTGACCCCACCCCCACCCCCGGGGGGCAGCAAGCCTGGGTCTGTGGACACCCTCAGACCATGAGACCCAGCATGGCTACCAAGACCTAGGAACGGGGCCGGAGACGTCACCCATTGCGACCATTTACATTTCAGTGGCAGGTTCCAAGGCCCCTAGAGGGGAATAAGTTGTTGCAGAACACCAGGAGAGGCGAAGCTGCTGTCTCAACCCCTGTGTGTCAGTCCCTGTCGCTGTTCCTAACCCGACTTTGCTGGGATCCCAGGGAGAAACGTGCGCCGTCATCAAGCTCCGCTCTCCCACCCCGTGTGGGCCCCCACGAGCCTTCGGCATGGTGGGATCTCAGCATCTGTCCTAAATCTCCTCTCTCACCCAGCAGTGGACCCCACAGCCCCCAGCGCCGGCCCCTTCTTCCAGCCCCAAGCGTGGCTGTTCCCTCCCCAGGGAGGCAGTCCCTCCCGCCTGTTACACGCGAAGGAGGTCAGGCAGGGGTCAACTTTTGTGGCAACTCCGATTCGCTGCAGAAGCATACAGTTGGGAAGCTTTGCAAGCTTGCGCAGGGGCTCAGGAAGGGGAGAGGGGCCGAAACTCCAGTTAACTAACTCCAGGGGCCACGAGCCAGCTGCTTGAATCTCTCCTCTGCAGGTAGCACTGGGGCAGCCCTTTGTTCCATTGGCTGCCAAGATCCACAGCTTCCCGGCTCCCCGTTTGCTGAAACTGTTCTTGTTCAAGCTCATTTCTGGCCCTCCCCCCACACCCCTTCCTCCACAGAGTTCTCCAGAACTCTGACCCACAGCTCTCTGGGTCTGACTCAATACTTCTATGCAGGTTTCCCAAACGGTGACAGTTGGGCTCTTCTCCCTGCCGTCACCACCACCTCAAAGCTGACTGTCCCCAGACCTGCACAGCCAACCATAGCCTCTGGCTCAAGCCTCAAGGTCACGGCTGCAACTGTCCACTTAGCGTTTCTGCCTGGATGTCCCATGTGCATCACAAACTTAGCACTTCTTTTTTTTTTTTTTTTTTTTTTTGACAGGCAGAGTGGACAGTGAGAGAGAGACAGAGAGAAAGGTCTTCCTTTGCCGTTGGTTCACCCCCCAATGGCCGCTGCGGCCGGTGCGCTGTGCTGATCCGAAGCCAGGAGCCAGGTGCTTCTCCCTGGTCTCCCATGCAGGTGCAGGGCCCAAGCACTTGGGCCATCCTCCACTGCACTCCCGGGCCACAGCAGAGAGCTGGTCTGGAAGAGGGGCAACCGGGACAGAATCTGGCGCCCCGACCGGGACTAGAACCCAGTGTGCCAGCGCCGCAGGCAGAGGATTAGCCTATTGAGCCATGGTGCCAGCCAACTTAGCACTTTTAAATAGAATTCTTTGTCTTAGCTCGGAACACTGCCTTTTCCTCCCCTGTTCTTTCTGTTCCTGCTTTGGTTGATGGCACCAGGATGTATCCAATTACACCCAAGCAGGGACCCGGGTGTCAGCCCAGGCTTTCTCTGCCTCACTTGCTATGCGCAGTCAATCATTTTCACCTCCTGCCTATGTCTCAAATCTGTCCTGTCCTGGGCAGCTCTCTTCTGACCCCTCTCATAGTCTGATTTGTCCCTCTCCATTCTCCAGCCAGGACACTCTTCAAAATGCCAAGCCCAGGGCCGCTGCTGTGGCGTACCGGATAAAGCTGCGCACTGTAATGCCAGCATCCCATATGGGAGCCTGTTTGAGTCCCTGCTGCTCCACTTTCTATCCAGCTCCCTGTTGGTGGCCTGGGAGGGCAGTGGAAGATGACTCAAGTGGGCAGTGGAAGATGACTCAAGTACTTGGGCCCCTTACCCCCACATGGGAGACTGGGACAAAGCTTCTGGCCATTGCAGCCATTTGGGGAAGTGACCTAGTAGATGGAAGATATCTCTCTCTCTCTCTTCCCCTCTGTGTGTGTGTATGTGTGTGTGTGTCTCCATCTCTGTAACTCTGACTTTCAAGTAAATAAATAAATCTTTAAAAAACATCCCGACCCACACAACTCTAAACTCTTAAGTGGCTCCCCAGGGAGAAGTATAAATTCCCCGTGCTGCAGTGCCTCTCACTTATGTGTGCTATAATGTCATTGAAATAGATGTAGACATAAAACTGGCTATGAATATATATATATCTGTGGCACATAACACTACAAACCAATGGCAATTTACCAGTTACATAGAAACAAAGCTCCAAAACCAACACATCTAAAAATGCAAGCACGAGCTTATTGCGACAGATGATGTTTGCAAAACCCAGCCCTGTAGCGAGTGCGAACGCGGAGCCGATGGTCCCAGCGCAGGGCTCCTGGCGCGCTCGGCACGCTGGGGGATGACTCACTTCTCCCACCACCTTTCTCCACCAGAACTTGCACTAACCCTTTGTTCATTCAGCCTGCTGGGAGGACATTTGGCCTCCTCTAGGCGCAAACGCATCATTTACATATTAAGTCCTTCTCTGTTCTCTTCTCATTAGCTGAGACAATTACAGCAGCGCTACTTGGTGCCAACTCATCACAAAGGCAGAAGCAGACACTGAAGTCATTTGGCAAGATAGGTTATGAAGTGCCACCCACGAGATCCAAAAACACAATTATCTGACTTGTTTCTAATATAATCACACAAAGACCCAAATGCAAACTTTTCCCCAGAAACTCCATGGACTTCAGGGTAAGTCCTGGAGAACCTAGTACAAGCTCCAGGGAGCATAGGATGTGAGAGCTCACCACCGCACCCCCCCCCCCCCACACACACACTCACAAAGACAATTGTGCATCCATTGCTGTCACCCACATGACACCCTGGTAGCACCAAACCCTCTGGAGCCCCTGTGCTTTGGGTACCTGCTCATCCCTCTGACCGGCAGGCCCTGTCCTGCCCTCTTCATGGGCTATCTCCTCCTAACTCCTCCAGGATTCTGCTCCGAATCTCATTTGACCTCCTAGGCAGGGTCAACCACCTTTCCTCCGTGCCTCTCTGTGTGATAGCACTGACTGCATCGTGTGGAAATGATCCTGGAGTGAACTTGTCAGCTATCCCAGGGCACACACCAGCCCTATTAAGTGCTGGCATCTAAGCCAGGATGGTTGGGTGGCATGCCAACGATGCCTGCCTAACCAGAGTCTGGCTTCACGTCACATCAGCCGTTCTCATGGGGGCTGCGCTGCAGAACTTGCTCTGATAATCATTTGCAACCTTACACCTGTCCTTTCATCACCTTGAACCTCAGCTGCCCCATCCATGCAGCAAGGGCAACATGGCGGTGTAACAGGAAATTCGACGCAGCATGGTTTTTGAAGCAAAATATTAGAACCAACCTAAATGTCTACACGTAGTGTGTGCATTTGTGCAGTGGAACACTGTGCATTATCAGAAAGAGAGAGTTCTTCTTGTACTGATGTGAAATTACCTCTGAGATTCCTTTTTTAAAAAAAAATTTTTTTTTATTTATTTCTTTGAGAGGCAGAGTTACAGACAGAGGGGAGAGACAGAGGGAGGTCTTCCGTCCACTGCTTCACTCCCCAAATGGCCTGAACAGCTAGAGCTGGGCTTATCTGGAGCTAGGAGCCAGGAGCTTCTTCCAGGTCTCCTACGTGGGTGCAGGGACCCAAGCACTTGGGCCATCTTCTACTGCTTTCCCAGGCACATTAGCAGGGAGCTGGATTGGAAGTGGAGCAGCCAGAACATGAACTGGTGCCACATGCAGAGGCTTAGCCTATTACACACAGCGCCAGTCCCCTGAGATTCCTCTTAAAAGCAGAAAGTGGGTACAAGCGTTTGGACTGGTGTTTAAGCTGCCAACTGGAATACTCGTATCCCATATCAGAGTATCAGTTCAGTACTCAGCCGCCAGCTCCCAGTTCCAGCTTCCTGAGTTGTTTGTTTGTTTGTCTGTCTGTTTACAGATTTATTTATTTGAAAGGTAGATTTACAGAGAGAAGGAAAGATAGGAGAGAGATCCTGCATCCTCTGATTCACTCCCCAAATGGCCACAATGACCAGGGCTGAGCCAGCCCGAAACCAGGAGCCAGAGATTCTTCCAAGTCTCCCACGTGGTGCAGGGATCCAGGGACCTGGGCCATCTTCTACTGCTTTCCCAGGCACCTTAGCAGAAAGCTGGATCAGAAGTGCAGCAGCCAGGACTCGAAATGGCACCTACATGGGATGCTGGCACTGCAGGCCGTGGCTTAACCTACTGCACAACAGCACCAGCCCCTGTTTTGTTTCGTTAAGATTTATTTTATTTGGAAGTCAGAGTTACAGGGGGTGGGGGGAGAGAGAAAGAAAGAACGAGAGAGAAATATCTTCCATTTCCTGGTTTACTTCCCAAAATGGCTGGGATGGCCAGAAGCCAGGAGCTTTATCTTGGTGTCCCACATGGGTGTCAAGGGCCCAAGCACTTGGGCCATCTTCTGCTGCTTTTCCCAGACCATTAACAGGCACTGGATCAGAAGTGGAGCAGGGAGTCAGCACTATGGCACAGAGTTAAAGCTGCAGCCCACGCTGTCATCCCATATGGGTGCCAATTCAAGTCCCAGCTGCTCCACTTCAGATCCAGCTCTCTGCTATGGCCTGGGAAAGCAGTAGAAGATGGCCCAAGTCCTTGGGCCCCTACACCTGAGTGGGAAACTAGGAGAAGCTCTTGACTTTGGATCAGCTCAGCTCAGGCCATTGTAGTCATTCGGGGAGTGAAACAGCGGATAGAAGACCTTCCTCTCTCTTTGGCTCTACCTCTCCCTGTAACTCTGTCTTTCAAATAAATAAAATAAATCTTAAAAAAAAAAAAAAGCATAAGAAGAAATGGAGCAGCCAGGACAAGAAGCAGTGCCCATATGGCTTTACCCAATGGCTCCTCAACTGTTAATGCAGATCCTAAGAGGTAGCAATGATGGTTCAAATTGTTGGGTTCCTGACTTTGATCTGTCCAGCCCTGACTGTTATGGGCATTTGCAGTTAAACCAGCAGATGGGAGCACGCTCTCTCTCTCTCTATGTCTGTCTCCATTGATCTATTTTTTATTCCCTCTGCCTCATCAATAAACAAATAATTTTAAGACCCTTTAAGGTAAGTATCATCTTAATACAAAATAAATAAAACAAATAAATAAATAAAAAGATGTGAAGGGGCCGGCACTGTGGCGTAGAGGGTAAAGCCGCCGTCTGAAGTTCTGGCATCCCATATGGACGCCGGTTCGAGTCCTGGCTGCTCCACTTTCAATCCAGCTCTCTGCTATGGCTTGGGAAAGCAGTGGAAGATGGCCCAAGTCCTTGGGCCCCCACACCCATGTGGGAGACCCAGAAGAAGCTCCTGGCTCCTGGCTTCGGATTGGTGCAGTTTCAGTTGGTGCAGCCAACTGGAGAATGAACCAGCAGATGGAAGACCTCTCTCTCTCTCTCTTTCTCTGGCTCTACCTCTCTCTGTAACTCTTTCAAATAAATAAAATAAATATTTAAAAAAGAAGAAGAAGAAGAAGAAGAAGAAGAAGAAGAAGAAGAAGAAGAAGTGGAGCATCCAGGACATGAACCAGTGCCCATATAGCTTTACCTGCCGACCCCTAAACTTCTTATTAATGGAGATCCTGAGGGGTAGCAGTGATGGTTCAAGTAATTGGGTTCCTGCTCCTGGCTTTGATCAACCCAGCCCTGGCTGTTGTGGACATTTGGGAATTAAACCAGCAGAAGGGAGGTCTTTATCTCTCTCTCTATTGATCTATTTTTCATTTCCTCTGCTTCTCCAATAAACAAATAATTTTTTAAATCCTATAAGTATCATCTTACTATATAAAAAAAAATGTGGAGTCTGAAATTGAGATAATTGCCGTAAAGCAAACACAAAGACCGTGGTGGGGAGCCCTGATATGAAGGGCTTGCTGATTTTCATGGTGTAAATACTCCCTCTATTGCCAGTTTCAAGCTACCGATCTGATTTCAGCTGGTTTGTCAAACACCAGAAAAACTTCTCAGTGGTTCCCAGGGACCAGTATGAGCCAACACAAGCTTCAGCACTCCACCTGGACAGGAAAAGGAAGAGGCGCATGATCATAGGTCGTTCTGGGAGATGGAATCCAAGCAGAGACACGAAAGATGACAAGGAAATGAACTCAGAGAGAACAAGGGAACACCCAGGAAGAAACAGAAGGAATGAGGCTGGAGAGAAAGGCAGAGCCAGATTATACAAGGTCTCGTCAATGGCGGGCAGCTGGAAGTGTGTTCAAACTGCACCAGCAAGCGCAAGCTTTAAATTTCAGTTCCACCGCTACCGGGTGTGTGATGATAGGAAAGTTCATCAGCCTCTCCAAGCCTCAGCTTCCTCGCTGGTAAAATAGGTGTGATTCTTCAAACCACCTTCCCGCAGGATCTCCGTAACTACTGCATGAAATGTATTTCAGTGCTTTTAGTGCCTACCCAGCATTGGCGTTACTTTTAAAATTTATATGTAAATATATTTTAAAGATTTATTTATTTGAAAGGCAGAGTGACGAGAGAGAGAGAGAGCTAACTTCCATCTGTTGGTTCACTCCCCAAATGGCTACAACATCTAAGGCTGAGCCAGGCTGAAGCCAGGAGCCTGGAACTCCATCCTGTTCTCCCATGTGGGTAGCAGGGATCCAAGTGCTTAGGCCATCTTCTGCTGCTTTCCCAGTCACATTAGCAGAGAGCTGGGATTCAAGCCAGTGCTCTGATGTGTGATGCTGGCATGCCACTGTACCACAGTGCTGGCACCTTATATTATTTTTATTTATTGGAAAGGCAGAGACAAAAGAGGCAGAGAAATCTATCTTCTGGTTCATTAACCAAATGCACACAATGGCCTGGAGCTGGGCCCAACCAAAGACAGGAGGCTGGACCTCCGTCTGGGCCTCCCACATGGGTAGCAGGGACCCAAGTACTTGAACCCTCACTTACTGCCTTCCAAGGTGTGCATTAACAATCTAGAGCCAGGAGTGAAGCTGGGACTCAAACCCAGGCACTCCTATGGCATGTGGATGTCCTAAGTGGCGTCTTAACTCTGCACCAAATGCCTGCCTCTGGAGCCATTAATATGGTTATTACTATATTAGCTATTATTAATACTATATTAGCTATTGTTGTTGTTACTGAGCCACTGTGTAATGCTTATTCATGTGAGAAGGAGAAGACTGGGGGTGAACATCAGCAGGGCCTACAAAACATGCTCAGTGTGGGGTGGCTCTGTGGTCTCAAACTCCAAGGCCTACAGGGTCTGGGACGTCACACGTAAGAGAGCATGGCAGAGACAAGGCCGCCAGACGGAAATGAGTCCACACATCCTACAACTCCAGGTTGCTCATAACTCAGAAACCACTTTCTCATCTATCAGACTTGAAATCTACCATCTTGGATTTTTTCCCCCTTTTGTCTTCTTTTAGATTTTTAATAAGTTGTTTCATTCCATTTTTGCCCTCTTCTGGGGTGGAAATGAAATACACTGTTCTTATAGCTAACCCCCAAATTACAACTTGCATCTTTGACTTGCCCAACATTGTTGTACAATGTTGGCTGTCATTATTGCCTCCTCCCAGACATTATATGAAGTCTAAGTATATTAATTATACCTCTATTCTTCGCTCTGCTCCCCAAGCCTCGTTCATATGATTTCTACGTTTGGCTAGTTGGAAGGATATCCAGTAGAGCAACTTTGGAAGCATCATGCTGAAAATGCAATCTTTGCCTTCCTGGGAACCTGAATGAGAAGGCATACTGGGTTCACCCTTTCTGTAGGCTGTTGGGTGGGCCAGGAAGGCACTGGTGTTGGTATTTGTTACAACAGATAACTTTATGCTAATAAATGAAAGTATTTTCACTGGCTGGCAGATATTTTCACGATTTCTTTTTTTTAAATATTTATTTATTTATTTGCAAGTCAGAGTTACAGAGAGAAGGAGAGGCAGAGACAGAGAGGTCTTCCATCTGATAGTTCACTCCCCAATTGGCCGCAATGGCCGGAGCTGAGCCGATCCGAAGCCAGGAGTCAGGAGCTTCTTCTGGGTCTCCCACGTGGGTGCAGGGGTCCAAGGACTTGGGCCATCTTCTACTGCTTTCCCAGGCCATAGCAGAGAGCTGGATTGGAAGTGGAGCTGCCAGGACTCAAACTGGTACCCATTTGGGATGCTGGCACTGCAGGCGGCATCTTTACCTTCTATGCCACAGTGCTAGCCCCATCACTCTTTCAAACTTACAACGCTACAGACCTCATTCACTTGTCTTCTGGTTTCTATTCTTGATATTGAATAATCAGCATAACTATTGTTCTTTTGAAAGTAATTTGTGTTTGTTTTTTTTTTCTAATCAGTTTTTTAAAGCTCCCTCTGTAATTATTTCAATATATGCTTTTAAAAGGTAAGGAAGAATTCATTAATTGTTTTTTAAAAAGATTTATTTACTTATTTGAAAGGCAGAGTTACAGAGAGAGAGGGAGAGCCACAGAGAGACAGCTTTCATCCTCTGTTTTACTTCCCAAATAGCTACAACAGCTGGGACTGGGCCAGGCCAAAGCCAAGAGCAAGGAGCTTCTTCCAGGTCTCCCATGTGGGTGCAGGGACCCAAGGACTTGGGCCATCTTCTACTGCCTTCCCAGGTGCATTAGCAGGGAGCTGGACCAAAGTGGAGCAGCCGGGACTCAAATCATATGGATGCTAACACTGTAGGCAGCTGCTTAACTCACTATACCACAATGCCAGCCCTGAATTCTTTATTTTTTTAAAGATTTTATTTTTATTTATTTGAAGGCATTACAGAGAGAGGTAGAGCCAGAGAGAGAGAGAGGGAGAGGGAGGTCTTTCATCCATTGCTTCACTCCCCAAATGACTACAATGAGCTGATCTGAAGCCAGGAGTCAGGAGCTTCTTCCCAGTCTCCCACACAAATGCAGGGGCTTCCACTGCTTTCCCAGGCCATTAGCAGAGAGCTGGATCGGAAGTGGAACAGCCAGGATTTGAACCGACGTCCATATGGGATGACTGTACTGCAGACTGGGGCTTTAACCCATTGCGCCACAGTGCCAGCCCCAAATTCTTTATTTTTAGCATAACCACAATACTATTTTCACCCAAAACATTAACATCAATTCCTTAATTACCAAATATCCTGTGTTCAAGTTTAAGTTTCTAACTATATTGCAAATATCATGTGTTTTTTTTAAAAGCAATGTGTTTCAACCAGTATAAGGCCCACGCATAATGACTGCTCTCTCTCTCTCTCTCTCTGACTCTACCTTTCAAATAAATCTTTTAAAACAAAAGAGAGAGACACATAGAGTAATAATCTCTCTCTTTATGCTCATTTACATTCAAGGTCTAGATCCATTAGTTATGGAGTACTGATTTTCTAATTCTGCATCACTTTAAAAAATAAATTATTTATTTATTTGAGTGGCAGAGTGACAGAGAGAAAGACAGACAAACAGTAAGGTCTTCCATCCGCTGGTTCAATTCCCAGAGGGCTGCAACGGCCAGAGCTGGGCCAATCTGAAGCCAGGAACCAGGAGCTTCTTCAGGGTCTCCCATGTGGGTGCAGGGGCCCAAGGGCTTGGGCCATCTTCTACTGATTTCCCAGGCCATAGCAGAGAGCTGGATCGGAAGAGAAGCAGCCAGGATAGGAACCAGTGTCCATTTGGGATACCGGCACCACAGGCAGCAGCTTTACCCGCTACGACACAGCACCGGCCCCATTCCATCATATCTTGATTTAATAGATAGAATATTTCTATAAACTTCTCTTCGCTTGTTATTAGATACCCAGTAGTGCCATTCATAGAGGAAAGATAGGATAAACACCTGATTTTTCCTTTTCTTTATCAGTTTTCAGAAAATGGAGACAGTACAGATTTCAGCACACGTGTGGGTCAATGGGCTGCCGTTAACTATTCCTGCTGGTCTGTAAGTTGCCCGACCTTTGTCTAGTGGATGCCTTTCCAAACTTGGTTCCTGAGTCTCAGACAAAGATTTTCTCCTTCTCTTCAGTTTTCTGCAGTGTCACTCGGATATGTGTACGTGTGAATTTATCTTCATTTATCCTGGGGTGTGTTTAATCTGTGAATTTGTGTCTCTCGTTGGTTTTGAAATTTTCTCAGCCATTTTCACTTCAGATATTGTTTTTGTCTCATTTTGATCTCCCTCTAAATGTGAACCAATTAATTCCTAATTAATTAATAATAATTCCTAATAAAATAATTATTTTTAAATTATTTTTCAGTATTTATTTCAGTGCAGAGGTAGCCTCGTTGGGAAGATAGTTTTGAATTCTTTAACTTTCATCATTATAAAAATTCGCATCCTTCAAGTTGCCTCTATAGCCCAAACTTAACTCCTCAACACCAGATGTAAAACCCTCAGTGAACCAACCCGAACGTACCTCTACGGTCTCAACTCCCACTACCTTCCCCCAAAAAATTCGTTTGAATCCCACAAATAACTTTCCCCAACTTTTTATCTTTGTGCAGGCGGATCCCTCCATCAAGAATGGCTTGGGGCTGGCACTGTGGCACAGTAAGTTAATCCTCCACCTTCAGCGCTAGCATCCCATATGAGCTCCAGTTTTAATCCCGGCTGCTTCTCTTCCAATCCAGCTCTCTGCCATGGCCTAGGAAAGCAGAAGATGGTCCAAGTCCTTGGGCCCCTGAACCTGCATGGAGACCAGGAAGAAGCTCCTGGCTCCTGGCTTTGGATTGGCACAGCTCTGGCCATTGTAGCCATTTCGGGAGTGAACCAGCAGATGAAAGATTTTTCTCTCTGTCTCTCTCTCACACTGTCTGTAACTCTACCTGTTAAATAAATAAATAAAATCTTAAAAAAAAAAAAAAAGATTGGCTTAACTTCCCCAAAATAATGATTGAGCCCTAATTATTTTTTGGCAATATTAATTATCACTTTCCCTGAGTTTCCAAAATATTATATTCATTCCATTATTTTATCAAGATATAAGGTTGTGTCACAAAATCCAAGACAGAACTTTGGGGTTAGAATCAGTGGCATCAATTGTCTCATAAGAGTCCATCGTCACCAATTGGATCCATTGGATCTGACAGGACGGAGACCACTGCTTAGGCAATGCAGAGGCACAGTGGGGAAAAAATTCTGGCTGAGGCCTATTGCAGAATAAATGAGAAGTGGAGGCGAGGGATGTAGAATAGTCTCTCCAGGAGTCTTTTTTTTTTTTTTTAGGAAGCGCCTTCCTGAGTGGTGGTTTTCCTTGTGTGCACCGGAGTTGTGGCTTGTTTTTCCACACGTCTTCTGTCCTCGCCGTTGGGAGCGCCACAGGAGTATTTTTTTAAGATTTTTTTCTATTATTATTATTTGAAAGGCAGAGTTACAGAGAGAGAGATTTTCTATCCACTGGTTCACTCCCCAAATAGTCCCAATAGCCAGGGCTGGGCCAAGCTGAAACAAGGAGCCAGGACTCCAACCAGGTCTCCCATGTGGGTGACCCAGGCACCTGAGCCTTCTGCCGCTGCCTTCCCAGGCACATTAGCAGGGAACTGGATCGGAAGTGGAGCAGCCGGGACTCAACCCTGTGCTCACATGGGTTACAGGCTTCCTGTGTGTTGGCTTAATCGGCTGTACCAGGATGCCAACCGCTCTGGGAGGCCAGAAGCCAGGAAGGTTCTGTGTTTTGTAAGTGGAAGAGATGCATGAGTCTGTGAGAGCAGAGACAGAAGACAGGGAGAGGCTGAAGATACAAGAGACGGCATGATGACTCATGACACAGTTGGGTCTCACTGAGACTCGAGGACAAAAGGTTAAGTGAAGAGGTGTAGAAACACAGAGAAACTTTAGGGTGAGCACCGGGCATGAGTCACAATTTCATTTTGCCTTTTATTTTTATAAAACAAGAGTGCGAAAGCAAACGGAGGGTAACACTCGAAGCCAGTGGTGGAAATTCACAGAAGCTGCTGTAGGGGAAGGGGGCCGCAAACGACCTCTCAGGAACACAGGAAATCAAACAGAGGGAAGGGAGCGGGGATTTGCTCCGGTATTAAATGTGGTGGTTGGAGAACTGTCCAGAAGTCCTTAGCAGCACACATATTGTGGACAAGGTGCGTGGATGAACTGGGCTGGAGTTGGAGTTTGCAAGGAAGCAGTGGGTTCGTGGGTATCTGAGAGTTACGGGAGCGGCAGATCATGGATGTAACTCGATAGAGTAGAGGAGCTAGAGTGCAGGGATTGTTGGAGTGAGAAAGAGTGCGGACAGGTGCAAGAAAGTATAAAAGCTGGTAGGGAAGGGAGTTGTAGCTTGGGACTATTGGACTTAAGCTGAAAAATCAGATGAAGACAAAAAGTCATGATACAGTCGCTAGCCTAAGTGAATGATGTACAGTAAAAGTAAAAAGAATTGGAAATAAAAAGAACCAAAAAAGCTTGACCATTGTACAGCCGTTAACATTGAACTTGAAGCTGTCCGAGATGATGAGCAGACCCACAAGATACAGGAAATCTGTAAGAGACAGAAGCCACCAATTCCCTGAGTGACGTCAGAGTGCATCATCACGTAGGCCTAAAGAGGAGGGAAGAGCTAAGATCCTCTCCTGTGTTTCCTCTTCTGGAATAAGGGGGGTTCAGTTAGGTCATCTGTGAGCAAACTCACAGCTCTGCGAGGCTCGGAGCCTCGGTCAAGACGAGAGGTGGCTTCCATCCTCCTGTATCCTTGGCTGCTCACTCTGCCAGGATCAGCACATCAGCTTTGCTGCGCTCCACAGCCATGGCCCTGTGTCTCCCGGGTTCAAGCACTGGGCTCTCCCCTCCTCCCGCCATGAGCTCTCTGGGTGATCCTGGCTTCCCTCACATGGTCTGTCTGCTTGGCAAGTAGGAGGCCCTCTCTATTAACTGTGGGCTGTGGACTGGCTATAGTTCATCCCTCCAAGGTTCCTGTGTTAGAATCGGGGTCCCCAGAGTGGTGGCATGCAGAAGTGGTGGGGACCTTTAAGAGGTGGGGCTTAGGGACATTGCCCTTAGAAGGGAGCAATGCTGCTCTGTGCAGCGAGAGAGGATTGGGATCAGAGAGCAGCACTGGCCTCTCCACTGTTGCTAGCCACCATGACCACTCTCACATGAGCACACGCTATGGCCACCTCAGCGCCATCTGCTGTGAGATCCTCCGCGAGCAAAGCAGAGTAGAAGCCGGGGCCATGCTCTCCAGCCTCCAGAGTGCTGAGCAAACGAGCGTCCAGCTAAAGAGATTTTTTTCCTTTATAAAGTACCCAGCCTCAGGTGTTCCGTTATAGCAACAGGAAATGGACTGATGTGTTGTTTGAGAATCAGTCTCCATCATCCACAACCCACACAGCTCTGCTCAGCCGCCTGCTTCTTGGTGCACGCCATTCTGTTTTCTGTGCCCAACACTTAGAGTTCACTTAGAGTGACTTAGAGTTCACTCGCATAAAAGCACTGCTATGCTTCGCCTCGTCCCCTCCTCTCTGTGAAATCCAGGACTGCCTCTGGATGATTTGGCGCCTCCCCTTGCGCCAGCGCCCTTTTAACTCCAGTCCACTCCATTTAATTTGTGCTCTTCCGTCTTCAGTCCCCGAGCCTGCATCCCGAGTGCCAGCCGGACCCTTCAGCCTTCCTCACTCCGCACTCCTTCCGCAATGCTAACCCACTGCTAGGAAGAGGGAGGTCTCTCCCCAGCTTGCAGGCATCGTGACCCTGGTTGAGCATCTCTTCAGTGTCACTGCTGTGTGCTTGCCAGCTGCGAGGATCAGAGAGGCATTGGACGGGGCTGGGAGTCCTGCTGGGCTCGCTCTGGAGCCGCCATGCTTCTCAGAAACCACCGAGCAGGGAGCTCAGCCCGCCGGCAAACACATGCAGGCTGCACAGGTTCCTTGTGGCTTCCTCCGCAAAACTGTGCATGCAAGTCCTTGTGCAGGACTCCCTAAAAGCCCCAGCAAAACTCAGGAGTGAGCAGACGAGATAATCAGACTATCAGGCCCTTATCCACCCCATTTTACAAATTGCTGCTACAATTGCTCACTTTTCCCTTCTCCACCAGATAATCTGGCTGGCTCCCTCCTGCCTTATCTTCAAATTAAAATAATAAACAATTAGATGTTCTTATTATCAAATTAATACAGATTATTGAATAAAACTTGGGGGAAAATCAGAGGCATATAAACTGGAAGATATAAATCACCTGTCATTCCATCACCCAGAAATAATATTGTTAACATTTTGGAGTGTTACCCAACAATATTTTGTGTATGTGTCTGTGTGTGAGAATTACTTTTGTGGGTTGGGTGTTGTAGCATAGCAGGTAAAGTTGCCACCTGTGACACCTGCATCCCTTATGGGTGCTGGTTCGAGTCCCAGTTGCTCCACTTCTGATCTAAATCCCTGATAATGGCCTAGGAGAGCAGCAAAAGATGGCCCAAGTGCTGGGGCCCCTGCACCCACATGGGAGACCTTGCAGAAACACTTGGCTCTTGGCTTCAGTTTGGCCCAACCCCAGCCATTTTGGCCATTTGAGGAGTGAACCAGAGGATGGAGGATTTCTCTCTCTCTCTCTCTCTAACTGTACCTTTCAAATAAATAAAATAAATCTTTTTAAAAAGAATGCTTTTGTGTTTCCTATTTTATTTCAATTTACAAAATTGGTGTACCTCATAATATTCCAGGACATACTTTGGCTATCATTCAATTAATTATGTCATATTGTCAGAAATTTCCAAGTTTTTTCATTGATACAAGTAATGATATTGCTGTGGACATCCTTGAGGAATTATTGAGCCAAAAAATATGTCCCCTGTAAGGCTCTTTTACTGACAGTCTCCCAAAAAAGTAAACATCAATCTTGGGGCTGGCACTATGGCTGGTGTAGCAGGTAAAGCTGCCGCCTGAAGTGCCAGCATCCTATATGGGCTTGGTTTGTGTCCTGGCTGCTCCACTTCCAATCCAGCTCTCTGCTATGGCCTGGGAAAGTAGTAGAAGATGGCCCAAGTCCTTGGGTCAGTCCTTGCACCAGTGTGGGAGACCTGGAAGAAGCTCCTGGCTCCTGGCTTCAGATTGGCACAGCTCCAGCCATTGCGGCCATCTGGGAAGTGAGCCAGCGGATGGAAGACTGCCCTCTCTCTCTGCCTCTCTATAACTCTGCCTTTCAAATAAATAAATAAATAAATCTTAAAAATATATATATATATATATACAAGCTATGAGGGGCCTTCAAAAAGTTTGTGGAAAATGCATATGTGAAAAGACCATCTATGGATTTAAAAAATTTTGCAACAAAATAAATTTATCTTTTAATCTCATTTTCATGAACTTTTTAGCTTTTTATTTTTTAAAAGATTTTAAATATTTATTTGAGAAGTAGAGTTACAGGCAGTGAGAGGGAGAGACAATGAGAAAGGTCTTCCCTCCGTTGGCTCACTCCCCAAATGGCAGCAACCGCTGGAGCTGCGCCTATCCGAAGCCAGGAGCCAGGTGCCTCCTCCCAGTCGCCCCTTTCACAAACTTTTTAAAAATACCCACAGATGGGCTGGCGCTGTGGCACAGTAGGTTAATCCTCCGCCTGTGGCGCCAGAATCCCATATGGGCATCGGTTCTAGTCCCGGCTGCTCCTCTTCCAACCCAGCTCTCTGCTGTGGCCTGGGAAAGCAGTAGAAGATGGCCCAAGTGCTTGGGCCCCTGCGCCCACATGGGAGACCAGGAAGATGCACCTGGCTCCTGGCTTCAGATAGGCCCAGCTCCAATCATTGCAGCCATTTGGGGAGTGAACCAATGGATGGAAGACCTTTTTCTCTGTCTCTCTCTCTGTAACTCTGCCTCTCAAATAAATAAATAAAATCTTTAAAAAAAAAAAAAAAACTACCTACAGATGAAGCAACAGTCCTCAAACCAGGAGTGCCAGGCCATGTGCAAAGCGGTAAGCTCCCCAGCTGCTCCAGTTTACTTCCTGGACACAGCTTCCAGGCCAAGGCATCAGGAGGGGGGTGCCGGCGGAGTCCAGTGGAATCCCTGAGTCAAGGAGACAAAACTGTGAGTGCTGAAGGGCAAGTGGCTGCAGCTGCCATCCAGGCCATTAGAAAGGAGATGGCTACAGAGAGGGCTTTGCAGAGCTGCAGAGGGTGGTCTACTCATGGGTGGTCTACTGAGTTTATCCTGGTGCACATGTGTAAGAAAACTGTCCTAGGCCGAGGGAAGAAGTACCTGAATGAGTTAGAGAGACCAATTCTTGAAACTCACACAGGGCCAGGCATCCCGTCTGTCGCCACCAGCCAGACTGAACAATCTCCTAACCCATGAGTTTACGCTGAGTACACAGAAGGATCCCACCCCAGGAATAAGGGCGGTGGGGAGGCAGACATTTGGTGGAGCAGTTAAGATGGTGCTTGGGACACACGTCTCTTATTTCAGGGTACCCATCTCTGCTCTGATGCCAGCTTCCTGCTCATGAGCACCAAGGGAGGCAGCAGGTGATGGCCCACGTACATGACCCTCTGCCACATGTGAGAGACCTGAATGGGGCTTCAGGTTCATGGCTTCAGCCTGGCCCAGCCCTAGCTGTTGTTTTGGGAGATGAACCAGTGAATGAAACATCTCTGTCTCTCCATCTCTTTACCCTTCAAATAAAATAATAGTAAATAGTAAATAAATAATAAGGTCAATAACCAACCCTAGACTAGGTACTGTCCTAGCTATATCTAAAAAGGTTTAAAAGGAAATGTGAAAGGGTTAAACTGTTTCAAAAAACTATACTGTAGAACAAAATTCAAGAATATGTGAATATATATGAAAATATCTAGCACTCAACAAGGTAAAACTCACAATGTCTGGTATGTAATAAAAACTTAATGCAAAGAGGCAGGAAATTATATCCTATAATTGAGGAGAAATATGAATCCATTGAAACTGACCCAGAAATGACATATGATTGAATTAGCACACAAAAAGAATTATTGTAACTGTATTGCATAAGAAGCTAAAGGAAAGATTGAGCACATTAACATAGACATATTAGAGTTTTTAAAAAGAACCTAATTTAACTTCTTGAAATGAAAACCACAATATTTGAGATTTAAAAATACACTGGATATGATTAACAGCAAATTAGACACAGCAGGATAAAAGATTAATGGATTTATAGAATAGCTATAAACCATCCAAAATAAAAGCAGTGAGCTGTGAAACACTTCCAGGGTCTGAATATACATGAGTCAGTTCCCTAAGGAGGGGAAGAGATGAGGGAACAGACAAAACTATGTGAAGAAATACCAAAAATTTTCCAAATTTGACAAGAACGGTAACTCACAGATTAAAGAAATTCACTGAAGCCCAAGTACAAGAGACCAGAAGAAAACTACACCAAGCAGATCATTTCACTGCTTAATACAAGTGGTAAAGAGACAATCTTAAAGGAAGCAGAGAAAGCAAGACAAAATACACACAGAGAAATGAAGATAAGGATGACAGAAGTTTTCTCATTAAAAAAACAATGCAAGTTTACATCTTTAAATGATTGAAGAAAGAAAAACCCAAGTATCAATAAAAAATCCTTTACTTTGTTGGAATATCCCTCAAAAATGAAGATAAAATAAAGACATTTTCAGAGATACAATTGAAAGAATTCACCACCAGCAGAATTACACAATAAGGAGGCTGGCACTGTGTCGTAGCAAGTAAAACTGCTGCCTGCAGTGCTAGCATCCCATATGGGCAATGGTTTGAGTCCTGGCTGCTCCACTTCCAATCCAGCTCTCTGCTATGGCCTGGGAGAACAGTAGAAGATGGCCCCAAGTCCTTGGTCCCCTGCACCCACATGGGAGACCTGGAAGAAGCTCCTGGCTCCTGGCTTCAGACTGGCCCAACTCTGGCCATTGCAGCCATCTGGGAAATGAACCAGTGGATGGGAAATCTCTCTCTCTGTCTCTCTCTCTCTTTCCCTCTCCCTCTCCCTCTCTCTCTCTCTCTGCCTCAGCCCCTCTGTAACTCTGCCTTTCAAGTAAATAAATCTTTTTAAAAATATTAAAAATGTTTCAGAAAGAATGACATCAGCTTAAATAGAAAGATCTCTAGGGCCAGTGCTGTGGCATAGCGGGTAAAGCCGCCGCCTGCAGTGCCGGCATCCCATATGGGTGCTGGTTCGAGTCCCAGCTGCTCCACTTCCAATCCAGCTCTCTGATATGACCTGGGAAAGCAGTAGAAGATGGCCCAAGTCCTTGGGCCCCTGCATCCACATGGGAGACCTGGAAGAAGCTCCTGGCTCCTGGCTTCAGATCAGCTCAGCTCCGTCCATTGCAGCCAACCAGGGAGTGAATCAGTGGATGGAAGACCTCTCTCTCTCTCTCTCTGCCTCTCCTTCTCTCTGTGTAACACTGCCTTTCAAATAAATAAATAAATCCTAAAAAAAAAAAAAAAAAAAGAAAGAAAGAAAGAACCCAGTCCCCCCCCCCAAAAAAAAAAAAGATCTCTGTGTTCATTATTTGAATCTCTTTAAAAGACAACCAACTATTTAAAACAAAAAATAGTAGCAATATATTGTAGGATTTACAGCACATATAGAAATAAAAGGAAAAATAACAACAGCACAAAAGCTAGGAGGAAGGCCGGCGCCGTGGCTCAGTAGGCTAATCCTCCACCTTGCGGCGCCGGCACACCAGGGTTCTAGTCCCGGTCGGGGCGCCGATCCTGTCCCGGTTGCCCCTCTTCCAGGCCAGCTCTCTGCTGTGGCCAGGGAGTGCAGTGGAGGATGGCCCAAGTGCTTGGGCCCTGCACCCCATGGGAGACCAGGAGAAGCACCTGGCTCCTGCCTTCGGACCAGCGCAGTGCGCTGGCCACAGTGCGCAGGCCGCGGCAGCCATTGGAGGGTGAACCAACAGCAAAAGGAAGACCTTTCTCTCTGTCTCTCTCTCTCACTGTCCACTCTGCAGGTCCAAAAAAAAAAAAAAAAAAGCTAGGAGGAAAAGGGTCAGCATTGTGGTACAGTGGGTTAAGCTGCTGTTGGCATAGTTGGTGTCCCTAATCGGAGATAGTTTGAGTCCTGCCTGCCCTGCTTCCAATCCAGCTCCCTGCTAATTCACCTGGGAAAGCCATGGAAAATGGCCCAAGTATTTGGGCCTCTGCCACCCACATGGGAGACTTGGGTGGACTTTCAGGCTCCTGGTTTTTTCTTGCAGCCATTTGGGGAGTGAAACAGCTGTCAGAAGATCTCTATATATATATCAATCTGCCTTTAAAAAAAAAAAAAAAGATTTATTTATTTATTTTATTTAGAAGTCATACGGGTGCCAGTTTGAGTCCCAGGGGCTCCATTTCTGATCCAGCTCTCTGCTGATGCACCTGGGAAAGCAGCAGAAGATGGCCCAAGTCCTTGGGTCCCTGCCCTCACGTGGGAGACCCCGAAGAAGCTACTGGATCCTGGCTTCAGATCAGCTCGGCTCCGTGCATTGCAGCCATCTGGGGAGTGAACCAGACCTCTCTGTGTCTGTCTTTTCGGCTCTCTGTAGCTCTGTCTTTCAAATAAATTAATTAAATCTTAAAAAAGGAAAGGAAAGGAAAGGAAAAAGAAAAGAAAAGAAAGCTAGAGTTACAGAGAGGGAAAAGCAAAACAAAAGCATGGAGAGAAAGACCTTCCATTCGCTGGTTCACTCTCCAAATGGCAGCAACAGCTAGGGCTATGCCGGTTTGAAACCAGGAGCCAGGAGCTTTGTCTGTGTCTTCCATGTGGATGCAGGGGCCCAAGAACTTGGGCTATCTTCTGCTGCCCTCCCAGGCACACTAGCAGGAGCTAGATTGGAAGCGGAACAGCTGGAACTCAGAATTGGCACCCATATAGGGTGGCCATCAAAGGAGATAGCCTTACCTGCTATACCACACTCCAGCCCCAAATCTTTTTAAGAAAATTTAAAAAGAAGTCCTGAAGCTCTTCTTCTCTGAGAGAACACCAAATGGTAAATGACGCTGTAGCAGCAGGAGGCCCCAAAGGTCTCCAGGGGCCCCGGAATGGGAGGCCAGGGTGGCTTCCACCGAGGCTTCAGCACTGGCGTCAGCAGCCGCCCAGGGCACAGAGCTCCTGGAGGCAAGGCCCAGGATAAGACGTGGCCAAGCCTGGGGGCCTGGTTAAGGACATGAAGATCAAGTCCATGGAAGAGATCTATCTCTTCTCCCTGCCCATCATGGAGTCTGAGATCTTTGACTTTTTTCCTGAGGGCGCTCCTCCAAGAAGCGGTTTTGGAGATTACGCCAATGCAAAAGCAGACTTGCGCTGGCCAGCCAGGCAGGTTCCAGGTATTTGCTGCCATCAGGGACTCCATGGCCGTGTCAGCCTGGGTGTGACCTCCAGGGAGGTTAGCCACTGCCATCCGAGGGGTCGTCTGCCTGGTCAAGCTCTCCATTGTACCCACGTGGAGAGGCCACTGGGAAAATGATCAGCAAGCCTTACACAGTGCCTTGCAAGGTGACCGGACGCGGTGGCTCTGTGCTCGTACATCTCATTCCCGCTCCCAGAGGCACTGGCATCCTCTCAGGTCCTGTCCCCAAGGAGCTGCTGCTGCTGGCTGGCGTTGACACCCACTGCACCTCAGCCAGGGGCTGCATTGCCACCCTGGCCACCTTCGGTGCTATCTCCAAGACCTACAGCTCTCTGCCTCCACCCCCAATTTCTGGAAAAGCCCATGTTCACCAAGTCTCCCAATCAGGAATTCACTGCCTTCTGGAAAGACCCACCCCAGAGTGTGTGGAGGACCCAGGCTCCAGCTGTGCCTACAACACAGGGTTTTACACAAGAAAAATAAAGTAAATAAAATTCTGTTTAAAAAAGATGATGAAGCCGGCGCTGCGGCTCACTAGGCTAATCCTCCGCCTTGCGGAGCCGGCACACCGGGTTCTAGTCCCAGTTGGGGCACCGGATTCTGTCCCGGTTGCCCCTCTTCCAGGCCAGCTCTCTGCTGTGGCCAGGGAGTGCAGTGGAGGATGGCCCAAGTGCTTGGACCCTGCACCCCATGGGAGACCAGGAGAAGCACCTGGCTCCTGCCATCGGATCAGCGCGGTGCACCGGTCGCAGCGCGCCAACCGCGACGGCCATTGGAGGGTGAACCAACGGCAAAGGAAGACCTTTCTCTCTGTCTCTCTCTCACTGTCCACTCTGCCTGTCAAAAATAAAAAATAAAAAAGAACTGTAGTGCTGCAGGCTGATTCCATGCAATGAATTTAAAAGGATAGCTTCAGTGCAATTAAATTGTTGTTAAAAAAAAAAAAAAAGATGAGGCCAATGTTGTAGCGTAGCTGATAAAGCTGCTACCTGCGATGTCAGCTTCCCATATTAGCGCCAATTTGATACCCCGATACTCCACTTTCAATCCAGCTCTCTGCTATATGCCTGAGAAAGCAGTGGAGAATGGCCCAAGCCCTTGGGCCCCTGCACCCACATCAGAGAACTGGAAGAAGCTCCTAGCTCCTGGCTTTGGCCTGGCCCAGCGTTGGCCGTTGCAGCCAATTGGGGAGTGAACCAGCAGGAGGAAGATATCTCTCTCTCTCTCTCTCCCTCTCTCTCTAACTCTTCCTTTCAAACAAATAAAATAAATCTTTTTAAAAAAATTATGGAAAATACACATGTGCATCCCAAGGTAGTAGGAAAAAGAAGAGCAAACTAAACCCAATGCTAGCAGAAAGAAATAATAACAATTATAGCAGAGAGAGATAAAAAAAATTCAATGGAATCAAAAGTTGGCTTTTGAAGACAACAAATTGACAAATCTTTAGTTAAATTGACTAAGAGAAAAAGAGAGAAGACTCAGACTACTAAAAATAGAAATGAAAGTGGGGATATTACCAATTTTCCAGAACTAGAAAGTCTTACAAGAGAATACTGGAAACAAATTTGTATGCCCACAAACTAAATAGCCTAGATGAGATGGACAGATGCCTAGAAACACAACAACTACTACCAAAACGAATTCAAAAGGAAATAGAAAACCTAAATAGACCTATAACTGGTATGTAGATTGACTCAGTAATAAACAATACCCCAGATTCGCAGGTTAAAGCCGTAACCCCAATGTGACAATATTTAGAAATAAGGCACTTTGGGAGTGCTATGGTTTGAATATGAGTTGGCTCCCAAACTCTCACAGGACTTCGAACTCCAAAGTCATAGGTTACTGATACTAACAGGGTAGGAACCTAATCCAGTGATGGTGTGCATGACATGGGCCTAGTGGGAGGCTTTTAGGTCACTGTGGATGGGCCCTCAGAAGGAAGACCCACCGAGAGGTTGTTCCAGAAGCCTGAGTTGGCCCCAGCCATTCACTCTGCTTCCTGTGATCTTTCTAAAGCGAAACCTCATAAAGTCTGGTTTTGGGTTTTGCTTTAGACTGGCAATCTCTTCACCATGTGGTCATCTTTCCACCCACACTGTGCCACTGCCACCCTCATCAGAGGCCAAACCACTGGGGTAACCAGTCTTGAACTGTGAAGCTCCAGAACCATGAGCCAAAATAAATAATAAATAAAGCCTCTCTCCTTCCTGAGGGGCTTGTCTCAGGCACTTAGTTGTAGTAATGAAATGTAACACGGAGAGTTGGTACGGAGGAATGGGATCGTGACTGTAGCTGTCCCTGAAGATGTGGAGGAGATTTTGGATTTCACAGGAAGAGTTTGGATGCTCGAGCCAGAGAAAACCCAGAATGCTGTGAGCAGAGCATTATGGGTATTCTGATGAGGACTCCAAACATCCGAATGCAGACACAAATGTGGATGGCAGAGACAGTGCCAACGAGGTTTCAGATGGAAATGAGGATTCTGCTAGGAACTGGGCCAAGGGCCACCCTTGTTACACCATGCAAAACGCTTAGTCTCTATTGTGTCTATGTCCTCAGACTTTGTGGAAGGACAAACAGTAGTTTATCTGGCAGAAGGATTTCAAAAGAGCAGAGCACTCTGGCTGGGCCGTGTGCATTACTGGCTGTTTGTAGTCCATTTCACAGTGACAATCAGGAACAAAAAGGAGCAGAGAAGAAACAGCTGGAAAGTTTAGCCTGATCAGAGAAGGAGCAAAGGAAATGCATGTATGGAACAAGAGAAACTGCTTACCAACGGGATTAGCACAAGTAAAAGGGATTCATGCACTAATTGGCAAGACAATGAAAGAGCCCAAAGGTATTTCAGAGATCTGCGCCTGGAAGGGCAGCATTGTTTCATGAAATCTCAGGGCATTTTCCAAAACAATGTTCATTTCCCTGCATTCAGCCAGTGAAGTACTTCTCAGCTGCAGCCTGACTCTGGTGGGCCCAGGTGCAGCTTGTGCTGGAAGCAAACCCAGGCATCACCCACATGAAGCTGGTTTTGCAGGTGCTCAGAGCACAAAGAGTAACAGGGCCATGGCAAGTTCCACCACGATTTGAAAGGAAAACCTGGGAGGCCAGACGTGTGCTGCAGGGTTGGAGCACCTGCTTGGAGTCCCTGATGAGTCACACGTAATGAAGCTGTGGAAGCAAAGCACATGTGGAGACCTCTGGAAATGAAGTGACCAGAACATGCCTCCGCAGCCCTGGAAAGCCACAGAAGTCAGCCATGTGAACAGAGACCAACAGGCATGGAGGCCTCCACCTGGACTCCAAAGGATTCTCATACAACCTAGCGGTCCAGGCATGACCTGTCATGGAGGTGGAGCCTCTACCGAGAGCAACCCCCCGGGACAATGCCAGACAGGAATCTGGGGTTGGAGCTCTGATGGGCAGTCTCCACCAGGGCACTGCCTAGTGAAGTCGTGAAGATGAGATTCCAAACTGAAATCTGGGCTGAAGCATGGGCTGTGACCCAGAAAGCCATGAGGGAAGCAATAGCTAAACCCTTGGGAGCCTTGACCCTGACACAGTGTTTCTTGGGTGCTGAATGTTGAATTTTAGGATTTAATGTTTGCCCTGATGGGTTTGGGGTTTTGCTTTAGACTGGCAAATCCTTTTTAGTCGACTATTACTCTTTTTTGGAATGGAAACTTGTTCCTTGTGCCTGAGCCACTATTATATCTCAGAAGAATGCAATCTGGACTTTTATAGGCTCACAACTAGAGTTTACATTGATTCTCAGATGAGACTTTGGCTTTGAACTTCAGACTTTTGAATTGATGTTGGACTGAGTTAGGACTTTGTAACTATTGGCAATGGAGTGATTTTACGTTATATGGAAGAACATGAGTTTCAGAAAGCCAGAAACAGAATGCTATGGATTGAACATGATTTGGCTCTCCTGGACTTTAAACCCCAAAGTCATAAATTAATGGTACTAAGAGGAGCCGTGCTATGGTATAGCGGATAAAGCCACCTCCTGCAGTGCTGACATATGGGGTCAGTTTGTGTTTCGGCTGCACCACTTCCAGTTCCGCTCTCTGTTATGGCCTGGGAAAACAGCAGAGGATGGCCCAAGTCCTTGGGCTCCTGCACCCATGTGGGAGATCCTGAATAAGCTCCTGGCTCCTGGCTTCGGATCAGCTTAGCTCTTGCCATTGCAGCCATCTGGCACGTGAACCAAAGGAAGGAAGACCTCTCTCTGCCTCTCTGTAACTCTGCCTTTTAAATGAATAAATAAATCTTTTTTAAAAAAAATGGTACTAAGAAAGTAGAAACTTGATCCAATTATGGTGTTTAGGAGCTGGGCTTAGTGGAGGTCATTAGGTGGTTGAAAGCATGCCCTTGAAAGGTTGTTCTCATGAGAGGACATAAAAGCCCAAGTTATAAAATGTTATAAAAGCCCAAGTCAAGTCCAGCCACCTACTCGGCTTCCTGGCTCACTATGTGATCCATCCTCTGCCCATACTTTGCCATTGCTACCCTCCCAGAAGCCAAACCTATGGGACTGCCAAATCTTGAACTGTGAACCTCCAGAATTGTGCGCTTCTTTCCTTCTTAAGTGGCTTGTCTCAGGCATTTTGTCATAGTAATATAAAGCTAATATAAATAATTAGGTTTAGATGAGGTCACAGTCTTCATGATGGGATTTGTGCCCCTTTAAGAAGACACACCATAGGGCTGGTGTTGTGGTGCAGTGGGTTAAAGCCCTGACCTGAAGCGCTGGCATCCCATATAGGTGCCGGTTCTAGTCTCGGCTGCTCCTCTTCCAATCCAGCTCTCTGTTATGGCCTGGGAAACTAGTGGAAGATGGCCCAAGTCCTTGGGCCCCTGTACTTGCATGGGAGACCCAGAAGAAGCTCCTGGCTCCTGGCTTCAGATCGGCGCAGCTCCAGCTGTTGTGGCCATCTGGGGAGTGAACCAGTGGATGGAAGTCCTCTCTCTCTGTCTCTGTACCTGTCTCTCTGTCTTGTTTTGTATCTTTTTTTTGACAGGCAGAGTTAGACAGTGAGAGAGAGACAGAGAGACAGAGAGACAAAGAGAAAGGTCATCCTTCCGTTGGTTCACCCCCCCAAATGGCTGCTACAGCCAGCGCACTGTGCTGATCCAAAGCCAGGAGCCAGGTGCTTCCTCCTGGTCAAGCACTTGGGCCATCCTCCTGCACTCCCGGGCCACAGCAGAGAGCTGGACTGGAAGAGGAGCAACCAGGACAAGAACCCGGTGCCCCAGTCGGGACTAGAACTCGGGGGTACCGGCGTCGCAGGCAGAGGATTAGCCAAGTGAGCTGCGGCGCTGGCCATCTACCTCTCTCTCTGCCTCTCTTTCTGTGTAACTCTGACTTTCAAATAAATACAATAAATCTTTAAAAAAGAAGAAGAAGAAGAAGACACACTAGATATGGCCAGCATTGTGGCATAACAGGTAAAGCTGCTGCCTGCAGTGCAGGCATCCCATATGGGCCCCTGCACCCACATGGGAGACTCAGAAGAAGCTCCTGGCTCTTGGCTTCAGATCGGCACAGCTCCAGCCATTGTGGCCAATTGGGGAGTGAACCAGAGGATGGAGGACCTCTCTCTCTCTTCTTCTTCTCCTTCTCTCTGTGTGTAACTCTGACTTTCAAAGTAAATAAATCTAAAAGAAAGAGAGAGAGAGGAGAGGAGAGGAAAGGAGAGGAGAGGAGAGGGAGAGGAGAGGAGAGGAGAGGAGAGGAGAGGAGAGAAGAGAGAGGAGGGGAGGGGAGGGGAGAGGAGGGGAGGGGAGGGGAGGAGAGGAGAGGAGAGGAGAGGAGAGGAGAGGAGAGGAGAGGAGAGGAGAGGAGAAGACACACCAGAGAGCTCTCTCTAGTTTCCTCTCTGCCACGTGAGGACATAGCCAGATGACTATCTGCAAACCAGGAAGAGCACTCTCACTGAATCTGACCATCTGACACCTGATCTTAGACTTTCCAGCCTCTAGAATGGTAAGAAATAAATGTCTTTTGTTTGCCCACTCCCTGACAAAATTATATCCAGCATGTACAAAGAACTCCTAAAAACTAATGAAAAAAAACAATCAAATAGTTCAAGGGTAGGTATTTGACATAAGATGGCCCTGGAGATGACCACAGAGTCTGGCTCCTCTGATGCTGATCCAGCTTCCTGATAACATATACCCTAGGGAGCAACAAATGACAGCTCGAGTAGTTGGATTTCTGCCACCCATGTAGCAGACCCAGATTGTGTTCCAAGCTCCTGACTTCAAGCTGGCTCAGTCCTGGCTGTTGCAAGCATTTGGGGCGTGAACTCTGGATGGAAGAGCTCATGGTGTCCAACTCTCTACCTTTTAAATTCAGAAAAAAAATTTTTTTAAGGCAGAATTACACACAGAGAGAGAGAAAGATGGGTGAGAGAAACAGAGAGAGAGGGAGAATCTTGATCTTCCATTCACTGGTTCACTCCTCAAATGGCCACAACGGCCAGAGCTGAGGCCCTAGCCAGGAGCCAAGAGTTTCTTCCAGGTTTCCCAGTGGGTGCAGGGGTCCAAGCATTTGGGCCATCTTCCTCTGCTTTCCCAGGCCATAGCAGAGAGATGCATTGGAGGTGGAGCAGCTAGGACTCAAACTGGTGCCCATATGGGATGCCAGGACTGCAGGCAGCGGCTCAACCAGCTGTGCCACAGTGCCAGTCTCTTTTCTTTTTTTTCTTTTTTTAAGATTTATTTATTTTATTTGAAAGGCAGAGTAACAGAGAAAGAGGGGGATCTACCATCTGTTGGTTCACCCCCCAATGGCCACAAACAATCAGGGCTGGGCCAGGTGAAAGCCAGGAGCCAGGAGCATCTTTTGCATCTTCCATGTGGGTGCAGGGGCCCAGATACTTGATGGCAGCTTAACACATTATGCCACTCTGCCAGGCTCAGCATTTTTTTTTATAATATCCAAAATATAGAAAGAATCAAATTACCTACTAACAGGATTAATGGACAAAAAAAAAAATTGGTATATATGCATAAAGGAATATTATTCAGTCATAAAAGGATGAAATTCTAATATATGTTATAACATGGATAAAACTTAAAAATCTTATGGTAAGTGAAATAAGTCAGACGCAAAATGACAAATATTTTATGATTCTACCTCCATGAGGCTCACAATAAGCAAATTCATAGAGACAAGAAGTAGATTACAGGTACCAGGGCCTGGGAGAAAGAGAAATGAAGAGTGCTTGCTTAGTGGGTACAGGACTTTTTATTTTGATTTTTTTTTCTTTTTAAGTTCTGAAAATAATGGCAATGGTTACACAGCACTGTAAATGCACTTAGTGCCATGAGTTGCACATTTGAAAATGGCTAAAATTGTTAATTTTATATTATGTATATTATGCATATTTTCAACAACAGAAAAAAAATAATCCAAGAGAAGACAGAAAAAAAGGAAAAAGGAACAATGAACACAATAGAAGACATCAGTGAGTTTAAAGACAGGTTTTTTTTTTAAGATTTATTTATTTATTTGAAAAAAGTTATGCAGGAGAGAGGAGAGTCAGAGAAAGAGAGAGAGAGAGGAGAGATTGTCCATCTGATGGTTCACTCCCCCAATTGGCCACAACAGTTGGAGCTGTGCCGATCCGAAGCCAGAAGCCAGGGAGCCAGGAGCCTCCTCCGGGTCTCCACGTGGGTGCAGGGGCCCCAAGGGACTTGGGTCGTCTTCTACTGCTTTCCCAGGCCATAGCAGAGAGCTGGATAGGAAGTAGAGCAGCCAGGACTTGAACGGGTACCTATATGGGATGATAGCACTGCAGGCTGGCAGCTTTACCCACTACAACACAGCGCTGGCCCCAAGACAGGCTATTTGAAAATACACAGTTGAAGATGAAAAAAGAACAAAAAGGAATGAAGAAAGCTTATAGGAAATATGGGGATAACATGGAAAGAAACAAATATTCAAGTTACAGGTTTCTTTGGTTTATCTTTGTCTTTTCCCTAACCAGATAATCAATATTAAACTGTTATAATTTCAAGACAGCTTGTTATAGCCAAAAGAAGTTTTTTTGTAAGTCTCATGGTAACCACAGAGTAAGAACCTGTAACAGATTTGCCAAAAATAAAAAGGAATCAAAATACACTGCTAAAGGAAAAATCACTTAACCACAAATGATTATTGCAAGAGAGGAAGAAAGGAACTACAATAAAAATACAAATATCAAAAGGGCAGTATCAAAATTATCTATCAACAATTACCCTAAAAGTCAATGGGTAAAATTCTCCAATTAAAAGACAGTGGGATATGAAAGACAGTTTGGAGATTCCTCAGAAACCTGAATATAGCCCTACCACATGACCCAGCCATCCCACTCCTTGGAATTTACCCAAAGGAAATTAAATTGGCAAATAAAGGAGCTGTCTGCACCTCAATGTTTATTGCAGCTCAATTCACAGTAGCTAAGACATGGAATCAACCTAAATGCCCATCAACAGTAGACTGGATAAAGAAATTATAGGATATGTACTCTATAGAATACTATACAGCAGTAAAAAAAAATGAAATCCAGTAATTTGCAACAAAATGGAGGGATCCAGAAAACATCATGCTGAGTGAAATATGCCAGTCCCAAAGGGACAAATATCATATGTTCTCCCTGATCTGTGACAACTAAGTGAGCACCTAAAAGGAAACCTGTAGAAGTGAAATGGACACTATGAGAAACAATGACTTGATCAGCCCTTGTCCTAACTGTGGAGGAACAACTTACAATTTTATTCCTTTTAGTATTTTTTTGTTCTACTTAATACCATTGGTTGAACTCTTTAATTAACACACAATTATTCTTAGGCATTTAAATTTAACTGAAAAGTGATCCCTGTTAAATATAAGAGTGGAAATAAGAGAGGGAGAAGATGTACAGTTCGGCACATGCTCTCTTAGACGAAATGTGCCAGGGGGTTCCAATTCAATCCCATCAAGGTAGCATGTACCAATTCCATCTTACTAGTCAAAGTGATCAGTTTCAGTTCATAATTGATCATAATGATAGGATTAAGTGTCAAATGGATCACATAAACAAGACTAGTGTCTGCAAATAATAACTGATAGAATTAAAAAGGAGAAAACAATCCAACATGGGAAGCAGAATACACAGCAGACTCATAGAATGGCAGATGTCCTAAACAGCACTCTGGCCTCAGATTCAGCCCTTTAGGCATTCGGATCTGGCTAAAAAGCCCAAGAGAGTTTCTCAGGCATGGAAAGCCAAGACACTTGGCCAAAAAAAAAAAAAAAAAAAAAAAAAAAAAAACCACCTAAATGAAAGATCTCTGTGAGTGAGATCCCAGCGGAAAGAACAGGTCATTAAAGAAGGAGGTAGGTACCTTTCTCTGAAGGGAGGAGAGAACTTTCACTTTGACTATGGCCTTGTCTAAATAAGTTCGGAGTTGGCGAACTCAAGAGGCTTCCATAGCCTTGGCAGCTCATGACAAGAGCCTTGGGTGATTGCTGATGTCATAAATATGAGTGTCAATTGTTAAATCAACAACGGGAGCCACTGGGCACCTACTCCCCAGTAGGATCTCTGTCCTTAATGTGTTGTACTATGCGAATTAATAGTAAAACTACTACTCAGACAGTACTTTATACTTTGTGTATCTGTGTGGGTACAAGCTGTTTAAATCTTTACTTAGTATATACTAAGTTGATCTTCTGTATATAAAGATAATTGAAAATGAATCTTGATGAAGAATGGGATGGGAGAGGGAGTGGGAGATGGGATGGTTGCAGGTGGGAGGGAGGTTATAGGGGAAAAAGCCGCTATAATCCAAAAGTTGTACTTTGGAAATTTATATTTATTTAATAAAAGTTGAAAAAAAAATAGTTGATGGATTAAGAGTGGAGATGTGCTCTCATTGTGGCAGTTAGGAAGTGGGGCCAGGCTGGGGGCATGCCCTTGGAGAGATGTTCTTGCAAGAGGGTTGATTTTTTTGAGTTCAGGTTTGGCCTAGGTTCCTTCTCTCTTTCCTGGCTCAGCACATGATCACAGTCACCATGACCAACTTCCATCACATGCCGGACAATCAGACTGCCTGATCCTGTAACCCTCCATACCATAATGACAACCCCTGAAATAAAAGCTTAATAAAATAAAAAAATATATTAAAAAAAAGACAGTGGGAGCCGACGCTGTGCTTAGTGGGTTAAGCTGCCTCCTGCAATGCCTGTATCCCATATGGGCACTGGTTCTAGTCTTGGCTGCTCCACTTTAATCCAGCTCTCTGCTATGGCCTGGGAAAGCAGCAGAGGATGGCCCAAGTCCTTGGGCCCCTGTACTGACGCAGGAGACCCAGAAGAAGCTCCTGGCTCCTGGCTTCGGATCGGCACAGCTCCGGCTTCTGCAGTCATCTGGGGAGTGGACCAGTGGATGGAAGACTTCTTTTTCTCTACCTCTCTATAACTCTACTTTTCAGATAAATAAATCTTAAAAAAATAAAAAAGAATGTCTAACCAAACCAATAATAAGCAGTAAGGTTAAATCAATAATGAAAAATCTCCCATCAAAGAAAAGACCAGGACCAGATGGCTTCACTTATGAATATGACTAAATTTTAAAGAAGGATTAATACCAATCCTTCTCAAATTTTTTAGAAAATAGAACAAGAGGGAATTATTTCAAAATCATCCTATGAAGACAATACTTCATGATCAGGTTTTTGTCCCAGAAATTCAAGCCTAGTTCAACATAGAGAAAGAAGAAAAACCATGTGCTCATCTCATTGATTCAGAAAAAGAATTTGATAAAATTGATATATTATGTATTTATTTACTTTAAATATTTTATTATTTATTTATTTTAAAGTCAGAGTTACACAGAGAGAGGAGAGGCAGAGAAAGAGGTCTTCCATGCAATGGTTCACTCCCCAATTGGCCGCAACAGCCAGAGCTGTGCCAATCTGAAACCAGGAGCCAGGAGCTTCTTCCGGGTCTCCCATGCAGGTGGGCCATCTTCTACTATTTTCCCAGACCATAGCAGAGAGCTGGATGGGAAGTGGAGCAGCCAGGTCTCCAACCAGCGCCATAAGGGATGCCAGTGCTTCAGGCCAGAGCATTAACCCACTGCACCACAGCACCGGCCCCAAAATGGATATATTCTTGATAAAACTCCTGGCACACTCAGAATAGAAAGAAACTTCTGAACCTGTTGAAAGAACATCTATGAAAAACCTACAGATAGCATCATATTTAATGGTGAAAAGGCAAATTATTTTCCGTTAATATCGGAAACATGACAGGGCTATCTGATTTTACTAGTTCTAACAAGAGTGCATAGGTTATAGCTAAGCAAGAAAAAGAAAAAAATACAGGTTAGAAAGAAAAGAACAAAATGTCTTTCTTCTAAAAAACATGATCATCTCTGTAAAAAATCTTCTGGAATCTATAAAATATACACCTAAATTAATAAGTGGGTTTATAAGATTGCAAGATAGAAGATTAATCTGAAAAATGTTTCTATGTGGTAGCAGTAAGCAATCAGAAGTTTAAAAAAAAACACCATTCAGCATAAACTGATGTACAAGGGCATTTCAAAAAGTTTATGGAAAAGATATTTATCTTGGTGAAAAAAATTAGACTTATTTATTTGTTTATTATTTATTTATTTGAAAGGCAGAGATACAGAAGGAGAGAAAGAGAGAGAGAGAGAGAGATCTTCCATCTACTGGTCACTCCCCAAATGGGCCCAACAACCAGGTCTGGGCCAGGCCAAAGCCTGGAGCTAGGAATTTCATCCTAGTCTCTCACATGGGTGACAGGAGCCCAAGCACTTAGGTTGTGATCTGCTGCTTTCCAAGAAAAATGAGTAGGAAGCTGAATCAGAAGTCGAGTAGCCACTGGCGTGGCAGCCCTTGTGCAAAAAATTTTGAAAACCACCTACACAAGGTGTCTTCAAAAAAGGTCATGAAAAATGCCTTTTGTGAGAAAACTATGTATGGATTTCAAAAGTTTTGTCACCAAAATTTAATTCCATTTTCCATAAACTTTTTGAAGTACTCTCATATTCAACACTATAGATGGATCTGAAAATAATTATGCTGGATAAAAGAAGTCATACACAAAAGAGTACATACTACATGTATATGATTTCAAGTTTATAAATTCCAGAAGAGGGGTGGATGTTTGGTGCAGTGGTTAAGATACTGCTTGGGGGCCAGCGCCGTGGCTCACTAGGCTAATCCTCCGCCTGCGGCGCCGGCACACTGGGTTCTAGTCCCGGTTGGAGCGCCGGATTCTATCCCGGTTGCCCCTCTTCCAGGCCAGCTCTCTGCTATGGCCCGGGAGTGCAGTGGAGGATGGCCCAAGTCCTTGGGCCCTGCGCCTGCATTGGAGACCAGGAGAAGCACCTGGCTCCTGGCTTCGGATCAGCGCAATGCGCTGGCCGCAGCGCACTGGCTGTGGCTGCCATTGGAGGGTGAACCAATGGAAAAAGGAAGACCTTTCTCTCTGTCTCTCTCTCTCTCACTGTCCACTCTGCCTGTCAAAACAAACAAACAAAAAATGATACTGCTTGGGGGCTGGTGTGGTGTTGTAGCAGGTTAGACCTCTGCCTGTGACACTGGATCTCATACAGGTGCCCATATGAGAATCCAGGCTGCTCCACTTCCCATCCAGCTCCGGGCTCATGAGCCTGGGAAAGCAGCAGAGAACGGCCCAAGTGTTTGAGCTCCTGTACCCACATGGGAGATGGGAAAGAAGTTCTGGGCTCCTGGCTTTGCCCTAGCCATTGCAACCATTTGGGGAGTAAACCAGCAAATGGAAAATCTCTCTGTCTCTTTCTCTCTGTAACTCTGCCTTTCAAAAAAAAAAAAAAAAAAAAGGAGGGGTGGGGGACTGTCTGGGGTGTTGGGATGCCCACATCCCACCCCAGAGAGCCTGGGAATCTCAGCTCCCCTTCCAATTCCAGCTTCCTACTAATGCGCGCTCTGGGAGGCAGCAAGAATGGCTAAGGCACTGGGTTGCTCCCACCCCTGTAGGAAACCTGGATTGAATTCCAGGCTCCTAACCTAGAGCTCCGATTGTTGTATTTGGCAAGTAAACTGGTGGGTGAAAGAGCTCTGTCTGTCTACGAGTCTCTCGCTTTTTCTCTTTGCCTCTCAAATAAAAAGAAAATGAAATGAAAAGATACATTAAATTTTTTTTAATTCTAAAAGATAAAAACTAATCTATAGAGACAAAAAGCAAGTCAGTGATTGCCTGAGGACTAAGCTGGGGGTTGGGGGGTGTCCAGCGGGGAGGGTTGGGAGGGAAGAATCAGAAAGGGGCAAAAATAAACACTTGGAGGTAATAAATGTGTTCTTTATCATGATTGTGCTGACAGTGTCATGCGCAGGTATGGGTCAGAACCCCTCAAGCTGCACACTTTATTTTATATATATATATATTTTTTTTAAAGATTTATTTATTTATTTGAAAGTCAGAGGAGAGGCAGAGAGGAGAGGCAGAGAGAGAGAGGTCTTCCATCTGATGGTTCACTCCCCCAATTGGTCGCAATGGTTGGAGCTGAGCCGATCCGAAGCCAGGAGCCAGGAGCTTCTTCCAGGTCTCCCACAAAGGTGCAGGGACCCAAGGACTTGGGCCATCTTCTACTGCTTTCCCAGGCCATAGCAGACAGCTGGATTGGAAGTGGAACAGCCGGGTCTTGAACTGGCACCCATATGGGATGCAGGCGCTTCAGGCCATGGGGTTAACCCACTGCACCACAGCACCAGCCCCTATTTTTTATTTATTTTTTTAAAGATGTATTTATTTATTTGAAAGTCAGAGTTACACTGAAAGAGAAGGAGAGGAAGAGAGAGACAGAGGTCTTCCATCCGCTGGTTCACTTCCCAATTGGCCATAACAGCTGGAGCTGTGCTGATCCAAAGCCAGGAGACAGGAGTTTCTTCTGGGTCTCCCACGTGGGTGGCAGGGGCCCAAGGACTTGGGCCATCTTCTACTGCTTTACCAGGCCACAACAGAGAGCTGGATTGGAAGTGAAGCAGCCGGGATTTGAACTGGTGCCCATATGGGATGCCCAAACCACAGGTGGCAGCTTTACCCACTATGCCACAGTGCTGGTCCTGCAAGCTGTACATTTTAAATTCATGTAATTTATTGTATAATAATAAAGTCTTAAAATATTTTCAAAAGACCATCTTTTTCAGCAGTTTTCAGGTTGTTTTTTAAAATTATCTTTCCCTTGTTATCTCACTTGTTTGTTTCTCACATCTGATGCTGGGAACTTTTTCTTACTGTTTGGGAAAAAATACACACACACAACCACAACCAACTTCCCAAAATATGACCCTTCCATCTAAAACTGGTTTTCTTTCACACATTTTCTTTTACAATTTATCTTGGCACCTTCCCTGTTATTCAGTCAGCCTCAGCTACTGGGAGGGAGTGTGATGGGAGAGGGCTGGTTTCCAAGGTAACCACAGACAAGAAGGTACCAAGTGTGGCAGGTTGAAGTGCACACCTGGGAAGCACCTGCAGACAATGCAATGAAGACCGGCCCTCAGGTGGGGTGAAGAGGAGGAGCCTTGAGAGCCTTAGAGGGAGGAGGGGAGGTGACTCAAGGGATGCTGAGAGGGAGACAAAGAGCGGAGAGCAGCAGAGAGAAGATTTTTGGTCACTGCACCATGGGAAGAAGAACTTTTGTCACCCTACCTCCCCAGTTTCTCCTCAATATGCCCTGCGCCTCTTTCATCTCTCTGAGAAGGTTCTGCTTAGGCACTCTGGTTTTCTAAAAAAAAATATTTTATATTTGAAAAGCAGAGAGAGAGAGAGAGAGAGAGAGAGAGAGAGAGAGAAAGGTCTTCCATCTGTTGGTTCACTCCCCAATTGGCTGCAACTGCCAGGGCTGAGCCAAGACAAAGCGAGTTTCCAGGAGCTTCATTCAGGTCTCCCATGTGGATGAAGGGGCCCAAGAACTTGCATCATCTCTGCTGCTTTCTCAGATCATTAACAGGAAGCTGAATCCGAAGCAGAGCAGCCGGGACTTAACCGGCACCCATATGGTATCCTGGTGCTGCAGGCGCTGGCTTAACCCTATATGACACAATGCCAGGCCCCTATTCTCTGCTTTTATCTTCCCTATGTTGCCTGGCAGAGTGCTTACAACACAGCGACAAGTACGGGACCAGTCAAGCACACACCCTGGGGCCAGCCCCTGGGACCAGACTGCCTCAGTTCCCAGCCCTGTGGCCCTGGACAAGTTAGTTATTTTGCCCCTCTGGGCTTGTTTCCCCATCTGAAAACAGAGATGATAATCATACCAACCTCACAAAGCTTTTGCAAAAAACAAGCAGTTAATATTTGTTGTTTAGTTGGAAGAATATTTTACATACTAAGCACTACCTCCATTTTTGGTATTATGTTACTTCATATTAAATTGGTATTGGCAGCTCAATAGGTCAAATGAATACAGCATTGTGAATGACAATGAAATGACATCTGTCACAGAGGATAGTCTGGCCTTCTAGAAAAATCTAAATGACCTAAAAACTAAAATCACAGAAGTTTCTCAGGGTGCCAGCACTGTGGCACTGCAGGGTAAACTGCCACCTTTGAAGCTGGCATCCCATATGAGCACCAGTTTGACTCTCGGCTGCTCCACTTCCTATCCAGCTCTCTGCTTATGTGCCTGGGAAGGCAGCAGAAGATGGCCCAGGTGCCTGAGCTCCTACCACCCACATGGGAGACCCAGATGGAGTTCCTGGCTTCTGACTTCAGCCTGGTCCAGCCCTGGCCATTGAGGCCATTTGGGGAGTGAATCAGCATTTGGAAGCATGCTCTGTCACTCTGCCTTCCAAATAAAATAAATCTTAAAAAAACAAAAGCAAAAACAAAACACCTCTCTCAGTCCTAAACCATACCTTAATGAAAACTCTCACCATCATCTGCCCAACTGATAAAAGTTTCAGAGGCATCAAGTATCTCCAATAAATGGTGGCACTATCTCTCCAGGGACAATTCTGTTTTGCCCTCTTGTCCTTAACAGCGCCCTGGAAGGAGAATGACTGCAACTTGGAGTCCATCACTCTAAAGGAAACACCTGCTCTGGGCGGCGGCGGTCTGTCCATGAATGACAAGTTGCTTCTCTGGAATTCATTCACTTTTCACCATGGCTCTTCTTTGGCTACTCAATCAAGTATTCAGTTTCTAGAAGCCCTCTCAGCAAATACAATCTGACCATACCCACCCTTTTCTTTGCTTCTCATTACTTAAAGATGACCAGCTGTGAATTCTAGCCTCACTCTATCAGTGGGATCTACCGTAAATCACCTCAAAGCTCTTTGCATGGTGGTTTCCTTGACTGTAAATGTGTCAGTGCCCTATGTTTCCTACAGGATGCTGCACACAGGAAAGGAGTGCTCTATCAATAGAGTTCTGTAGAAGAAAGTTGAAAGGGCTGTGTTGATGTGGTGTATCACTTCCCAGTATCTATGTTGGTTTTTCTGCCTATCACTCTATCGTATTTTTAAAAAAGATTTATTTATTTATTTGAAAGACAGGGTTACAGAGAGACAGAGGCAGAAAGAGACAGAGAGATAGAGAAAGAGAGCTTCTATGCAACTGGTTCGCTCTCCCAAATGGCCACAAAGCCCAAAGCCAGGAGCCAGGAGACTCTTCCGGGTCTCCCACACAGGTGCAGGGGCCCAAGGACTTGAACCATCTTCTACTGCTTTCCCAGGCCATAGCAGAGAGCGGGATTGGAGGTGGAGCAGCCAGGACTTGAACTGGCACCAATACGGGATGCCGGCACTGCAGGCGGCAGCTTTACCAGGTACACCACAGCGCCAGTCCCTGCCTATTACTCTATAGTTCCCTGAGCACACTCAGGTTCACTAAATTCTCACAACCTGTAGACTAGAAAGGGGAAAAGCCCAGAACAAACCCAGTTCTTGGGAGCCTTACTCTAGCAGTGTTCTTTCCATTAGTCAAGAGCTGCCTGTAGATCCCACAATCTCGTCTGTCTGTCTTGGGCATGACTGGCTCTATTTTGTCTTCTGAAGTGGGACTTGCTGTTCACACAAATGACCAGCTAACCTCAGGGAACTTGATCCTGATGAAGCCACGCCTACAATCTTCAAAGTGGAGTGTGCAAGGAGTTGCGCTCGTGTGTCTAAGGAAAATATTGAAGAATGTACTCACATTAGTATTTATAGCAAAATTAGTTCTCTAAGCTTTGCTAATGCTGATGCCTGGCACTCTCAGTCACTATGTCAGAGGTCATCTGTCACTCGCAGGGTGTGAGGAGTTTCCGGAAACCAAAGGTGACAACCACAGACCACAGCTGACGTTTGGTTTTCTTCCCAGTCTATGCCACCCCCTGGAGGAAAACAAGCCTGTGAACTGCCACACACTTCACAGTCCTTTGTAAAGACAGGGAGAACAACCGTGACCCTGAAAGCCTTGGGTGCTGCAGCCTGACAATCTCCTGGGAAAGGCCCAGATGTTGAGCACAGAGGAGACACACATTTTTATCTCGGTGCCTAGCACTTACTTCCCAGCAAAAATCCACCTACCCTGTCCCCACAAGGCGAAGGTGACAGTCTACTAAAGGGTGAGAAAGTCATTCCTTTTCTAAAGAAACGCATGCTTTATGGAGAAGGCATTTTTTAAGTGGATAACTAGAAACGGTTCCCATATTGTGACTTTTTTTTATTACCTTTTTTATTTTTATTTATTTATTTATTTATTTTTTTGACAGGCAGAGTGGACAGTGAGAGAGACAGAGAGACAGAGAGAAAAGTCTTCTTTTTCCGTTGGTTCACCCTCCAATGGCTGCTTCGGCCAATGCACCACACTGATCCGAAGCCAGGAGCCAGGTGCTTCTCCTGGCCTCCCATGAGGGTGCAGGGCCCAAGCACTTGGGCCATCCTCCACTGCACTCCCGGGCCACAGCAGAGAGCTGGCCTGGAAGAGGGGCAACCAGGACAGAATCCGGCACCCCGACCAGGACTAGAACACGGTGTGCCGGCGCCACAGGCGGAGGATTAGCCTATTGAGCTGTGGCGCCGGTGATTACCTTTTTTTTTTTTTTTTTTTAATTTACTTGAAGAGTTATAGAGAGGCAGAGGCAGAGAGAGAGAGAGAGAGAGAGAGAGAGAGAGAGAGAGAGAATATCTTCCATTTGCTGGTTCACTCCCCAGATGGCCACAACAGCTGGAGCTACGCCGACCTGAAGCCAGGAGCCAGGAGCTTCTTCCAGGTCTCCCATGCAGTGCAGGGGCCCAAGGACTTGGGCCATCTTCTACTCTTTTCCCAGGACATAGCAGAGAGCTGGATCAGAAGTGGAGCAGCCAGGACAGTAACCAGCACTCATAGGGGATGCCGACACTGCAGACAGCAGTTTTATCCACTACGACACAGTGCCGCCCCTTGATTACCTTTTAAAAGGTAACCTGCACACTTGAAAAACTAGGACACAGGATTTTTGAAATACTTTCTTCTGTTTTTTAAAAGTTTTTGTTTATTTATGTATTTGAAACGCAACAGGGAGACAGATAGGATCTTCCAACTGCTAGTTCATTCCTCAAAAGCCCATAACTGCCAGGGCTGGGCAGGCTGAAGCCAGGAGCCTGAAATTCAATCTGGGCTTCCAACACTGGTGGCAGAGACCCAAGCATTTGGGCAATTACCCGCTGCCTTAGTGCATCTGCAGGACGTGCATTAGCAGGAAGCTGGAGTAAGAAGCACAGCCAGGACTGGAACCCAAGGCAGCATCCTAATAGCTGCACCAAACTCCCGCCCCTAAACAAAGCTGCTTAGTGGGTTTGCACCTGTTTGTTACAAATAATAAAATGCAATGCCTTCCTAGAGCTCAAAAAAGGCTGTTGACTTAATATGTAAGTTTACTTGTTTAAAAACCTTCACAGGGTTGATGTCTTGATTTAGGAAGTGCTATCCAGGACACACTTGCTCTGTTTGAAGGTACCTTTCTCTGACAAGTATCTTTTTTTTCAGTTACGACAGCCATGATTAACTTTTACCCAAAATTATGATTCTGGAAATTCATTTTTTATTTCCATCTTTTAATTTTTTGACACTAGGGCATGCTTTAGAAGGTATGTAATAAAATATATGCAATTGTGAACACACAGTACATCTATTAAGAAGACGTTATTTATTTATGTGTAAGAAGACGGTATTTAAAACTGGCAACCATTGGTCTATCATCACGGGGGTGGGGGCCCACATTCAAGAAAACCATTCTGCAGGCGTCATGGGGTTGTGGGGAGGGAGGACCGTGAGGCCAGCTGCAGTTTGGACTGCCTTGGTGGAGATGGGGTGAAGGCAGATCCCTACTTCATACAATTTAGAGAGAGCCCCTGGCTCATAGTAGGTGGTAGATGCTTATCAGTTTTCTTTTTCCTGCTATTTCCATACCCAACCCTTCTAACCTGGTGGGGGGATCACTCAGAACTTATGGGCCTTGGGTGGTAAATTCACATCTACACGTAAGAACACTCCCAAGAACAATCCAGAGAGTGGCAAAAGGAGGGAACGTAGGCAGACACATGCCAGACACATTTACCTAGGCAAGTGGAGGTCACTTCCCAGTCCTAATGACAAGTTTTAGCTTTATTTGTAATCATCACACTCAGGACCCTGACTAATGCTGTTACTTGAGAAATAGGATTCTACAAGCTGAGTTATAGACACAGAATTGTCCCGGGAAGGCTTCTGCACCCAAGGCAGCAACACCACACAGCCCAGAATTAAGATGCCCACGCCAGCCCCAGGGCACCAGGGACCGCTCTTTCTCCAGTCGGTGGGTGTTACAGCGGGAAAGGCCAAACACGAGGAAACAGTTAAAGGCGCTCCTGACACCCAGGAACGGCGCCGCGACAAATTTTTGAAAAATAAGGTTAGGGAAGAGGTGGAGAGAGGGCGAGAGGCCGTGGTGCCAGCGAGAGGGTTGCCTGCAAGCAGGTAAGGCCATTCCCGACACCGTGCGAAGGGGCAAAAAACAAAGCTCGGGTCGGGCGTAAGTCCGCCAAAGGGGGTGGGAGGTGGGCGGCGAGAAGGCGGCAGGGGCCGCGCGCGGTGCCTTGCAGGGTCGGGGCCCGGGTGGCCGCGGGCAGGGCCAGGCCAAGCCGGGAATCCGGCTGAGCCGGGAGGGACGAGCTAGGCCGCGTCGAGGGGCAGGGCCGGCGTCTGCGGGGCCGCGGAGGGAACTGGCCGAGGGGCGGCGGCGACGGGGGCACCAGGGCGCGCAGCGAGGCCTGGCCAGCGGCGGGCGGGCGGGCGGGCGGCCGGCCGGCAGCCGCGGGACCCCAGGCAGGGGAGCGCGGTCCGCTTCCCGCCCCCGCTCGCGGCCGCCGCGGCGTACGGCACAGGCCGGCGGGCTGCGGGCGGCGCGGCGAGGAGGCGGAGCCTGCGGCCCCGCCCCCCGGCGGAGCGAGGGAAGGAGAAAGGCTCGCGGGGAAGGCGGAGGGAGGGGGCGGCCGGCCGGGCCTGCGCCCGAGCGAGCGGCGAGCCGAGGGGGAAGGGGCCCGGAAGGAGGCGAGCGCGGCCGCGACGCCGGGAGTCGGACGCCCGCTCGTGCCGGCCTGCCGCCGCCGCCCGCCTTCCCTGCCTGCGCCCGAGCGTGGAGCACCGAGCGGCCGCCGAGGCCGGAGCGCGGCGGTCGGGCGTGGGGCGAGCGGGCGAGCGGCGCCGGGAGCCGGAGGCCCGGCCGGCGTCCGGCGCGAGGCGCGGTGGGCTCCTGCCTGTGAGAACAGGCAAGGGGCGGAAAGCGAGGAGAAACAGAGGCCGGGAGGAGCGAGGCGGTCGGATTTTCCAGGAGGCTGGGCTGGAGGAGCAGCCCACCCCGAACTCAAATCCACAATAATAATCCAAACGGAGAATAATAATAAGGAGCAGTTTTTCTGGCCGGGCGCGCGCGCGCGAGAGAAGGGGGGAACGGGAGGAAGCGAAATCTGTTTCATGGAGGCTGAGGCGACAGAAATTTTCGGAGCCTGGATGTGGAGGAGCGAAACAGCAGAACTAACTCAGGAAATTGTCTTTGAGAAAAAGGCCGAACGTGGGCTGGGTCTGAGAATCAGGCTGGGCTAGGTGGAGGAACCTGCAAGTTGAAAGGAAAGAGAAAAGGAGAGGATATTTTCAGAGATTCGGGTTTGTGGTTAATGCTACAATCTTAAAGGCACAGAGCGTTGCATTTCAGGTGTGCTGTGATTTTTGTGTGTGTGTGCATTGGCTCATTTCAGAATTTCAAAACCTTTCATGTAAAAGCTTTTTTTTTTTTTTTTAAAGGAAATCCACAAATTTTTGTTCCCAGGGTTGCACTGGATTTGGAAGGAGTCGTGTACATACTATTGTATGGTTTTATTTATTATTATTATTTTTTACTGTTCAAATCAGCTGGAAGGTTTTTTTTTTTTTTGCCAAGTGCCGTTTTGGATTTATTCATCCTTTTCCCCCACTCCCTGCCCTCAGATATATTTGCTGTTGTCATTTTAAGCATTGGAGACCAGAAAATTATTTTTCCCCCTTTGGAGCTTGAGGCTCTCTTGCCAACAGCAGGACAGCTGGGAAAACTGGATTAAAAGGATGGTGTTTATCTGTGTGTTGCAGTAAAGACTGATATTTTGAAGGCGCATTCTTTCTGTGATTCATTTTTTTAGCCCGTAGTGCTAACCTTGAAGAGATTTGCGGTTAGGTTTTTGGTTTCCAAGAAGGTCATAGTTTTTCCTCTTTTCCTTTCTGTTTGTTTTGGGGGGAGGGGGCAGAGGAGAAAAGGGGGTAGGAAAGGAGACCATGTTAACTGGTAGAAGTGGAGTAGAGCTTAGGTTGCCAGGGTCCTGAGAGCTGGAAGAAAAAGGATTCAATCTTCAAGTTGGGAGGCCTCCCTCACTTTTCTTAAAAATTGTGAGCGAATCCATCCTGCTCAAGACACCAAAAGCTACAGGATTCTGGAGCCGTGGAGACACCGAGAAACCATGAGTGTAAGATTGCCCCAGAGTATAGACAGGTAGGTTGGCGAATCGTTTGGTTTTTCCACACTGGCTGCAGGGAAGGCTGGGAGGGGGAGGGGGTGGGGGGTGGGTTTTGTTAAAGGGTTGCAGAAAAAAGGGGCTTCGTTGTCCTGTGGGAATGGTGGGGTAGTCGCATTGGCCCTTGGGGACTGTCAGCATGTGTGTTTATGTTCCCCTGTGTGTGTGTCAATGTTCAAAACATACCTCCTGATTCAGTGTCTTTTTAATGTAAGCAATAAACAGGGAGACCCAGTGAGGGGGAGGAGGGGGACATGGTTTCAGTGGGTTTTGACTTTTCCAGGCTAGAGACTGAATTCGGGTCCTCCACTTGCCAGCCTAGGGTAGCAGGCAGGCACAGGCTTTGTCACGTGAGCTCCTTGCGGTGGATGGGGACTGGCTTTAGGTATTGGAGCTGCTGGGGGAAGGGCCTGGCAGGGGCGTGGGCCTCTACCAAGCTGGTTGTTATGGAATGGTGGGGCTTGGCCGTGGGGTGGATCCCATGTCTAGAGTGGGGAGCATGTTCTTGGCTTAACAGGACAGAAACACCCTTTGCACGCTCACCGGTCTGGATTCATAACCAGTAGCTCATTTGGCCCTGCAATGCTTAGGTCACTTTAGAATTTCCTCTCCTCCAAGCTTGGGGTTTAAATTGAGAACTGCCAACTGGCCGATGCTCTAGGTTTAATCTTCCAAGCCGTTCTTAATAAGCTTGACTCTGCAAAATGGACCCTCCCTCTGCCGAGAGCCGGAAGGAGTTGTTTTGGGCTCTTGGACCTGATGGGCAGAGGCACTGGCCCTCATAGTCTGGGCACATGATGCTGCCCCCCACCCACCCAGGAGTCTGACCACTGGTAACATTACAGTATGATTATAATTCTCCCCTTCAAAGAATTGAAGCAACTTTGTAGGGTGTCTGCCTTTCCCCCTCCAGCCCCTTACTGCTTCTAGCCCTCCCCTCCCTGAGAACCCTGAAGGGGTGTGTTTTGTGGGTGTTGCATATATCCTAACAGGATAGATCAGGAGTTGGAGGACTGAAGAAGCAAAAGAAAGAACTGGGCCTGGAAAAAATATTGTTGGCGAGATAGGGAAGACCATTTCAGGGAGCAGTTGTTCTCCCCTGTCCAGTTAACTTTTGGTTATCCACGCTAATAATAATTTCCGTTTGGCTGTGGAATGTGGCCTAAATTGCATGTAATCTCTCTCTCTCCCCAACACTAATCTCTGTATCGCCTCGGAGTCCCGTTTAGATGAGTTCAGCAGTCCCCAGATGGGGAACTGACTTGGCAGTGGAAGAGAGAAGGCAGACCACTCCACAAAGGATCTGTGGCTGGTTCCCAGTGCCCCCGGTCCCTTTCTGTTAGCTTCTCTGCAGTTTGGCCCTTGGAAGGGGAGAATGGAGACAAGTAAAGGCAAGGAGTTGAAATGGTTTACCTGGCTGTCCTGCTTCCCTTTTGCGTCCTCTTAGACTTTGGGGCTTAGCACACTGGGCTTTTTAAAAAGATTTGGATGGTGAACCGCTTCTGTGAATTGAGGCACCTGAGAAGATGGGACTCCGGGTGTGGGGTGTGTGAGGAGGAGGTGGCGCTGTCATACCTGGATTGAGGAGAGATGCCTTCCTCACAGATGCTAATCTCTGGAACTTGCATGCTTGTTATGGTGTCCTGGGTGGTTTTATACATTGCCTCTCCCTTGCAGTCTTTCTGTGAGATAGACACCTCAGAGGCTGGTCCTGTTTTACATGAGGGGCAACCATGGCTTGCCCAGTGATGTCTGCCTGATTGGAGGCAGACTCCAGATCCAATGTGTTGATTCTGAGTCCGTGGCTCTTTTCGTTGCCCCACCCTATCTAACTGGGTGTGTTTACTGGTCCTGTAGAGGTGAGGGGCACGGTTTTGCCCTGTCTGGCAGGAGGGGAAGACATTCTTCAGCAATCAAGCCATTCCTTTGCCTTTGTGTTTAACGGTTGTGGGGCTCATTTCTACAGTTGAGGCACTGTTTCACAACGCAGCATCCCTCACCTTGCCCCCTGCCTCAGTCTCTTCCCCGTGAAGAGGGTCACTTCTGGGACCCAGATCCCTTCCAGCTCTGTCCAGCCAGCTGCACCGGATCGCACTCCCTTAGCTGCAGACGCATTCTGATGAACCTTTTGGCATCCTGAGCTCAAGACTGGATTTTATATAATGTGTTGTCTTACCCTGTGCTGGAGGGGCTGAATGGAAGGAAATGCAGCCGCGCATGGGGTCAAGGATTCTCTCTTAGTTTAGCAGTTGGCTGTGTGAAGATTCTGGTGTAAGGTACGTAAATGTTTTTGGAAAATTAAAGTGCATAGCTCTTGCTCACAGAGAGCACACAAGTCTATTAAGGGAACTAGGAAACTTGACTCCCAAAGACCACTTGAAAGCAGCACTAGTTTGTAAACTCCGTGAAAGCAGGAACTGTGGTTTGCTTGTGTTATATTCTATGTGCGAAGCGCTCAAGAAATACTTGAGAATTGAATGTTGGAATGAATGAATGCATCAGCAAGCATAAATACTTGGATTTTAGATTGTTTCAACGATCATGTTAATGTCGAATGTAGTTAAAAATAAGGTCAGTTGGAGAAAATTCCTAGGTGCTTTTTTTTCTAGGAGAGTGACATGATGGAGGACCGGGTGTCTGGAGAGATTGTGGCTTAATGTAGGCTTTGGAACATGTATTTAGCACTCTTTTACCCCACTCCCCCTGTTGGGGAGTGGCTCTTGGGTCCATAGAAAGCATGAAGTATTTGCAACTCATCTTTATCTCTCAGTGTTAACCAGTTGTTACTGAAAGATGAGCTAAAGTGTAGCTGTTCACATCCCTTTCCATTTTTTTCCATGGACAACTTATAGCTCTTGATATATATTCTTTTTAAGGATTTCTAAAAAGGTATTTGGTACTTCAAACAGATAACGATGCTGAGTTATTTTTACAGGAGTGGTAACGAGTTTTGCTAAGCCATCTATATCCATTTGCCTCATTACCCACTCCAGATCCTTTTGAGATGGCCATATGGGTTAGGAGTTTGCATTTACCAAACAGCTTCTGGCTGTGCTAAGTTAGCTTATGTGAAGACCAAACTAGACAGAGAAGCCAAGAATTCTTGGTTTGAGCCCTGGCATTCCTTTAACTATGTGACCTTGGGTAAGTCACATGCCTCCTCTGGCTTCCTTATGTGTAAAGCAGTAGTAGCTCATTTGTGTAAAATACTTCACAGTTCACATTTTTGTGTAGTGTGTCATTTGAGGATTACATTTATTGCATTTCTCCCATGGGGCTGTTGAAAAGAGAAAAATCAAATGAGACAATATATTTCAAATTGCTTTCAAAGGTGGTAAATTCATGAAATTCTTTTTTTTTTTTTTTTTTTTAGGATTTATTTATAGGAAAGGCAGAGTAACAGAGAGAGAGAAAGAGAGAGTTTTTCCAGATGCTGGTACACTCTAAATGGCCACAACAGCCACTGCCTTCTCAGGTGCATTAACAGGAAGCTGAATCAGAAGTCTGGTAGCCAGGATTTAGGCTGGTGCTCCAATATGGGATGCTGGCATCGTAAGCAGCAGCTTAACCAGCTGTGCCACAATTCTGTCCCTAGACTTACGGATTTAATTTAGCTTCATGCATTACTTTCTGAGCTAAGTAGCACAGAACCAATTAAGGATAACCAAAAAGAACTTTCCATTGTTTTGAAGAATTTAAGCAGAGTGCACAGGCCTTATTGTTGCAGCAGTACACAAGGAAGGGTCGGCATTGTGACATACATAGCAGGTTAAGCCTCAGCCTGTGACACCAGCATCCCATGCAGGCATCAGTTGGAGACCCAGCTGTTCCACTTCTGGTGCAGCTACCTGCTAATGCCCTGGGAAAAATGTGGAAGATGACCCAAGTGCTTAGACCTCTGCCACCCATGTGGGAGATCAGGATGAAGCTCCAGGCTCCTGGCTTCAGCCTGGCACAGCCCCAGCTGTTGTGGTCATTTGGAAAGCAAACCAGTAGATGAACGCTCTCTGTGTAACTCTGCCTTTCAAATTAAAAACAAACAAACAAAACAAAAACAAAAACAAAAAATCACAAGGTTAGAAACTGTCATTTTGGGAATGATACTAAAAAATGTAAGAAGACACCTGTTATTGAATCTCCTTTGCAGGAATTTTGGTGACTCAGAGAAACGTCTCCCTTGGCCCACTTAGATGTCTTTCAGTGACGGGAGTGGGGAGGGTTTGCTTTGTGATCTCTGACCTACCGTTCCTTGTCTTAGATGCATATGACTTCCCTAATTCAAAGCAAGTCTAGACCCACCAGCTGTTCCCCATCAGAGATTTCTTTCCACCTTGGTTTCTGGTCATTTTTGAACTCTAGGATTAATCCCCATTTAGCTAAGCTTCTACCTGGTGTAGAAGGTTGGCCTCTCAGAACGGTGACAGGGGTTCAGCACTACAGACAGTTAAGTCCTCTGCAGTGCTGAGTCTCTTCCAAAATGTACTTTGTTCCCATCTAGGGATATGGGATGAGAGATGGCAGTGCATTTGCAAATGAAACATTTGGCCATTAATCACCATTATGAGCAGGAACAGACTAGGCTTAACATACCCAAAAACATTTCTGAAAGAGCATCCTTTGATTAATTTATTATGTTTTTTCATAATCAAGGTACTGTCAGGGGGGTGCCCCCTCTGTTCTCATTTAGGAGAATACATAAAAAATATGAGTTCATCAAAAAATAAAGGTTTTGTAAAGGGCACGTAGCTAATCCTCAACTTAGTATAAAGACAAAAGGCATTCTGAAGGCTGACCGCCTTATGGAGTAGTTTGGAAATTAGTGCTTAGATAGTGTTCCTTGCAACTTTAAAGGTCTGGGGATCTGATCTACATGAAAGGACTGTTTAAAAAATATATATTTACTTATTTACTTGAAAGAGTTACAGAGAGAGGAGAGGCACATCTTCCATCCACTGGCTCACTCCCCAAATGGCCGTAACAGCTGGAGTTGGGCTGGTCCAAAGCCAGGAGCCAGGAGCTTCTTCAGGTCTCCCACTTGGGTACAGGGACCCAAGGATTTGGGTCATCTGCTGCTGCCTTCCCAAGCACATTAGCAGGGAACTGGATCAGAAGTGGAACATCCAGGACTCAAAGCAGCGCCCATATGGGAATGCTAGCTCTGCGGGCGGCAATTTAACCTGCTGCGCCACCTTGTTGACCCTGAGAAGGCTTTGTTAATCATGAAGTTTAGAAAACGTGAGAGAAATTATTTTAATCTATATTGACTGAGTCTCCCTCGTGTCTTCACAATGATGTTACACTTAAAAATCCATTTTATTGGTTTATTGTTTTTAAAACTTAATTGGAAGATTTATCATGTGATTTGGAAACTCCTTTTTGCTGTGCACTGTGCGTTCTTCCTTCTCTTCTCAAGCACCATATTGGGAAAAGACTCAAGCATAGACCTGCTAGTGGCATGCAAGTTTACTCTTTCACCCTGTAGCGTAAGCAGACTAAGGAATTGCTGGTTCTAGTCTCAAAAGGAAAAGAAAGTCATGATTTGTTACAGTCATGTTAGATCTTCGTGAGAGGGAGGCTTGGAGTTCTGAGGGAAGAGCAAGGGCATGCGAGTCACAGACCTGAGTGCCAGGGCCGGCTTTACCCTGGTGAATGACCTTGGGAAGGTGCTTACCTGCTCTGGCCCTGTTTTCTTATCTAGAAAAAAAACATGTAAATTAGGCTAGCCAGCCTCTAGAATTGGATTCCTTGTGGCTATTAAGTTCTTGGAACCTGTGAAAACATAAAGCCTTTCTTTCGGTGATCCAGGACTTTTTTTTCAGGAATCCTTATCTAGCCTTCCTGAGAACCCGTGAAAATGGAAGTTTTAAAAGATCAGGGAGCAGAGCTGCCTGTTGAAATGGGAGAGGAAAATGGAAGTACAGGGATGGAAACTAACGGGGAGTGGGGACTGAGAAATCTGTGACCCCTCATAGAATTGGAAGATGGTTTTAGGTCTGGAAGAACACCCAGTTTTTTGTTGTATGACAATAGTTGGATGAATTTGAGGGAAAAAATCATAGAAATCTGGTAGGACCTTAAGGGATCACCTATCCTTTCCTCTTGACTCCTCTTGTGAGCAGGTAAGGGTAGGTTGAGGAACTGCCCCATTTTCTGTAATTTCTGAGGAAGGTGGTTCCACCAGTTTGACATTTATAAACCCTTTTGGACACTAAACTTTCTTTTGATGCAATTTAAAACCATTGTGTTGTCCTCACATTTTAATTTTGGTGTGGGCCTCAGAGTCACTGTATCCCTCTGTTCTGTTAATTGACTTCAGGACTTTCCTTCTTATTCTAAAGAACAGCAAGCAAAGATGGTAGGTACAAAAGGGGCTTTGAAAAGTTAGCGTGAAGTCATTTCGGAGTCTTGATTTCCAGCCACTGCCTGTTTCTCTGCAGTATTTGGTAGCAACTACTGTAAAATGGTGTGATGTGATCCGTAGTCACCAATGATAGCCCAGCCTCGCATCACATAGGGAACCAATCTAGCAGCTTCCATGTGATGACCTAAGATCTGTGGTTCTTGGCAGTCAGTTGGTTGGACTGCAAATATTTATCAGATGCCTCTATATTCAGCTTAGATCTTGGTGTTCTAGTAGATAATGTACAAGAATGTAGAGCTTACGTTATTGATGGGAAATGTTATTAATGAAACAACACAAAAACAGCTTTAAAAAGTAGTTATTAGTATGTATATTAGGAGAGAGCCTGAGGTCAGGAAGGCCAGTGGGGAGTTGCTGTAGCGATCTTGGTAAAGGGCACTGAGTTTCTGAGTCACAGTGGGAACAAAGAGGAGGGGCGGGATTCAGAAGGCATTTTGGAAGGCACATCAGGTATGTTATGACTGAGTCAAATTGAATCCCACGTTTCTGAAACTGGTTGACATGAGAAGCATAGTGTTCGTTCATGGAAGAGGACCTTCCTTGAAAGTCACTTCACCTTCCATTAGTATTTAGCAATTTGCCGAATGCAGTTGAGTGATACTTACCTTACTGAGACACTTAGGGTATTTTATTTCTGCCAATAGTTTTAGAGTTTAGTGCAGCCTTCTTTAAAGATTTATTTATTTTTATTTGAAAGAGTCATGGGTTGAGGGGAGAGACAGAAATCTTCCATCTGCTGGTTGACTCCCCAAATAGCCATAATAACTGGCCTCCTGTGCGAGCCCAGGAGCTTCTTCCAGGTCTCCTTCATGGATGCAGGGGTCCAAAGACTTGGGCACATTAGCAGGGAGCTAGATCAGGAAGTGGAGCAACTGGGACTTGAACTGACGCCCATATGGGATGCCGGTGCTACAGGTGGAGGCTTTACCCAATATGCCACAATGCTAACTCCTAATGCAGCCTTTTAAAGAGGTTAGGGGGAAGGAAAGTTAATTCTAAGATCTCTTAGGAAATTGTTATTTAGGAAGTTTTTATTTGATGCATCTTGATTAATCAGTCATTCCCCATTCCCACATAGACCAAACTCTTGAGTTAGAGGGCTGCCAATGTAGAAAACATTCTAGTAGCAAAAGAAAATGTAGGACTCTAAGTGAGAAGATCATCTTGTGAGCCCCAGCTCAGCCACCAACTAGCTGTGTGATCAGAATGATTTGTGTTAGGGCATTTTGTGATTTCTATAGTGCCAAACATATGGTGAGTATTGTTAAGGCATTTGGTTTGGCAAGGACTCCAGGTTGGCCAGAACGCTGCTCAGCTACCGCTAGGAGAGCCATGCTTGTGTTACCCTCAGCCCTATAGCAATTCTCAGCTGAGGCCTTTTCAGGGAGGGCTGTGAGACCATATTGAATAAACATAGGGCAGTCAAATCAGGTGCCTAAGTGCTTATCCTCAGGCAGACTCCTCTTTGCTAGAAACCCACAATGTCTCTCCTTCCTGGCTCAAGCTCCCCAGCTTGGGATTCATACGTCTTTCTTCAGTTCAGCCCACATCTTCTTTGTAGATCTTACTGTTACCCCACCACCTTGCTTCAGAACTGGCCTGGTCCCGGACCCACGTCACACTTTCCACATTGGTGTTCCCCGTCTCCCCCAGCCACAGTAGTCTTACTGCCTTCCAGGAAACCTTTTCTGGTTAACATCATCAAATCTCGCGCATTTATATTATTTAGCCTTCCTTTTGCACATTCATATGGCAGGTCAGTTCTTTTATTGGTTAGTAGTAATTTTATGAAAAAGTTCTAGCAGAATGCCTAGCATAGTAGATTATTACAAATGCTGATTCTATTCCATTCTTTGCATGTTTTATGCTGGTTATTATGTCTTATTTTATCCTTTCACCCAAGGTTCAAGAGCAGCGCCTCTTCAGATTTCTGGTTGTCTGCTAGTGCCCGGCTTTGTTCTCTTAATACAAAGCCTGCTCCTTACCTACCATTTCCTCACTTGAACTGTAGCTCATTCTTGAATTTGCTGATTCCCTCTGTGCCTAGCCAAGGGATTTAAAAGGAAAAAACAGTTCTCTACACACTGTTGCCAGAGGCTGAGACCAAGAATTCCCCTGGTGTTGTTGGGTACTAGGTCTTGGGCACTTGGTATTTCTTCTAGGGACAGAGCAGCCTTATTGGGGTGGCTTGCCATTAGTTTCTTGGAGTTCTGAGGGTTTCCCCATTGGCGGCTTGGTTTCCGGGCTGTCTTTCCCTATGGGGGTCTGAGGGCACCCTGCTATTGTCCGACTGCCCCAGGCTGGCCCTGTTCATTTCCCAGAGCAGAGCCCTCAGAAGCTTTCTTCCAAGAGACTGCTGCCACAGAGAAAGGCCACTGTTGTTCTGGGGGGTGGTGGCTGGAGAGAGTGTAGTGAATAGCTCTGTGAATGGGACCTTGTGTGAGGCTAGAACCGCACACCCTCTTCTCACAGCCCTGGGGACAGAGAGAAAACCATGAAGGTTTCAGTGTCTTCACAGGAAGGGCCTTTCAAGTGTAGAAACATTCGTGCTGTTCCTCTAAGACGAAGGTTGGTTCATTAAATCTTCATAGGTCATGTTGCCAGATGCTGGGGAGTCAAAGTTAACTACATTGCATACCCTGCCCTCGAGGAGCTTATGGTTTTGTTGAGGGGGAGACGTAAGTGAGCAGGAATTGTGTGATAGCCCTTGAACTTTATCCCATGCTGTCAAGTGAAACACATGGGAGGGACTGTTAAATGGAGGCCAAAAAAGTGAAAGCTAGACTGAAGAGATGGAAAATGCAGGCAGTGGGAGCAGCACATACAGAATCCTAAAGGCAAGAAAGAGCATGGAGTTGTGGGGAGTAGAAGTAAAAAGCGAGAAGATAGAACATTTAATTAATGAAACTGGGGAAGAGGTAGGAACCGGGTCCTGGGAACCATGTCATCCTTGGTGTTAAGATTTTTGAACTTTATCATGAGAGCAGAGGAAGACCATTGGGAGATTTTAAGTAGGGGTTGACATGATCAAATGCCCCTTTATAAAACAGGACCTCCCTGGCTATAGTGTAAAATAAGATTGAAAGGACGAAAAAGTGGAAAGAGGGAAGATAGATTAGGAAACTATTATGGTAACTTGGGCAAAAGGTTAAGTGTGGCTTCTACTACTGAAATGACATTAGAAATGGAGAAAAAATGAGGTATTAGAGATGAAGTAGTTGATTATATGGGGGAGAGAGGCATGAAGGAGGCTCCGATTCTTGGCTTGAGCTACTCGGTAGTACTGTTAGATGAGAAAAGGAACCCTAGAGCATGAGCAAGATGGAGGGAAGGTGACTCTGATCCCTTTTGGATGTGTTGGTTTGAGAGCTGAGGGGCATCCAAGGGAGATTTTCAGTGGGCAACTAGATATGGGTCTGGAGGTCAAGAGGGTTTTTTGGGATGGAGAATCAGTTTGGCAGATCAACATCCAAGCAGACATAAGACGGTGCAGACTGAGAAGAGAACCCTAGTGGCAGTACACTTAAAGGTGAAGCAAAGGAAAGGGAACCCAAGGAAGAGGCTGACTGGAAGGACAGCTAGAAGGGGGCCAAGGGTGGTGTGGAATTTCAGAAATGAAGGGAGGGAGTGGGCAGCCACATCAAATGCTCCCAAGAGGTCAAGAACAAAAGAGACAGAGAAATGTCTCAATTTAGTAAGTAGGAGGACATGTGTGGCCTTGGTGAGTGATTTTTGGACAGGGGTGAGAGCAGGAGCCAGTGAGGAAAGGAGATGAGGAGATAGTCTGGTCAGTTCTTTCATGAAGTTCGGTCAAAAGAAAAAAAAAAAAAGTAGCTCCTGGTCCCTGTCAGCAGGACCTTGAGTTTATTTTTTCAGTGTAGGACTGCGTAGCCCCAGGTCAGAGGCTCTCAATCTTTAGCATGCTTCAGAAGCAGCAGGAGAGAGTATTAAACTACACATCACCACTGCCCCATCCTGATTTCTCAGTCCGTCACTTTGAGTTAACAACTGGACCTGGAAGTTGGCATTTTTAACAACTTCCCAGGTGATTTCTGACACTAGCACCCCATACGTTAAGAGCCACTGCCTTATGACATCTGTGCTCTTACTTTTATGTTCTGAAAATGAAACTTGCTGTTATCTATCTGTTCCAGCGCTTAGATATTAGGGGTTCTCCTGTTTTACAAATTTCTTCAGTGAATGGTGAATACCTTGGGGACAAGACTGGTCACTCTGTAACCTTAATGCCTAATCTGGTTTCTACCACACAGTAGCTATTCCATAAATACTGATTGAATCAATGGAATTGAACATGATAAGCTAACTAAAGCAATTTCTGGGCTACTCATCTGTGAAATGCTGCTTAGCCCTTTTTGTGGGAGCTCATAGTAAATGTCAAAATAAAATACACATAATTTCAGTAATTCAGCTTTGGATTAAGTGAGAATAAATTTCCTCAAATGACTCTCCAAACAGATCCCAGATTCTGAATTTTCCAATGGAAAAGATTTCTTGAAATGTCATTGATTCCTCATAGAATCTTTAGAGTTCTTCAAGCATATGCTTCAATGGAGGAGCTTATATCTCTGAAACACTTCCACAGTTCCACAGCGTGGATGGTCATTCTGTCCTTGTGGCAGCCCATATGGCCTCCCTGCTCAAGGGGTGCCAGTAGGGATCTTGTGTTTTGGGGTGCTGTTCCAGGGCCTTGGTCATTTCCCTTGAAACTGGGTTCAGCGACCACATAACTGGGCTTCCCAAAGTCCCTTGACCTTTGGTCTCTGTCTTCTGTCTTTCCCCTCCCCTGTGAATCAGTGGGTCATTCCCAGAAACCCTTCTAGGTTCTCCAGACCAATAGCCTTGAATCTGAGCTGTAGATATGACAGGGAATAATGATAATTGCAGGACAAGGCCTGGCCATTCCTGTGCCAGAGGATTTCTTAAACACCTTCAGGCCTTAGGATCATTTAATTAAGTAATCAGAAACCCAGAAAAGTGGGTAAAGAGTGGGTGCCATGGATAGTGGGTAAAGGCGCCACCTGCAGTGCCAGCATCCCATATGGGCACTGATTCGAGTCTACTTCCAATCCAGCTCTTTGCTAATGGCCTGGGAAAGCAGAGGAAATTGGCCCAAGTCCTTGGGCCCCTGCACCCGAATGGGAGACCAGGAAGAAGCTCCAGGCTCCTGGCTTCAGATCAGCCCAGCTCTGGCCAATGCAACCATTTGGGGAGTGAACCAGAGGATGGAAGACCTCTCTCTCTGTATCTGCCTCTGTGTAACTCTGCCTTTCAAATAAATAAATTAAAAAAAAAAAAAAGAAGAAAAGAAAACCTAGTTGTTTTGGCTCAGCCTAGCCTAGAGCTGATAGCTTGTACTTTAACTCGTGCCTGGAGAGACACCTTTTCACTAGTCCTGAATTTGAGGCCTGGCAGGTTGAGAAGGGACTGAACAAGACATGAGGGAAAGAGACCACTGCTCTGGTTAAGCTCTTATTCTCATTTGTTGGCCTGGCACTGGGGAATGTTTTATTCATTCAGCACATTTATTAAATGCATATTAATGTTAAGAGTGTTCTTGGGACTAGGGGTACACAGAAACTTATGTCCTGCTGGAGCAAGAGAGACAAGTAAATATGTAACAGTAGTGGTGGTGATGATTCAAAGACTAAATGAATTTCGTAAGACCTGAGTTCATAACTGCTGTGAGAGAGGCAGGAGGAGGAGTCGGTTTTTCAGCAGGGGAGGGCGTGATTGATGGGGAGAAGATGGAAGCTCTAGGACCAGTGAGAATAATCCCCGTGTGCCTTTGTGTTTCCACAGTACAGTATGAGTTGGCAAAGTATTTTTGTCTGTTGCCTCATTGAGGGTAGTCCAGGGGAAGGATATTCGTTCTTATTTTATAGATAGGAAACAGACTTGGGGAGGCTTTGGTAATTTGCCTGAGGTCTGTAAACTAAGAAGTAATGGAGTTGAGATTTAAAAAAAAAATCTTTGCTGACTGAGCTCTGGCCTGATGCTGTTGTTCCCATTTTCCTGTACGCCTCCCTGGCCAGGGTTAGTGGTAAAAATGTGTAAGTCCTGAGAGGGAGCTAGGCATCAGGTTTGCTTGGCAGTGATGAAAAGTGACTACTAGGAAAGAAGTATTTTTCTACCTCTTCCCAATAAAATCTGCTTGTCCAGGTCTCTGCAGGACCTGAGCTTTGCATTCACTATCCCAGCCAAGGATAGCTCTCTAATGATAAAAGAGTAGCACTCTGGGGCGTGGTAAATTTCAGTGAGGTTGGAAAAGGAACTTGTCCTTCAAAGTGACCCAACACTCAACCACAAAGCAGCGTAGCTTCTGTGAGCGACTCAAGGGCTTTACCTTTGTGTATACTTTTCTGCCTGGCGCTGTGCAGTGAATGGATGCTTAACAAAGTTTTGTTGAAAAACAGATGCTAATTTTTTTTTATCTTTTATTTAATGAATATAAATTTCCAAAGTACAGCTTATGGATTACAATGGCTCCCCCCCCATAACTTCCCTCCCACCCGCAACCCTCCCCTTTCCCGCTCTCTCTCCCCTTCCATTCACCAGATGCTAATTTTTTAAAAGATTTATTTATTTATTGGAAAGGCAGAGTTACAGAAAGGAGGGGGGGGCGAGGAGAAAGATCTTCCATCTGTTGGTTTACTCCCCAGTTGGCTGTAATGGCCGGAGCTGGGCCAGTTCGAAGCCAGGAACCAGGAGCTGCTTCTGGGTCTTCCACAAAGACTTGGGCCATCTTCCACTGATTTCCCAGGCATATTAGCAGGGAGCTGGATGGGAAATGGAACAGCCAGGATTCAGAACCGGCGTCCATATGGGGTTCCAGCCCTGCAGATGGCAGCTTTACCTGCTACGCCACAGTGCCAGCCCCAGATACTATATTTTAGTTAACAGTTTTATTGGGATATAGTTCACATACCCTAACATTTACCACTTTTAAAAATTATAGAGCCGGCACTGTGGCGTAGTGGTTAAAGCCACTACCTGCAGTGCTGGCATCCCATATGAACACTGGTTCTAGTCCCGGCTGCTCCGCTTCTGATCCTGCTCTCTGCTATGGCCTGGGAAAGCAGTGGAAGATTGCCCAAGTCCTTGGGCCCCTGCACCCATGTGGGAGACCCAAAAGAAGCTCCTGGCCCCTGGCTTTGGATCGGTGCAGCTCCAGCCATTGCAGCCATCTGGGAAGTGAATCAGTGGGTGGGAGACCTCTCTCTCTCTCTCTCTCTCTCTCTCTCTCTCTCTCTGCCTCTGCATGACTCTGCTTTTCAAATAAATAAATAAATCTTTTAAAAATGATATATTTAAGTGATTTTTATTATGTCCAGAGTTGGGCAGCCATTGTCATTATTCTAATTCTAGATAACTTTAATTACTCTCCAGAAATTCTTGGACCCTCTAGCAGTCACTCTCCATTACTCCCTTTTTTTTAAATTTGAAAGAGTTACAGAAAGAGAAGGAGAGACAGAGAGGTCTTCCATCCACTGGTTCACTTCTCGAGTGGCTGCAATGGCCAGGCTGAGCCAGGCCAAAGTGAGGAGCCAGGAAATCATTCAGGTCTCCCATGTGGGTGGCAGGGGCCCAAACACTTGGATCATCTTCCACTGCTTTTCCCAGACCATTAGCAGGGAACTGGAATGAAAGTTGAGCAGCTGGAACTCGAACTAGCACCCACATGGAATGCTGGCATCACAGGTGGCAGCTTTACCTGCTACACCACAACGCCAGCCCCGTGTACAGATTTTTATATGTATACATGTTTTCATTTCTCTTAGAGATGTATTTTCTTTTCCCTATATGAATGTATGTTTCCATTTCTCTCATTGTATTTGGAATTGTAGATCATATAGAGACCCTTATGTTTAGCATTTTGTGGAATTGCCAGACTGTTTTCCAAAGGGATGGCACCATTTTACATTCCTACCAGCAATCTATGAGCATCTGGTTTCCCTATAGCTTCACTTGCTATTATATTTCTTTTTTATTATAGCCATCCTAGTAGATGTGAAGTGGTATCTCTTTGTAGTTTGATTGGCATTCCTTAATGATAAAAAATACTGAGTATCTTTTTGTACTGGCTATTTGCAGATCTTTGAAAAAATGTCTATTCAATCATTTACCTATTTTTTCATTTGGATTATTTATGTCTATTTTTAATGAATATATTATTGTTGAGGAAAGTCTTATTTTATGTATTTGAAAGGCAAAGTGACAGAGAGAGAAAGAGATCTTCAGTCTGCTGGTTCATGTCCCAAATGGCCACAATGGCCAGCACTGGGCCAGGTCAAAGCTAGAAGCCTGGAGCTCAATCTGGGTCTCTCATGTGGGTGGAGGGGGCCCAGGTATTTGGGCCATCTTTCATTGCCTTCCCAGGCACATTAACAGGGAACTGGATCAGAAGTGGAGCAGCCAAGACTCCAACCAGCACTACAGTATGGGATGCCAGCCTCTCAGGTGGCGACTTAACCCAGTATGCCACATCTCTGGCCTTTCTGTACAATTTTAAGCTAAATCATTTAACCTCTCTTGGCTTCCAATTTCATCAAATGTAAAGTGAGATAGTTGGATTTGATCTCTGAGACCCATCTAGGTCTTATATTATTTAACCTATGGTAGCTTGGTTACTCCTTTTAGATTCTACTCACTAACATATTGCTACAGAATAGTTGGTAGAAGTATGACTTGTGCTGAATCAACCTAGATTTCCTGTTACCCTTCTAGCCTCTTTCTTTGTAAAATCAATTGAGTAGTATTTCATACAGTTCTGAATATAAAAGAAAAATATTGTATATATAGTGCTTAGCAAAATATCTAACATAATTAAGAATTCAATAAATGACAGCTGGGTTTCAAAGACTTTTTCATTCTGGGACTGTTGTTGGGTGGATCATAGCTGGCGTTGTGGAATAGCTGGAGCCCCCTAGACTCCCCCCCTACCCCACAGTAACCTCAAGGTAGCCAGCATCCTGAGTCCCTGGCAGAGAGGTTAAGTCTGTGCCCAGGGTAGGGGTGGGGAATACAGATGGCACCTCTTGTTGGATAGTGGCAAGGAACTGGGGGAGCATCATGGATGGGAAACATTTTTGCAGTTACTTCTGGAAAATTTATTTTGCCACAAGTTCTGAATCTCTTTATCATTAATTTTTATCCCTTCTCTCCTTCTGGTGCAGTTCAAAACTAAGTTAATAGTGAAGTCTCGGGGCCGGCGCCATGACACAGTGGGTTAATTCTCTGCCTGTGCTGCCGGCATCCCATATGGGTGCCAGTTCGAGTCCTGGCTGCTCCTCTTCCAATCCAGTTCTCTGCTGTGGCCTAGGAAAGCATTGGAGGATGGCCCACGTCCTTGGGCCCTTGCACCTGTGTGGGAGACCTGGAGGAAGCTCCTGGCTCCTAGCTTCGGATCCACACAGCTCCGGCTGCTGTGGCCATTTGGGGAGTGAACCATGGGATGGACGGAAGACCTCTCTCTCTGTCTCTCGTCTCTCACGGTCTGTAACTCTACCTCTCAAATAAATAAAATCTATTTTTTAATTTTTTTTATTTTATTTTTTATTTTTTGACAGGCAGAGTGGACAGTGAGAGAGAGAGAGACAGAGAGAAAGGTCTTCCCTTGCCGTTGGTTCACCCTCCAATGGCCACCGCGGTTGGTGCGCTGCGGCCGGCGCACCGCGCTGATCCGATGGCAGGAGCCAGGTGCTTCTCCTGGTCTCCCATGGGGTGCAGGGCCCAAGCACTTGGGCCATCCTCCACTGCACTCCCTGGCCACAGCAGAGAGCTGGCCTGGAAGAGGGGCAACCGGGACAGAATCCGGTGCCCTGACCGGGACTAGAACCCGGTGTGCCAGTGCTGCAAGGCGGAGGATTAGCCTAGTGAGCTGCGGCGCCAGCCTCAAATAAATAAAATCTTAAAAAAAAAAAAAAAAAAAAAAAAAGATAGTGAAGTCTCACCTGATTAACTTCCTTGATTCGAGTTTCTTCTTTTTCCTGTATTGTCATAACATAGGTCTCTGTCGATTTTTTTGTATATCTGGTTATCTTTTGAGGGGGCTCTTTTGTCTTTAAATATTCCCACAGTTGTCCACAGTGGGTTCTGTACTCCTTAAGTAGTGTCAGCCAGCTGCCTGAAATAGTTTAAAATCTCATCAGGGTTCTTCTGATCACCTTAATCTGCTTGTGTTCCGCTATTGGCTGGTTCTCACAGTTTTTCAGACTTCCTAACTCTAGTCCATCTTGCAAGTTCTAACACCTTTGTTCTCTCACATGGTGTCCACCCAGCCATAGTGGCTCATCACAGGCAGATGGGTAGAGATCCACAGTGGCAGTTTGCATTTGTCCAGCACTTTACTGATTCTGCAGAGGGTATTGGCAGCCTTTTCTGATATGTAGCTGTTGCAGTTGTTACTGTCCATTATAGAGGAAGAAGCAGGTTCACAGGAGTGGAAACTTGAAATGACAGCAGTGAACCTAGGGCTCTGAATCCTGGGCTTTCTCTTGCTTGAGGAAAGCCTCTCGTTTGACTCTCAAGAGCTGCACAGTACTGATCTCAGAAACCAGCTTCTGGGGCTGGGCATGTGGTGCACAGTGAAAGCACTGCCTAGGAAGCCTCCAGCCGAGTCAGAGTGCCTGGGTTTGAGTCCTTGCCCTACTCCAGATTCCAGCTTTGTAATGGGCACCTTAGGAAGCAGCAGGTGGTAGCTCAAGAAGTTGTTCCCTGCCAGCCATGTAGGAGACCCAGGTTGAGTTCTGAGCTCCTTTCTTCAGCCTGGCCCAGCCCTGGCTGTTGTCAGCATTTAGGGAGTGAACCAGCAGATGGAAGGGGGTGTGTGTGTCTGTGGGTCTGCCTGCCTGTCTGCCTTTCAAATAATGTAGAAATAATTACATTTTTAAAAATTAAGATAGAAACTGCCTTCTGTCATCCCATCTTTGTGGCGGGAACTCAGCACAGAGGCTCTTTCTTCTGCAGCTCCAGCCCTGCCTTCTCTTGAATGGTCATCTTGGTGATTTGGGACTCTGAGCTTTGCTTTCCGCTGTGGTCTTGTCTCCGTTGATTTGATTATTTACACCAGAGATTGTGTTGCTTGGGAGCCCTGTGAGGTTGATTCCTTTGGAAAAAAGCACTCCTGATAAACCAGGAGAAGGGTCTGAGAAACAGCACTTGATAGAATGGAAGCAAGGGGTTAGGAAAAGGATGGAAAGGTAGCTAGAGAAGGTAGATAAAAGAATCTCTAGGATTGTAACTTAAAAGTTCCTTTTGCTTCCATTGAGAAGAGGACATGTGGATGCAAAACTGATGTTCCCTCTGCCTCTGCTGGTGATGTGCCTCTGCCTCACACAGGTACTTGTCACCAGGAATTCTCCCCTGAGACAGCTGACCTCCTTTCTTGGTGGGTTCTGTTTGGGTGCTGTTGCAACGACCAGGGTACAAACCAGGCAAGGAGTGAGAATCCACTAAGTGTGAGAATTGCTGCCGTACTACGTGTTGTGCAGGGTTTTTGTGCTTCAGCGCACTTTCCATCCCAGTTATCCTCCCCAGATACTGGTGAGGAAGGAGTGAGGAGGAAAGCATCTCTCTTCATGTGACTTAGTTTCCCTTTTGCTTTTCTTCCTTAGGCTTGTGTCCCCTTGGGACACACTGTTTTGACAACTCCTTCTAGCTTTTGGAATTGCCTCCTTCTGATAGAGCTTAGCTCTTTCATCCCTCCCTGGTAGTCATTAACAGGGGAGCCCCCTCATCTGTGTGGCTGCCCAAGTCTGTCATCATCAATCTCATGGAGAGCCTTTTATATGAGAGCTGCAAGATTAGAAAATAATTTGGCTGGGGCAGAAAGATGACCAACTGAGAGACTAGGTTGGAAAGATGTGGGGGAGGTGAGATAACTGGCCATCAGCACGATTCCTACTGGAATCTCTGGTCCTTTCCTCCTCTACCAGACTAATAACTCATCTCGCATCAGCTGCCATCAGATCTCCACCAGCATCCACTCCCACCCTGTATCCTGTGCTCATTTCTCTTCTCCATGTGCTGGGAAAGGTAAGACAAGTGGCGCCTGCTTTTACAGAACTGAAGGCTTGTTAGGAAGCCGCATAATACTGTGCTGGAAGGCAGCATAAAGGCATCTCAGTCCATACCACAGTACTTACCTTGCCACTCTCCTTTGGTAGATTTAAGATATCACCCCTTCTGATTTTACTTTGAAATCTTATTAGGCAATTAATTGACTTCAACAAGAAATATTTCTTGATTCCCCAAGTTAATATGCCAGCACTGTGCTAGAGGTTGTGGGGATTTAATATTTATAAGCATACACTTAGCCCAAGGTATGTATTCAAAAAATACAAAAGGAGGGGTCGGTGTTGCTGTGCATAAGGTTAAACCACTGCTTGCAGTGCCAGCATCCCTTATCAGCTTGCTGTGTGAGTCCTGGCAACTCTGCTTCTGATCCAGCTTCCTGCTGATATGCCTGGGAAGGTAACAGAAGATGGCCCACGTACATGCGTCCCTGCTAGCCATATGGGTAGAGTTCCTGGCTCCTGACTTTGGTCTGGCCCAGCCCTGGCTGTTGTGGCCGTTTGGGGAGTAAGCCCAAATGGGAGATCGCTCATTCTTGATATCTCTCTCTCTCTCTCTCTCTTTGCCTTTCAAATAAGAAAATAAATTAAATCTTTTAAAAAATATATGAAAGGAATAATTCCTCAGGATGCCAGACAAGTATTACAAATAGACAAGGGCTACAAGAAAAAAGAAGAGAAACCATTAAGCTATTGCAGTAATCCAGGCAAGAGATGCTGGGCATAATTACTGAGCTAAAAAATCTGTTGTTTGAGCTATGGCACAGACACAGAATTCTTACACTATGGAATAGGATGGATTTCTGTGGGGTTTTGTTTCCTTCTCCCACATATTTTCTCTTTAATATATTTTTATTGGTTAAAGATGAAAAGTAGATTATTAGAAATATACCTGAAAGTTGAGATAAATACATTAAAATGTAACATACATAACAAGCTGATTACCTCCCATGCCTACAGACAAGTTTCTTGAGGATTAGTGAATTGGTTAGTTTAATTGCTACTTCAGCTAACCTTCATGACTTCACAATCCACAGCCATTTATTTTGAATCATAATAATCCCTTGTGTTTGTGTAGCACTTGGCAGTTTTATAGTTTGAGTTTTTCCACATTTTTCCACATATGTTCTTTTTTATAACAGCTTTATTGAAATATAATTCACTTGCCATAAAATTTATCATTAAGGTTGTACAACCATCATCACTAATTGCAGATGTTTTCATCACCCCTCCCCCCTCCAAGTTTTGGGCCCATTAGTAGTCACTTCCTATTCTCCCCTCCCATAGTTCCAAGTAACTTCTCTCTCTCTCTCTTTTTTTTTTTTTTTGACAGGCAGAGTGGACAGTGAGAGAGAGAGACAGAGAGAAAGGTCTTCCTTTTTGCCGTTGGTTCACCCTCCAATGGCTGCCGCAGCCGGCGCACTGCAGCCAGTGCGTCGTGCTGATCCGAAGCCGGGAGCCAGGTGCTTCTCCTGGTCTCCCATGTGGGTGCAGGGCCCAAGCACGTGGGCCATCCTCCACTATACTCCCAGGCCACAGCAGAGAGCTGGCCTGGAAGAGGGGCAACGAGGACAGAATCCGGCGCCCCGACCGGGACTAGAACCTGGTGTGCTGGCGCCGCAGGCGGAGGATTAGCCTATTGAGCCGCGGCACCAGCCCAAGTAACTTCTCTTTGGATTTGCCTGTTTTGACAGTTCTTACTGAAATTATACAGTATGTCGCCTTTTGTGTCCAGCTTCTTTCACCTAATGTATTTTCAAGGTTCATTGTGTCACAGCATGTATCAACACTTCGTTCTTTCTGCTGCCCATCCATGTTCCGTTGTATTGCTATCCCACCTTTTATTTATGTTTGTCAGTTGATGAACATTTGGGTTGTTTCCACTTTTTGGCTGTTATGAATAATGTTGCTTTGACCATTTGTGTACAAGTTCTGTTTGGATGTATGTTTTCATTTCTCTTGAGTACACACCTACAGGGAAAATTTCTAGATCATATGGTAGCTCTGTGTTTAGCATTTTGAGGAACTACAAACTGTTTTCCAAAGTGGTTGCACTGTGTTACAGTCCCACTGGCAATCTATGAGGGTTCTAATTTCTCCACATCTTCTTTACCACTTGTAATTATCTGTCATTTTGATTACAGCCATCCTAGTGGGTATGAAGTAGTATCTCAGTGTGGCTTTGATTTGCATTTCCTTAATGACTGCTGTGGTTTGGATCTGGTTTGAGTGTGTCCCCCAAGGATTCTTGTGCTGGAAGCTTGGTGCCTCATGTGGCAGTGTGAGAGGCAGTGGAATCTGTAAGAAGTGGGACCCAGGAGGTGGTTAGGTTACTGGGGGTGCTGCCCTTGGAAGGGATTGACGAAGTTCTCATGAGACCCCAAGTGAGTTGTTACAAGGCCACCTCATCTGCTTGGCCTTTTATGCATGCACCATTTCCCTTCCTACATTCCCCCCATGTTGTGACCCAACCAAGGGAACCCTCACCAGATGCTGAACCAGTGGGACCGCGAGATCCTGAACTGTGAACTAAGTAAGGCTCTTTGTAAAGTACCCAGCCTTAGATATTTTGTTGTAGCAGCAGAAAACAGAGTAATACAACAACTGACGCTGAACATTTTTTTTTCATGTGCTTACTGGCCATTTGTATTTCTTTAGGAAAATGTCTTTTCAGATCCTTTGTCCTTTTTTATTTGGGTTAATTGTCTTTTTTTAAAAAAAAAATTATTTATTTGAAAGAGTTTCAGAGAGAGGTAGAGCCATAGAGAGAGGTCCTCCATTCCTCTGGTTCACTCCCCAAATGACTGCAATGGCCAGAGCTGAGCTGATGTGAAGCCAGGAGCTTCCTCCAGGACTCCCATATAGGTGCAGGGGCCCAAGGAGTTGGGCCATCCTCCCCTGCTTTCCCAGGCCACAGCAGAGAGCTGGATCAGAAGAGGAGCAGCTGGAACTCAAACCGTTGCCCATATGGGATGCTGGTGCTGCAGGCTGAGGCTTTAACCTGCTATGCCACAGCACCAGCCCCAACTGTCATTTAATTATTTATTTATTTATTTAGATTTATTTATTTGAAAGAGTTACAGAGAGTGGTAGAGTCAGAGAGAGAGAGAGAGAGAGAGAGATGTCTTCCATCCATTGTTTCACTCCCCAAAATGACTGCAACAGCCAGAGCTGTGCTGATCCAAAGCCAGGGGCCAGGAGCTTCTTCCGGGTCTCCCATGCAGATACAAGTCCCAAGGACTTGGACCGTCTTCTGCTTTCCCAGGCCATAGCAAAGAACTGGATTGGAAGTGCAGCAGCCAGGACTTGAACTGGCATCCATATGGGATGCTGGCACTGCAGGCGGTGGCTTTAGTTTTTCATTTTGATTATGTCTGACTTCACATTTTGCATATAGATATCTGATTATCACTTCTGCATTTATTGAAAAGACTGTTCTTTCTCCATCATATTATCCTAGCATACCAGTTGAAAATCAGCGGACCAATAAATGTTAGTTTATTTCCGAGTTCTCAATTCGATTCCATTGATTTGTATGTTTATCATTACGGCAGTACCACATGTAATTTTGTAGATGGTTTTGAAATCAGGAAGTTTGAGTTGTCCAATTTTTAAGTATTTTTTAAAATTTTGAGATTTATTATGGGTCACTTGTATTTCCATATGAATTTTAGGATCAGCTTGTCAGTTTCAGCCAAAAATCCAGCAGGGATTTTGATAGAATTGCATTGAATCTATATGTCTACTGGGGAAGTATTTAAACCTTCCAGTCCAAAAACACAAATGTCCTTCCATCTATTTATGTCTTTTTTATCTTCATTCAGAGATATATTTTAGTTATCAGTGTATGCTTGCTTTATCAAATTATTCCTAGGAATTTTTTTCTCTTTAATGCTATTGTAAATGGAATTATTTTCTAAATTTTATTTCAGTTTTTGGTTGCTAATGTATAGAGATGCAATTGATTTCCCTGTGTTGATCTTATATACTGGAACCTTTCTGAGTTTGTCATTGTAAATAGTTGTGTGTGTGTGTGTGTGTGTTCCTTAGGTTTCCTATCTGTAAGATCTTGCCATGTGGGGATAGAGCAGTTTTTTCTCCCTTTTCAGTCTCGATGGCTTTTTTTCTTATCCAGTTGCCCTGGCTAGGACCACCAGTACAGTGTTGAGTAAAAGTGGTGAGAGTTGCCATCCTTATTTTATTCCTGGTACTAGAGATAAAGCATTCAGGTTTTTTTATCATTAAGTATGATGCTAGCTTTAGCTTTTTATTATGGATGATTGTCAGGTAGAGGAAGTCTTCTTTATTTCTAGTTTGCTGAGTGTTTTTATTATAAAAATGCTATTGGATTTTGTCAAGTGCTTTTTTTTTTTTTTGCATCTCCTAATCATATTTTTTGTTCTTTATTCTGTTAATGTAATGTATTACGCAGATTGATTTATATGTGTTAAACCAGCTTTACATTCCTGGAATAAATCTCACTTACGGTGTATATTCCTTTCTGCATGTTGCTGAATTTGCTGGTATTTTTGCACATATACTCTTATTTGATCCTTAAAACAACCTGGTGATATTAAAGTCTAATGATGGCTGGCGCCGCGGCTCAATAGGCTAATCTTCCACCTTGTGGCGCCAGCACACCGGGTTCTAGTCCCGGTCAGGGCACCGGATTCTGTCCCAGTTGCCCCTCTTCCAGGCCAGCTCTCTGCTGTGGCCCGGGAGTGCAGTGGAGGATGGCCCAAGTGCTTGGGCCCTGCACCCGCATGGGAGACCAGGAGAAGCACCTGGCTCCTGGCTTCGGATCAGCAAGATGCGCCAGCCACAGCAGCCATTGGAGGGTGAACCAACAGCAAAAAGGAAGACCTTTCTCTCTGTCTCTCTCTCTCTCTCTCTCTCTCTCTCACTATCCACTCTGCCTGTCAAAAAAATTAAAAAAAAAAAAAGTCTAATGATTTTCCCAGTGATTTACCCAGTGAGTTTCTTCCATAAAGAAACTGAGGCATAAGTTAAGCAATTTATCTGTGACCACGTAGCATCAAAACTAGAATAGGAATGCAAGACTTTTGAGTTTAGTTTAACTTCTGCTGCTTCACTTTGCCTTTTAGCACAGGTAACCTGTAATTGGTTTCATTTGTTTGAGCTGTTGCCTTCTCTGAAATACCATCCTTGCTGTTTCAGATTTAAAAAAAAAAAAAAAAAAAACACAGGACAGCTTCTCTAATGCTCTTATCACATGACCACATACTTGCGACTTAATACTGAATGCATTTGGGGTAATAATGAAGTCTGCATCCTTGATCATTATTTCAAACTTAGCCTTATGATTTTCTCTCTTTTGCATAAGGAGCATTACAGGACAAGGACAACATGTGTGTGGTTCTGTTGCTTTGTGTGTGTGTGTGTGCACGCATGCTCAGCATTTCCTGTTCAAATAACACTTGATTTTGAAGGATGTGTCTCCATGGTGCCCACCTGAAAGCATTCAGTACAGTGTATTCTGCCGGCCAGCAATTCCACTGGCCTGAAATCCCAGACTTTCTCTCTTGAACAACTCTTCTTCAAACTGGTCCCTATCACACATGTCTCTCTCCCCCAACCTACCTAGCAACTGACTTGTCAGAGAATGATTGCTGAGAATTTACTGATAGAATCTCAGCATGAAATCTTTTGCTTTCTCTTCTTTTTCTGATGTATGCATAAGCAGGCTAGTACACATTTTATCCTCAGATACAAGCATCTAGAGACACCCAAAAAGTTCTTCAGGGCGGCTCAGAAGGGGAAGAGTAGGTGGGAATCGTGTGGGCAGACATTTACCCATACGTATATAACGTTAGAGCATATATGTGAGTGCTGTTGAGTTCTCAGCATCTGCATGTTTCTCAGTTGCCTTCTTGATGTCAGCATTATAATTTATCCTTTGCCATTTGTGAGCGCCTATGCTCTAATATAAATTAGGAATGAAAAATGACAGTTCATTCTAGTCACAGCCCAACATCCCGGGGCCAGCGTTGTGGCTGAGCAGATTAAGCCACCATCTGGGACGCTGACATCCCCCATCAGAGTGCCAATTCAAGTCCAGCTGTTCTACTTTCAATCAAGTTCCCTGCTAATGCTTGGGAAAGCAGCAGAAGATGGTCTAAATGCTTCAGCCCCTGCACCCGTGTGGGAGACCCAGATGGAGTTCCAGACTTTTGAGTTCTCCATGTCTACATGTTATTCCTGGCTTTGGCCTGTCCCACTCCTGGCTATATGGGGTATGAATCAGTAGATGGAAGAGCTCTCTCTATCTCTTCCACTATTACTCTGACTTTCAAATAAAATAAAATTTTTGTTTCTTTAAAAAAAATTTTTTTTAAAGATTTATTTTATTTATTTGAAAGAGTTAGAGAGAGAGAGAGAGACAGAGAGAAAGAGAGGTCTTCCATCTTCTGATTCACTCCCCCAGATGGCCGCAATGACCGGAGCTGCGCTGATCCGAAGCCAGGAGCCAGGAGCTTCTTCCAGGTCTCCCACACAGGTGTAGGGGCCCAAGGACTTGGGCCATCTTATGCTGCTTTCCCAGACCATAGCAGAGAGCTGGATCGGAAGAGGAGCTGCCGAGACTAGAACCAGCGCCCCTATGGGATGCTGGCGCTTCAGGCCAGGGCTTTAACCTGCTGTTCCACAGCACCGGCCCCTAAATTTTTGTTTAAAAAAGAGATTTTGTTTTGTCCGTTGCAAAGCAAAACCACATATAATGTTACAAAAGCAGATGAAAATGCACACTTTTTTATATTATTGTTGGTTGTATTGCCTGTCCATCAACATTAGTGTTTGAAATTTGCTCATGCAGGTTACTTGATTGATTAAATAATCATATGTGTGTACAAGCAAATAAAATACAAGAGTGTATGTACATATGGTGACTCCCCCCATAAGGCCATCACCTCACTTTGTGCTAGCAGCCCTCTGATCTGGGCAGTAAACAGAATGTCTTGAGGCTCACTTGCATGACCTGTAAAGACTGTGCCTGCATCTCTGTAATTGAGGAGGACCATGTTTGTTTTGTTTTCTTCTTCTTCTTTTTTTTTTTTTAATTTTTGACAGGCAGAGTGGACAGTGAGACAGAGAGAAAGGTCTTCCTTTTGCCGTTGGTTCACCCTCCAATGGCCGCCGCGGTAGGCGCTGGCGCAGCGCGCTGATCTGATGGCAGGAGCCAGGTACTTCTCCTGGTCTCCCATGGGGTGCAGGGCCCAAGCACTTGGGCCATCCTCCACTGCACTCCCTGGCCACAGCAGAGAGCTGGCCTGGAAGAGGGGCAACCGGGACAGGATCGGTGCCCCAACCGGGACTAGAACCCGGTGTGCTGGCGCCGCAAGGCGGAGGATTAGCCTAATGAGCCACGGCGCCGGCCTTTTTTTTTTTTTTTTTTTTTTTTAGATTTATTTATTTATTTGAAAGGCAAAGCTACAGAGAGACAGAGAGAGAGAGAGGTCCTCCATCTGCTGGTTCACTCCCCAAATGGCCACAACAGCTGGAGCCAAGCTGATCCAATCTGAAGCCAGGAGCTTCTTCCAGGTCTCCCACATGGGTGCAGGGGCCCAAAGTCTTGGGCCATCTTCCACTACTTTCCCAGGCCATAGCAGAGAACTGGATCAGTAGTGAGCAGCCGGGACTCAAACCAGTGTCCATATGGGATGCCAGCACTGCAGGTGGCGGGTTTACCTGCTATGCCACAGTGCTTGCCTCTCTCTCTCTCTCTTTTTTTTTTTTTTTTTTTTTTTTTGACAGGCAGAGTGGACAGTGAGAGAGAGACAGAGAGAAAGGTCTTCCTTTTGCCGTTGGTTCACCCTCCAATGGCCGCCGCGGTAGCGCGCTGCGGCCGGCGCACCGCGCTGATCCGATGGCAGGAGCCAGGTGCTTCTCCTGGTCTCCCATGGGGTGCAGGGCCCAAGCACTTGGGCCATCCTCCACTGCACTCCCTGGCCACAGCAGAGAGCTGGCCTGGAAGAGGGGCAACCGGGACAGGATCTGTGCCCCGACCGGGACTAGAACCCGGTGTGCCGGCGCCACAAGGCGGAGGATTAGCCTACTGAGCCGCGGCGCCGGCCTGCCTCTCTCTTTTTTAAGATTCATCCCATTCATCTGAAAGAGTTATTGAGAGAGGCGGGGAGAGAGAGAGAGAAAGGGAGAGGAAGAGAGAGAGGTCCTCCATCTGCTGGTTCATTCCCCAAATGGCCACAATGGCTGGAGCCAAGCCAATCCAATCCAAAGTGAGGAGCCGGGAGCTTCCTCTTGATCTCCCACGTGGGTGCAGGGGCCTAAGAACCTGGGCCATCCTCAGTTACCTCCCAGGCATACCAGTAGGGAGCTGGATCAGAAGTGGAGCATCCAGGACTGGAACCAGCATCCACATGGGATGTTGGCACTCCTGTGCTACAGTGCCAGCCTCCAATGTATGCTTTCTAATATGGACTCAGAATGCTTTGTTTTCCCTTTTACCAGCATCATTAAAGTATATTTGATGTACAATAAATGCATGCATTTACAGTATATAATTTGATATATTTAAGGAAATTTTTATTTGAAAGAGAGATCTTCCATTCACTGGCTCACTTGCTAAGTGCCTACAACAACCAGGGCTGGGCCAGAATAAAGCTAGAAGCCCAAGCACTTGAGCCATCAGTCGCTGCCTTTGGGGATGCACATTAGCAGGAAGTTGTATCGGAGGTGGAGGAACTGTGACTCTTAAACTAGGCACTGTGACATGGTATGCAGGCTTTGACAAAAGTACATCTGTGACACGATCCCCACAATCAGTATAAAGAACAGCAGCTCATCACCCTGAGAAATTTCCTCATTCCCCTTGGTAATCCATCTCTTTTTTTCCACTGTCCCAGGAAACTACTTATCTCCTTTATATCACAGTAGATTAGTATACATTTTCTATAATAAAATATAGAATTTAAGTAGAATCATATGCTGTATATTCTTGTTACTTCTTTCCCTCAACACAATTATTTGGTGGTTAATCCACGTTGTGTGTATCAGTATGTAATCCTTTTCACAGCTAAGTACTAGTCTGTTTTATGAATAATTTATCCATTTACCTGTTGGTAGCTATTTTACTATAAATAAACTTGTGAGCATTTGTAAGTCTTTGTGTAGATGTATGTTTTCAGTTTTCTTGTGTAAATGAGTAGGTTATATGGTAGGTATGTGTTAATGCCATAAGGAATCATTACATTGGTTCTCAATGCAGTTTTATAATTTTAAATTCCCAGTAGCAGTGTATGAGCATTCTGGTTGCTCTGTAACCTGGCCACCACTTGGTATGGTCACTCTTTTAAGTTTTAATCATGTCAGTGTATGTAGTAATATCTTACTGTGGTTTTTGTGTTCCCTGATGGCTCGTGATGCTGAGCATTTCTGTGTGCCTATTTAGCATATGTGTCTTCTTTTGACGAAGCTGCCCCCCACCCCCACCCCCACCCCCAGAGGCAGAGAGGGAGACAACAGAGCTCTGAACTGCTGATTTCACTCCCCTTAAGTATGCCCATTGGCCAGGCCAGAGCCAGGAGCTGAGAACTCCATCCAGGTTCTCCCACATGGAGGGCAGGGCCCAACTACTTAAGCTGCTTTCCAGGGTCTGCATTAGCAGAAAGCTGACACTGGGGACCAGAGCATAAACTGAGCTCCAGTACCAGTACTCTGATATGGGATGTGGGCATTTTCACCTCTTTCTGTTTTTTGAGGTGGTGGGGAAGCATATTGTCTAGTGTTGACCCAGTTACTTAACTGTAAGGATTCTTTGTATAGTCTAGATAGAATTTTTCAGGCATGTTTTTGCCACTATTTTCTTCCAGTCTGTGATTTGCCTTTTTGTTTTTGTAACAATGTCTTTTTAAAAAATGTACTTATTTATTTATTTAAAGAGTAGGGTAAAAGGGAGACAGGGAGATAGAGAAAGAGATCTTCCATCTGCTGGATCAGTCTCCAGATGCCTGCAACAGCCAGGGCAGGGCCAGGCCGAAGACAGGAGTCAAGAACCCTGTCCAGGTCTTCCACCTGAGTGGCAGGGTCCCAAGCAGTTGGGCCATCTTCTGCTGCTTTCTCAGGTGTGTTAGCAGGTAGCTGGATTGGAACTGGAGCAACCAGGACTCTTATTGGCACTCTGATATGGAATGCTGATGTGGCAGGTAGTGGTATAAGCCACTGGACCACAACACTGGCCCCTCTAACAATCTTTTTAAAACTTGTTTGAAGTTGGCATACAGGAAAATAGGTATCTTTAGCAGAGTGAGAGTCCTTAATTTCGAGGAAATCCAGTTTACCAAGTTTTTAAAAATTTGTATTCAGTAAATAAATGTTTGCCACATTGAAAAGCATTAAGATTTTTCCTCCTTTCTCTAGACTTTTTTATACATTTCTAGATATTAGCATTTAGATCTATGATTTATTTTCAGTTACTTTTTGTATAGTGTTTGAGATTAATTTTTTTAAGATTTATTTATTTCTTTGAAAGAGAGAAGGAGAGGTCTTCCATTTACTGGTTAATTCCCCAAATGACCGCAACAGCTGGAGCTGGGCCAGTCTGAAGCCAGGAGCCTGGAGCTTCCTCCAGGTCTCCCAGGGACCCAAGGACTTGGGCCATTCTCTACTGCTTTTCCAGGCATAGCAGAGAGCTGGGTTGGAAGTGGAGCAGCTGAGACTCAAACCAGCACCCATGGGGATGCCGGCACTGCAGATGGCAGTTCCACTCACTGTGTCACAGTGTAGCCCCTGTTTTTTGTTGTTGTTTTTGTTTTACATGTTATATTTGGTTATTCTAGTACATTTGTTGAAAAGAGTATTTCCTCACTGAACTGTGCTAGCACCTTTCGTATCTGCATGGTCTGGACTCCATTCTGTCTCACTGAGCTAAGTCAGTAGTGTACTGTTTTGATTATTGTAGCTTTATAATATATCTTGAAATCAAATAATACTAATCTTCCAACATTGTTCTGTTTTCAGAATTGTTTTGGTTATTCTAGGTTTTTTTATACCTGTATAGATTTTGCAATCAGTTTGTCAGTTTCTATAAAAATGCCTTCTTGGATTATTGTTGAGATTGTATTGAGACCTAGGTCAGTTTGGAGAGAATTTGCATCTTAACAATATTCCATCTCCTGATGTAAGATCATAATATATTTCTCCATTCATTTAGAACTGTAATTTTTCTCAGCAGTGTTTTGTAGTTTTTGGTATACATGCCTTGTCAGATTTATCTCTACTTCATGTTTTTGATGATATTTTGGATTTTTTTTAAGAGTTAGAGATTCTTTTTTAAAAAAATCTTACCTGTTTACTTTCATTTATTTTAAAGACAGAAAGAAATCCTCTGTCTGCTGGTTCACTTTCTAAATACCCACAGTAGCCAGGGTTGGGCCAGACCAAAGCCAAGGGTCCAAAACCCAGCCTCAGTCTCCTACATGAGTGGCCAGGACCCAGCCACTAGAGCCGTCACTGCTGCCTCTCAGCGCACGCACATTAGCAGAAAGCTGGAATCCGAAGCAAAGCAGGACTGGGACCCAGGCGGTCCAGTGTGGGACGCAGGTGTCTCAAGCAGCACCAAACGCCCATCCTTAATGCTGTTTTATAGTAGTATGTAAATATTGACTTCTGTGGTTTTCTGTGGGTGTGTGTAACTGTGGTTGATTTTCTACAGTTATTGCCAATCTGTATGTTTCACAGATTTTATAGAAAATCAAGATTTTAGAACTTTTTACTAGACTTTTGGAACAGATGTTGGATTTTTATTAGGAATTCTTTAAAAAGAAAGGAGAGACTATTAAATCCTTCTTTTCAACCCTTTATTCAGCAAACATTAGTACCCATTGTGTGTCGCTGTCTAGTGACTAATGGCAGAGATGAACACATAAACAGTTACAATTTTTTAAAGATTTATTTATTTGAAAGGCAGAATTACACAGAGCCAGAGGCTTAGAGAGAGAGAGAGAGAGAGAAAGAACGGTCTTCCATCACTGGTTCACTCCCCAGATGGCCATAATAGCCAGAGCTGCGCAGATCGGAAGCCAGGATCCAGGAGCTTCTTCTGGGTCTCCCACGCGGGAACAAGGGCCCAAGGACTTGGACCATCTTCTATTGCTTTCCCAGGCAATAACAGAGAGCTGGATCAGAAATGAAGCAGCCAGGACTTGAACATGCGCCCATATGGGACGCCAGCACTGTAGGTGGTGGCTTTACCCACTACACCACATTGCTGGCCCCTAAACAATTATAATTTAACAAGTAAGTATAATAAATGTTGCAGTAGTTGTGATAAAGAATGTTCTGGGAACTTAAAGGCAGAACTGCTTAGGATCAGGAAAATGAGATATAAATAAAGGCCCTGCCACCCTTGCAGTATGATTGACAAAGGAATACTTGGCGATCACCAATAGATGTTTGAACTATCCAGAGAAATTCCACATCCTCAAACTCTGATATTCCATATTTACTTTATTACTGCAGAGAGACTGAAAGGAATACATGTTTGTAGTTCTTTTCCTTCCTGTTTTCATTTTTTTCAAATCAGGACAAGCAGCCTTTTCTTCTGTCCTTAAATCTCAATGATGTATGGCCAGGAGCAGTGGGAGCAGTATATCTGACACCCTGCTGCCATTAGTAAGAATACTAAATCCCAGGACCGGCGCTGTGGTGTAGCAGGTAAAGCCACCGCCTGCAGTGCTGGCATCCCATATGGGTGCCGGTTCGAGTCCTGGCTGCTCCACTTCCGATCCAGCTCTCTGCTATGGCCTGGGAAGGCAGTGGGAGATGGGCCCAAGTCCTTGGGCCCCTGCACCAGCTTGGGAAACTTGAAGAAGCTCCTGGCTTCGGATTGGCATGCCTCTGGCTGTTGTGGCCATCTGGGAAGTGAACCAGCAGATGGAAGACCTCTCTCTCATTCCAAGCCTCTGCCTCTGTGTAACTCTGCCTTTCAAATAAATAAATAAATAAATCTAAAAAAAAAAAAATACTAAATCCCTCTGCTTTGCTCTTAAGAATCCAGTGAGTTGGAGACCATGATCTTCATTTCTGCAATGTTTCATTTTGATTTTTCAGAACATACTTTAGCATGTATCTTCCTACCTTTTTCCCCCTCATAGCAACCTTGAGGTATTTATTTACCTTTCTCCTGCCATGCGTGCTTCTTGTTTTGTAGTCCCAGCATGTTTCCCAGAATCTAGTGAATGGGAGGCACTAAATAAACATTAATGTGTATACGTTAGTGCAGTTTCTCTTTAGCCTAATTGTCATGCTTCAGATTCATCCAAATAATACAGCTATGTGATTATTCCCATTTTACAGATGAGGAAGTTTCTCCGAATCACCAGAGAATAAATGATAGTAGCTACTTCTTTTTCAGTCAAGAATTAATATTTGTTAGATGGTGTAATTTAAAAATGCTAACCTATACCAGCATTCTTCAGAGGTGAGGAATACTGCTTGCTGTTGTGGAGGAAGGCGGTTTTGGAACAGCAGTGTTAGAAGCAGCTGCCTTTTGTCTGGCTTGCTGGGTGTCAGGCCTGACATTGGTGCTGTGAGTGCATCATCTCATGCTGTCCTCACAAGTGGCATCAGGGCTGTAGGTCCTGTTTGTGAGTGCTGGCTGATCATGGCTCCTGGCAAGCATAGGCATTCTTCCCATCACCCCCTTGCAAAAATGAGTCTCTTGCCTTCCTCAGTGGAGTATTCCCAGGAGGCCGGGGCCAGTAGAGCAAAGCACAGGCATGTGGTAGGAAATCTAAATGTTTTTGGCCAAGTGAATGAGTGTGTCTGATTTCCCATGGGAAATTTGCCCATCAGGCTGGTGTGCCAAGAGGCTGGTGGCTGACTTGCTGCTCCAGTGCTTTTCTCCTCCTCGAGTGGTAAGAGGCACCCACACATGCTTGGCACTGTGGCCCTCATGATCTTATAGCTGTTGGCAGATGTGCACTGTGTATTACTGAGTATGTACAGTGCAGCTATGACAGTAGGCCTTCAGGTGACCCCTGCCTCCTGTAGCTCACAAATAGGTAATTACTGTGCAAAATGAGTACAGTGATGAGGATATGCATTGTGTGTGAGGGACGCCCAGTCAAGAGAAGAGTGAGCTTGCTTGTTTGCTTAATAAGTATGCATATAGTGTTTATTGTATACAGACATTGCTCTGAGTACTTTGTACACAATAACTCCATTAATCTTCATAGCATCCCTATGAGGTACTCTTAGTCTCCCTATTTTACAGCTGAGGGTGATGAGACAGAGAGTTAAGTACCTTACTTTACACAGTTGAGAATTTGTGGAACTAGGATTCAAATCCAGGCAGTTTGGCCCCTACACTCTGTGCTTTTAACTATATACTGTCTAGTCTTGGAATTCCTGAAGTGGAGGGGAAATGAGAAATACAACATTTGTGTCAAATTGACAGGATTTCATTGATTGACTGGTCCGAGAAAAGGAAGCATTAAGGTTGATCGCTAGAGTGTCTGCCTTGGGTAAAAGAGAGTGTACAGGAGGAGGACAGAGTAGGGCGTATAGAGATGAGTTTTTCCATGCATTGTATGTGTGCATCTATAGGCTAGGATGGCCCCCAGAAATCTACATATAGGTGTCTAAAGTTTGGGAAAGACTAAGGGCTAAAAACAAGATTTGTGAGTCACTGGTATTGTAGGAGTTGGTTGAAACAGTGAACATAGACACTGTCTCCTAAGAAGGGAGTATAGGATAAGGGTTGCAAAACCCAAAGAGGAATCAGCATTGTAGGATGCAAAGAGAGGTCCAGGGAGGTTAGTTCTATAAAGTAAAAATCCTTTTAAATTTGTCAGGAGGTATTGATAATATATTTTTAAAATTATTTAATTTCACTTTATTTAAAAGGTAGAGATCTCTTCCATCCGTACTCCTCCAAAAGCCTGCACTGGCCAGGACTGGGTTAAACGGAAGCTGGGAATCCCAGAACTCAGTCTGGGTCTCCCACGTAAGTGGCAGGGTCTCAAGTACTTGAGTCATCATCTGCTGCCTCCCATGGTCCACATGAATAAGAAACTGGAATCAGAAGCCGAGCCAGGCACTCTTACAGTGGCTGCCAGCATCCCAAGCCGAATCTTAAAACTGCTGTGCCGAGGCTGGTGCTGTGGCGCAGCGGGTTAAAGCCCTGGCCTGAAGTGCGGGCATCCCATATGGGTGCCGGTTCTAGTCCCGGCTGCTCCTCTTCCAATCCAGCTCTCTGCTATGGCCTGGGAAAGCGGTGGAAGATGGCCCAAGTCCTTCGGCCCCTGCACTCACATGGGAGACCTGGAGGAAGCTCCTGGATCCTGGCTTCAGATCGGCGCAGCTCCAGCAGTTGCAGCCATCTGGGGAGTGAACCAGTGGATGGAAGACCTCCCTCTCTGTCTCTACCTCTCTCTGTAAATAAATCTTCAAAAAAATAAAAATCCTGCTGTGCCAAATGCCTGCCCCACTGATGATCTCATTCAAAACAATTGCATCAATTTTGGAAGCAGAAGCCAATTGCAGTGGGTTGAGGGGTGGGTAGAAGGTTAAAACTTGGAGAGAGTAAATGTGGAGCATTCTTTTCAGAGTCTGGATGAGGAGAGGAGAAAAGAGATGCATTGGTAGTAGCTCACAGGCCTTGCTGGATCAAGGAAATAGTTTTTCCTAGCGTTGAGAGAGATTCAGGTGAATTTATGGGCTGAGGATACAGTCAATGGAATTGGCAAGACTTTGAAGATTTAGGAGTGGAGGAGTTTGAGAAAGCAGAGATAAGGTTGGGATGATGTTGCTGTGGATTTCTTCTGAGAGGATTCGTTCTGAGAGGAGGAGCGTGGTGGGGGCAAGAGGTGTGGAGTCACCACACAGACCCTGGGAGTCGGGTGAAAGCGGGCCAGAGGGGAGCAGCCCGTAGACTCGTTTATTTCAGTTGCTACAGCTGTTTATATAGCCAAGGCAGCCAATCCAGTCAAGGGGCAGTCTGTGGCCTAACCAATCACAGCCTGTTGCCAGGCAGTTTCCAAAGCCATCCAATCACAGCCTCTTGCCAGGCAGGCTCTGTTGCCAGGCAGTTTCTGAAACCATCCAATCACAGCCTCTTGCCAGGCAGTTTCTGTTGTCAGTGGCCATCTTGGCATGACCTTCTCACCTTCTCATTCCACCACAGGATGAGTGGGAGATGACCTTGAACTGGAGGTGAGAAGCTGAGTGAATGTAGGGGGTGAGCTCATAGGCAGAGAAAGGAAGTTAAAGGAGAAAAAAAATGCAGAAAGTCTCCAATTATTTTAGTGAGGTAAAAGGCAAAAAGATGTAATGATAGAATTCAGGATTTAAATATGGAAGTTGAAGAGAGCTGTAGAATTCTGGAGTAGTGATGGACAGTCATGGAAAATAGAACCATTAAAAGCTGCTGAAGGGGCCGGCACGGTGGCATAGCAGGCAAAGCCATCACTTGCAGTGCCGCATCCCATATGGGCACCAGTTCGAGACCTGGCTGCTCCACCTCTGATCCAGCTCTCTGCTATGGCCTGGGAAAGCAGTGGAAGATGGCCCAAATCCTCTCCCTCCCCCTCCCCTCCTCTGCCTCTTTGTAACTCTGCATTTCAAATAATAAATAAATCTTTAAAAAAAAAAAAAAAGCTGCTAAAAGCTGCCAAAGGCACAGAGGCCTGACACAGGCTGGAGACCTCAGAGTCAGCACACTAGATCACACAGAGGTGTGATTTTTCCCTAACAGAGGGCTACTAACTGGAAATAGGAGCAAAGCTGATGATGACTTTGGTGTAATGCTAGTTGGTTGGCCAGATTTGATGGGAGGATTGGAGTGCAAAGGAATCAGAACTTCTGCTTTGTGTGACCAATCATGGATCCTGGCTAGAAAATAGAGAAACCAAGAGAAGGCCAGTGCCTGGGAAGAAAATAGGAGAAAAGTCTGAAGAGATCACCAGGGAAGAGCGAATGAGGTAAGACTTGAGTATGCGAGTTAGGGGAAACTGAGTCTGCATTTTTGAAGGTGGAAGTATTCTGAGCAGTATACAAAGGAAGGCAGGGTCAGGAAGGAGGCTGTGAGTTGTGCTGGGGAAGGGGAAGGGATGCTTAGCTAAGAGGTATTAATACATTTGGTCCAAGGCTTAAGAAATGAGCAGAAGTTTGCCAGGCATACAAGGAGGAGGCCTGACTGGGATACTTACAGCAGTGCAGGAAAAACTAAATTGACTATGCCTTTGAGATAAGCCTACCCACTGGAGTAGGCTCTGGGTGTGTGCTCTGGGAGTGGGGTTGCAGGTAAGAGGAATTGGGGACAGATCCAAGTACAAGTGATAGAAGGAAGGGGGAATTTAGCCCTGTAAATTACCTAAGTATCTAAAGGTGCAACTACAGGCAGGTTGCCAATTACAGGCACCCAGGGTTAGGTAGCAGAGCAGAGAGGAGCTCCTATGAATGTCAGTCTGTCAGCCCCTCCTGCATCACTGCCCAGTCAGTCCACAAGAACAGCACATGCATCTAGAGAGTCTGCACCAGACAAGGAAGGGGCATCTGACTGGTGTCTTACTTTACTCTTCTCTCCGAAACCTAGCAGCACTTCTTCATATACATTAGGCATTCAACACATTTTGTTGAAAGAATGGCTCAGAAATGATGTTAGTGATCATCATGATGATGATCGCAACTAAAACTTACATAACTTTTACTGTGTACCAGGCATCATTATAAATATTGCTTAATACTTAACAGTAGGGGTCAGCTCTATGGCATAGCTGGCACTGGCATCCCATATGGGCTCTGGTTCCAGGCCCAGCTGTTCTACTTCCAATCCAACTTCCTGCCAATGTGTCTGGGAAAGCAGCAGAAGATGGCCCAAGTAATTGGACCTCTGCATACATTTGGGAGACCCAGAAGAAGCTCCTGGCTTCTGGCTTTGGATTGGCCCAGCTCCAGCTGTTGTAGCCATTTGGGGAGTGAACCAGCAGATGGGAGATTTTCATTCTCTCTCTCTGTAACTGCATTCCAAATAAATAAGCAAATCTTTAAAAAAAAAAAAAAAAGGACTCAACAACAGTGCTCTGAATAAGTTTCTTTTATCCAGATTCAAAATTAATAATTTAGCAAAAATATTGAGCTCATAATACCTAGATGGAGAAACTGTTTGCTTCAGATATATGAGCAGGAGGTACCCATCCAAGTGGATTGTGAGGGGAGTAGTTGTGAGAGCTGCGTGTGAGAGGAGAGACCTTTTCCTCCAGTCTGTAAAACCAAAAAAGTGTAGGGGCAACGATTGGATGATTTTGTTCATATTGTTTATTTGTTATGGCTTTATTGAGATGTATTTTACATATCACAAAATTAACTCAGGTAAATTATGTGGTTAAGTGGTTTTCAGTTTATTCATTATTGTGCCATTACTGTAATCTAGTTTTAGAATTTTTCAGTACTCAAATAGAAGCCCCTATACTCCTCTTCCTCTGTCCTGCTCCCCATGCCTTCAGTCCCAGCCCTGCCAGCCACTCATCTGCTTTCCGTCTCTGCACAAGCCTGCTCTGAGTAGAATTAGACAACATGAAGTCGTTGTGACCGGCTACTTTCACTAGCTCAGGGGTGTCAAGGTTCATCCATGTTATAGCACCTATCTGTACTTCATCTTTTTTTTGTTGCTAGTTATTTTGTCATTTATGGTTATAACACCTCTGGTTTATCAGTTCATCAGTTAATAGATATTTAGATGGTTGCTACTCTGGGGCTTTTATGAACACTGGACTGTGACCATTCACGTATAGGTTTCTACATGGGCATGTTTTCAGTTCTCTTAGTTAAACACCTAGGAGTGGATTTGCTTGGTCATGGTATCGCCACGTTTAACGACTTGCAGGACTACCAAATCATTTTCCAAAGAGGCTGTACTATTTTCCCACCAGCGATACATGAGCATTCCAAGTCCTTCATCTTCTCACCAACACTTCTTATTTTGTATTATTTTTATTCGAGCCCTTCTAGTGGATGTAAAGTTTTACCTCATCATTTTGGTTTGCATTTCCCTAATGACTAATTATGTTGAGTATCTTTCCATACACTTATAGGCTGTATGCTATCTATTTGCATATTTGGAGACATGTCTATTCATACAGTTGCCCATCTTTTAATTGTGTTGTCTTTGTAGTCAGCTTATAAGAATATATAGTCTGGTGATAAATTGCTTATCAAATATATGATTTGCAGATATTTTCTCCACATTCTGCTGATTGTCTTTTCACTTCTTTGTGTTTTGAAGCACTAAAGTTTTAATTTTGATGAATTCCATTTTTCCTTTTTTTTTTCTTGTGTCACTTGTGCTTTTGGTGTCATATCTAAGAAACCATAACTCAAGATCTCAAAGGTTTTACTTATCTGTTTTAAGAGTTTTATAGTTTTAGTGCTTATATTTGGATCAGTAATCAGTGTTAATTTTTGTGTATGACATGAGGTAGAGATTCACCTCACTTATTCCTTGCATGTGGATATCTAATTGTCCTACCACCATTTATGGAAAAGACTGTTCTTTTCCCATTCAGTTGTCTTGCACCTTTACCAAAGTCAATTGACCATAAATGTGAGAATTTATTTCTGAGTTCCCTGTTTTATTGATCTGTATGTCTATCCTTATGCCAGTAGCTAGTTTTACTGTAGCTTTGTAGTGCATTTTGAAATTGGGAAGTATTAGTTCTCCAACTTTGTTCTTTTTCAAGATTGTCTTAGCTATTCATTTTCACAAGAATTTCTGTGTCAGTATGTCGATTTCTGTCTTCCCCCAAAATCAGATATCAATGAATCGGTTGATTGATTTCTGAGTATTTCCATGTTAACAATTTTACTTCTTCTACCCCATGAACATGATGTTTTTTCATTTAATTTCAGCGATGTTTTGTAGTTTTTAGTGTATAGATCTTGCACTTCATTAAATTTATTCCTAGATATTCTTTTTGCCACTACTAAAATGGAATTATTTTCACTTTTATGTTGTTGTTTGCTACTGATCTTGTATCCTGTAAGCATTTATTAATTCTGATATTGTGTGTGTGTGTGTGTATTCCTTAGGATTTTCTGTATACAAGATCATACCATTTGTGAAAATAGTTTTACTTTTCCTTTTTCAATCTGGATGCCTTACATTTATTTTGCTGCCTAATTGCCCTGGCTAGAACTCCTCAGTCCCATGTTCAACAGAAGTGGCAAGTGAAGACATTCTTAGTTTGTTGCTGATGTTAGGAGCAAGACAGTTATTCTTTCTCCAGTGAGCATGATGTTAGCTGTGGGTTTTCATTTGTTTTTGAGGGAAGAGTGGGATTGAATTTGAAGGTGCTCCAGGAAATAGATTCATGTTAAAAGAAGGCAAGAGAAGGTCAGACTGAGATTCAGCCAGTGCATTTTGAACCAGCTGGGGAAAGATGGGGGCAATGTGTCTTTTTATAATGGAATGAAATAGCTCAAAGTTTATGAGTCCAGGTAGACTGGCTTTACCACCTGCAGAAGTTTTCCATCAACTAGGTTAACTGGCTAATGAATATTTATTGATAAGGCGTCCTGTGTTTAGATCAAATCATAGTTCAAACTCGGGTTTAAAGCTAGGAGAAATAAAAAAAGAGTGTTTATCCCTTAAAAAGAGTACCCAATATCACCAACCTTAGGATAACAAAGCTTCCTTTTCTGATGATTTTGTTACTCAGTTCGTTTGTGTACAGTTCTGTTGGCTCTTTGTGGATTTAGGTTTAATTTCTCTTAGTTGTGCATGGCATAAACTTGTCTGATTTGCCTCTGTCTACTAACTCTTCAAGATTGTAAGTTTCCTAAGAATAAGAATCATGCCAGTTGTACTTTAAAGCATTTCTTATACCAATAAACAGTTGTTAATTGTTGATAAAGGTAAATGTAATTATCAATACAAAGATTTCTTTTTTTTTTTTTTTTTGACAGGCAGAGTGGACAGTGAGAGAGAGACACAGAGAGAAAGGTCTTCCTTTTTGCCGTTGGTTCACCCTCCAATGGCCGCCACGGCCAGCGCGCTGCTGCCAGCACACCACGCTGATCCGATGGCAGGAGCCAGGTGCTTCTCCTGGTCTCCCATGGGGTGCAGGGCCCAAGCATTCGGGCCATCCTCCACTGCACTCCCGGGCCACAGCAGAGAGCTGGCCTGGAAGAGGGGCAACCGGGACAGAATCAGTGCCCCAACCGGGACTAGAACCCGGTATGCCGGCGCCACAAGGTGGAAGATTAGCATAGTGAGCTGCAGCGCCGGCCAATACAAAAATTTCTGAGCTACTTAGGAAACACATTAATTATAAGCACATTTTGTACTTAATAAGCAGCTTTTTCATAGAGATGAGGAAAGTGATCTGAAAATCTTGATTCTGAGGTTTAATACAGATACATGTGGGTTTTTTAAGATGTGCAGGAGCGTTTGTACTAAACTATCCCTAGGATTTATTTAAGTTCATTTTTAAAAAGTATTTATTTATTTGAAAGGCAGAGAAAGAGAGAGATCTTCCTTCCCCAGTAGACTCCCTAAATTTTTGCATTGGCCAGGGCTGGGTCAGGCCAAAGTGGGGAGCTTCAGCCCGGTCTCCCATGTGGGTGCAGGGGTCCAAGGACTTGGACCATCTTGTGCTGTTTTCCCAGGCACATCAGCAGGAAGTTGGATTGGAAGTGGAGCAGCCAGGCCGGCGCCGCGGCTCAGTAGGCTAATCCTCTGCCTTGCGGCGCCGGCACACCGGGTTCTAGTCCCGGTCGGGGCACCGATCCTGTCCCGGTTGCCCCTCTTCCAGGCCAGCTCTCTGCTGTGGCCAGGGAGTGCAGTGGAGGATGGCCCAAGTGCTTGGGCCCTGCACCCCATGGGAGACCAGGAGAAGCACCTGGCTCCTGCCATCAGATCAGCGCGGTGCGCCGGCCACAGCGCGCCTACCGCGGCGGCCATTGGAGGGTGAACCAACAGCAAAAGGAAGACCTTTCTCTCTGTCTCTCTCTGTCAACTCTGCCTGTCAAAAAAAAAAAAAAAAAAAAAAAAACCAAAAAACAAAACAAAAAAAATAAATAAAAGGAAGTGGAGCAGCCAGAACTTAAACTGGTGCCCATATGGGATCCCGGCATCTCAGGCAGAAGTTTTTGTTTTGACAAGCAGAGTGGACAGTGAGAGAGAGACACAGAGAGAAAGGTCTTCCTTTTGCCGTTGGTTCACCCTCCAATGGCCGCCGCGGCTGGCACGCTGCAGCCGGCGCACTGCGCTGATCCAAAGCTGGGAGCCAGGTGCTTCTCCTGGTCTCCAATGTGGGTGCAGGGCCCAAGCACTTGGGCCATCCTCCACTGCACTCCCGGGCCACAGCAGAGAGCTGGCCTGGAAGAGGGACAACCGGGACAGAATCCGGTGCCCTGACCAGGACTAGAACCCGGTGTGCCGGCGCCGCAAGGTGGAGGATTAGCCTATTGAGCCGTGGCGCTGGCCCTCAGGCACAAGTTTAACCTGCTATGCCACAGCACCAGCCCTTAAGTTCATTCTTAATTATCTATAGGCAGTATACCCTGCAATCTGACTTTTCTGTGGACTTGATCACCATCACTACTAACTCCCTGGTGCAACCTTGTGGCCCAGCAATAGCTAGCCTTTGAAAGTAAAGCCAAGCCCTGTTTTTTTGGTCGTGTCCCCACCTTGTGAAGGAATGAGGCAGGACTTAGGAGAGTAGCTGCTTTTGTGTCCTTCTCCAAGGTGATGCCATTGGCTCCCAGAATAAAAGTGAAGTTGAGTTATAGGTGAGTAAGATAAAGATGCTGAACCCATTTTTTCCAGCTTCCCCTAGTGGTGTTGTTTCCAGACTAGCCAACACCCCTATATTGAGATACAAACGCATTCCAAGGGCTTGGTATAATTGAAAGCTCACTAAACACTTGGGATTGGAGCCCTAGGGGACTTTGAAAAATTTGTTTCACAGCTCTTAGTTAGCCTGGGCCTCTGTAGAAGAATACCATAGATGGGGTGGCTTAAACAGCAGCCATTTATTTCAAACAGTCCTAGAGGAACCTAGGAGGTCCACGGTTAAGGTACTAGCATGGTCTGGTTTCTCCGTGTTTCTATATGAAAGGAGACTGCACTCTCTGGTGTGCTGCTCCAATGAGGGTCCTGCCCTTGTGACCCCATCTAATCCTAATCACCTCCCAAAGGCCCCATCTCCAGTACCATCACAGTGGGGTTTAAGACCTCAGTGAATGAGGTTGGGGCTGGGGCTGGGCCACAAACATGCAGCCCATAACAAAGGCTTGGTCCTCAGTTTTCTGTAAAATGAGAATGTTGGGAATCTATGTAGCTCTTGGCATTTAAGATTCTGTGAGTCGTAAATCTGCACTATGTTCCAGTTTGATTTATGTGAAATGTTCTCCCTATATTCTCACAGGCAACGGAGAGTTTCATAGGGTTAGCTTTAGTAGAGTTAGGTTTGTTCTTTCATTTAGCATTTTTGAGCATCTGCTGTATTCCAGGTATTGTTCTAAGTATATACAGAGCTTATAAGAGTGAATGAAATGACAAAAATTTTTGCCTCCTTGGAGCTTACATTCCAAACAAATTAAGTAAGAAATAAGATCATGGACTGTTAATAATGGTTAAGGAGACAAAATAGGAAGTTACCAGGAATGTGGGGTTGCTGGTTTAGACAGACAGTTAGAGAGAGCACCTTGGGTAGCATTTGAGTCAGGGGAGAGAGTGTGCTGAACTCTGCTTGGCCAGATTGGAAACTCCTTTAATCCAGAATCCTGCAGCTAGCAGATGCCGACTGCCCGCTTCTCCCTGCCCTAGCTCCTTCCTCCACCACCCCCATCCTGTTTTGTGCCAGACACTGCACTAATTAATGATTTCACAGCCTTTTATAAATCTCAGCCCAAGGACTGTAATAAAAAGTTCCACTTCACACCCCTGCTGCCAGTACACTGCCAGAGTCTGGGGGAGTGGCTGGCTTAGGTCTGGAGCAACTCCTAAGACAGTTTGATGTTTAAATAGTTCTGCAGCTCCCTGCTTTCCCCCTTTCAGTGCTCATTCTCTTTTACTCATGGTCGTTCTCCTTTCTCCTCATCTTTCCCTCTTTCCCCCAAAATTTTTTTCTCATTCTTTTGCTGCTGTTCTTCACCTTCTTTTTTAACTTCCATCCTTCCTCCCCTTCACTTTGTTTTTCATCTCATGTCTGTATTTATTCCATCTCAAATTCTTCCTCCTCCCCTGTGTTTTTGCTCCTCCTTGCCATCCTGCAACTCTCCTGTGTGTGGAGAATAGGGGTTGCACCCAGCTCATAGCAGGTCCTGTCTGGGCTTCTCTGCTACCTCCCCTAACTCTGCTGCGCATGCCTGTAAAACTCCTTAGGGGAGAGATTCTGACACAAGGTAGTGTGGCCCTGCAGGAGCCCCATCCTCACTAGGCCCGTGGCTTACGGCTCATGCTGTGGATCTCAGGTTGCTTCATTCAGGCTCCTGGGCCTCTGGTTCAGGCCCTTGGCACGTTTACACCTAGTGGATTGTAGAGATGGCATCATATATCAGTCAAATCATTGAAAGTTCAGTGGGAGCCAGAGAAGGAGGTGCCACGGGTAGTGAAACTGGGATCAGTCACTGCCGTGTTCTTGCTGCCTTTCTGGTCTGAAGGCTGTCAAAGTGTCCAGAAAGTCAAAGCCTCATGACTCCTACCTGCTGCTACCAAAACCAATGCTGAGTCCCAGCCCAGAGCAGCCGTCTGTGCCAGAGAGCAGACAAGATTAGAGAGGAAATTTCCTGCCTTCAGAACGAGCCTTTTCTCCCCCTAAGCCCTGGAGAGAGATGGAAAACCTAGATTCTGCCCATTTCTCCTTAGTGATTCCAGTGCTTTCCGCGGGGTACCTCCCAGCCTCTCCTCTGACCTCCCTCAGTCCTGCCCTGTCCTCAGCCTTAGGATCGAAAGGAGTCTCGGCAGCCATCTAGTTAAACTGACCTCTGCTTCTGAGTCCGCAGAATCAGGTTCCTCTGCTCTCTAGGTCTCTTAGATTGGTGACTTTTGCAGTTGCTCTTCATCAAACTGTTTTGCCAAACATGTGAATAGAACAGTTCTGTGTGTAGAACCCTATGCTTTACAAGTAAATGCCATGTGTGTGTGCGTGTGCACTTGTGAAAAGAACACCTGTTCCACTAGCTGACCAGCAGCGGAGAGGATGCAAAGATATTTTAGAAGTGGAAGGCATCTTTCCAGGGAGTTCACAGCCTATTGAGGGAGCCAGAGATCTTCAGGGTGTCAAATAAGTGCCCTTTACTGTAGTGTCCATGTCTTTTTAAAATGAATTCTAGGGAAGTGTTCAAAGTTTTGGTCACAGTGGGTATGTCACATATAACTGAAATAACAAGTTTGAGTGGGTATGGATTATCTGTTCCACTTTGATTTTGTTCTTGAAACAAATCAATGGTGCAGAGTTAATGTGTAGGCCTGAGGTTCCATCACCCTAAGGGGATAGGGTACGGGGGCTAAGTCAAGGAATACGTTGTGGAGTTAATGTGCTTTTGGTCAGATTTGAATGGAATTCAGTTAGTACCAGACTGCTTTTCTGAGTCTGTTCTGTCAAACAGGATTCGGTGGGCTCTGGAGTGGCTGAAGCTGCCCTAAACCCTTCAGTTCTGCCTCCAACCCATCATAGTTCAAAAGCTTTCGGCTGTTGAAATGCACTCCCTCTTTGGGAAGCCACTGCATCCTTGTCTGTACATTATCCAACTAGCTTCGCCTCCTGAAAGTCCTGGAGGTAATTCCAGGGCAGTCAGACTTACTGAAGGTCATTAACATAATGGAGCAAGGTGTGGAGGGAGAGCAGCTCTGAGGGACTGCATATTCATTCTCTCTTTCTCTCTCTCTTTCTCTCTCTCTCTTTAAAAGATTTATTGTATTTATTTGAAAGGCAGAGTTAGAGATGGACAGATAAACTGAAAGAGAGAGATCTTCCATCCACTAGTTCACTCCCCAGATGGCTGCAACAGCCAGGGCAAGGCCATACCAAAGCCAGGAGCTTCTGCCAGGTCTCCCACATGGATTCAGGGACCCAAGTACTTGGGCCATCCTCCACTACTTTCCCAGGCACATTAGCAGGAAGCTGGGTTGGAAGTGGAACAGCCAGGACTTGAACTGGTGCCAATATGGGACGCCGGTGATATAGGCGTTGGCTTTATCTACTACACCACCAGCTCCCACATTCTCTCTTATAATGGTGTGTTGGGCAACCATCAAGCTAAACTGAGCAAATCCAGTACCCAGGCAGTGGGTGGTGGCACTGGAAGAAAGGAGGGAAGCACTACACAAAGTAGCCAAGTGCTGCTTGAAATGATGTACAACAATTCCCTGTTTCAGGATAGCTGAGCAGTGTGTTTAGAAAAGAGGGCAAGACCTGGAGTTCTTCCTGTGATCTAGAATTAGGAGCTTGGGAGGGGCAAATTTCCTACGGGACCACTCCACGATCTTGCAGATAAGAGTTAGAATCCTAAATTCCTGTGGCCTTCTAGATGTCATCTTTTCCATATCCTGTCTCCAGCCAAGACTGCTTCCTTCCTGCTGAGATTGAGGTGGCTGTTTCCTATTTCACACGATCCCTTTTATTTTCACATTTGAGGGTCTGCCCCGGGAACTCCTTCCTGATGTTCTCTTTGTGAGACATGAGGGATGGAACAAAGGGACAGGCCTCAGGAATGGCTTCTCTTTCTCTGAAAGCTGTTTGCAGTTCTCGCTGCAAGCAGTTATAGTTGTATCCATGAGATGGTTTCTTTCCTCCCTCACCCCACCCTTCTTCAGTTTCCTGGAAATGGAGTGGGGGCTGGAAGAGAGAAAGGATGGAAATTCCCATTGCATCTCTTTGCTGTGCAGTGGTTGAGATGGGGTTTGGGTGAGGGGGATGGGAGAGAGGGAGAGAGTCAGCCCTGGAGGGAGAGGCCAAGAGACTGCTGAGCTGATGGTATGGGTCTAATTACTCCTCTGCCTTGAGCTTGCCTGTAATTGTGGTTTCTGGGAGCCAGCGCGTCCTGGAAATCTGCTGGAACAGCAGAGATTTGGGGTTTCCGCCTGGGATGGAGTTGAAGTTTCCACTTGGAATAGCTTGCCCAGCACCGTTTTTGGTACAGGGGTAGAGTGAGTCCCTAAAGCTCAAAAGGGGGCAATTAGGATAGTTGTAGGACTATAAGGCCTTCCTTTAGAACTGGATAAGAGGAGGTATGCCCTGAAATCCCAGCCATTTTTCAAAAGGTAAGAGAGGCAGCAGATAGCAGGCTCTGGTGAAGAGTTGCATGATAAAAGTTAGAAGATCAGCTCTGACCTTGAACAGGTGACTTCATTGCCTAGACTTTAGTTTCTCCATCAGTCGTTTGATTTGTCTTCTTTACAGGGATGTTCCTAAATGATGGCTGGGAAAATTCTAGACTGATCTCAGGGAGGAACTTAACCACCTATTTCCCGTGGTGGTGAAAACTGGCTAACATATTTTGAGCACTTATTGTGTGCCCTGTACTTTAAACACTATAATGAATTCCATCATTTAGTGTCATAGCAATCCAGTGAAATTGTTAACCTCTGCTGCAGATGAGGCCCGAGGTCACGAGGTTAAATATCTTGCCTGAGGTCACAGAGCCACTGCATGTTCAGCATCAGGATTCTGATTCCAAAGCCTAGGCGCTGGCCACCACACGTGTAGACCACAGTCTGCTCTGTGCCGTGCAGACACCCAGCACCGCCCTGGCTTGCTGAGTACTGATGTGCACTCGGAGATGGGGAGTCTGAGTTCAAGTCCTAACTCTGGCACCTCATGCAGGACCTTTATCTTCCCTGAACTTCTGCCTGCCCATCTGTAAAAGAGGTATTTTTCTGAGTTCTGAGGATGCAGTGAGATTTGTGCCCACTCCCCAGCATGGTACCTGCCACATAGCAGATGCACAGTAAGTGGCAGCAGAATCTGAGGAAGGAGCAATGAGCAGCCAGTGCCTGCCCTCCCAAATGTTGGATTTGAGACCACAGAACACCCATGGACTGAATAGGTCTGTGGCAACATGAAGTATGGTGAGGACCTCTAGCCAGAGAGCAAAGATGAACAGAGAAAGGGCTCAGAAGTTAAATGGCTCTGGTTCCAGTACCAGCTCCATCTCACTTACTGAATGCCTGGAATTAAGCAAGTACTCAGCCTTTCCAGAGCCCAGTTTCCTCATCTATCAAATGGCAGCATTATTAGTACCAACTCATAGGGTGGCTGTGAGGATTAAATGAAATAAAAATTGGAGGTGGGCATTTGGCAAAGCAGTTAGGACATCACTTGGAATGTTTCTATCCCATATCAAAGTGCCTGGGTTTGAGTTCCAGCTCTACTTCTGATCTGGCTACCTGCTAGTGCACACCATGGGAGGGCAGCAGATGATGGCTCAAATACTTGTGGTGTCTGCCACTCGCATGAGAGACTGAGATTGGGTTACTGACTCCTGACTGGCCTGGCCCAGCCCCAGCTATTGAGGGTATATGGGGAGTGAGCCAAAAGATGTTAGAGCTCTCTGCCTGTCAAAAATAATGACTAATATTTGTTGAATTTTTGCTGGCCTGAGCCTTTTGTTTTAAATAATTTAATCTAGCAATCCCATGAAATAGATACCATTGCTACCCCCATTTTATAGATGAAGATGCTGAGTCAAGAGGTTAAATAATTTGCTTAAGGCTACATGGCCAAAAAATGGCAGGGCAAGTGTTCTGTCAGGAGAGGAGCTCAGGAGCTCACGTTCACAATCACACCATCCTGTCTCAGTAAGTACTTCACAGACACGCTGTTCTTACAGTGACAGCCGACCTCCAGGAAGCTCATCTGTGAGACAGTCGCAAGTATTTACTGAGTGTGTGCTCCGCACGTGCTGCTTAACTGTGTCTGCTCTTGAGTTGGAGGGACTTAGGATCAATGTGTATGAAATCATGAAAATGATCAAATGCTAAGTAGTGAAAAAATTGGAAAAAAAAACAATAAGTAGTATCAGTTGGACTCAAACCACAGTAGAAATTAATTTAGTTACTGAGGAAGTCATTGAAGAAGTTAGACTAGTTAGAAAAGTTTACCAAGGAAGGTAGCACTTAAACTCAGCCGTAGAAAATTGGCCTGGAGCCGGCATTGTGGTAGTGCCAGAATCCCATATGGGTGCCAGTTCAAGTCCAGGCTGCTCCACTTCCCATCCAACTCCTCATGATGTGTCTGAGAAAGCAGTGGAGGATGGCCCAAGTGCTTGGGCCACTGCTACCCATGTGGGCAACCTGGCTTCAGCCTGGCCCAGCCTTGGCTATTGTAGTCATTTAGGGAAGAAACCAGCAGATTGAAGACCTCTGTCTCTGTCTCTCCCTCTCTCTCTTTGTAACTCTACCTTTCAAATAAAATAGATGCTTTTAGAAGAAAGGAAGGAAGAAAGAAAAGACGAAAAAGAGGAAACTGGGCTTTAGGTCAAAGGAGCTGTTTGGAATGCTAGAATTTGGGAGAAATCAGAATGTCAAGGTTAGTCTCTCATCATTCAACAAAATTTCCTTGAGTATATATTATGTTCTTCACCTTAAGGAGATAGAGACCCAAGCTGATATTCCAGGCTTCTTTCCTGGAGATCATGCTTTGCAGATGGGTACTTTCCAAGTTGAAATACTGTTGCTGCCCTGCTTAAGGTAGTCCTCACCCCACCCCCACCTCCACACTTTTTAAAAAAGATTTATTTATTTGAGAGGCAGAGTTTTCAGAGAGAGAGAGGCAGAGAGAGACCTTCCATCTGCTGGTTCACTTCCTTGAATGGGCGCAATGACCAGGGCTGGGCCAGGTAGAAGTCTGGAGCTGAGAGCTTCTTCCAGGTCTCCCATGTGGGTACAGGGGCCCAATGCAAGCACTTGGGTCTTCATCCACTGCCCTCCCAGGCCATCCGCAGGAAGCTGGATCAGAATTGGAGCAGCTAGGACTTGAACCAGTGCCCATAGGGGATTCTGGCATCACAAGTGGAGGCTTAATCTGCTATGCCACAACACTGGCCCAAGGTAGTCTCTTGTTGACCTCACAAAACCTCATTCTAGTGTGATTTGTGTCTGAGTAGAACCAGTGAATGTGTTCAGTCCCTGGAAAGCAGCTGCAGGGACCATCTGATTCACTCATCTCCCCATCTCCTCATTATCACCCCCATGTACACCCACATGAGCACACTTTTTCTTAGGAAGAAACTAAGGCCTAGAACCTCCAACACTGTTTAAACTACTCCATGCTACCAGATAATAAGCCCTGAGTCAAATTAAGTGCTTAGCATTTCTCTTAACCTTTAAAGGATTATAAGCCCATCTCCCAGTGCCAGTAATTTTTGTCTTAACACCTATTTCACTGTTATGCCTCCTCATCAGAAATCAGAGCTTTAATTCAGTGGGAAAGAGGATGAGAGCCATTGCTCTAAAAACCCCTTGTCCTCCCACAAAATAGACTGGGATCTCCCTCAGTGGAGAAGACCACAGTTGGTCTCCTTTCCTTGAGTGTAATCTAGATCTGCAGACTGGAGAAGTGCCTGGGTGGGCAGGGCCAGTGATGCCTATTCTACCTCCTCTCAGGCAGGCATATGGCTGAGTTAGTGACTTGGGGTTGCCCTATGCCAAGTCTGTTTTCTAAAGCCAGCAGCTTGTTCCAGTGATCCCAGGCCCATTAGTCCACACGAGGTGATGGAGTGGGGGTTAGAGAGATCTACAGTGGGCCCCCGATCATGAAATTGCCATGAGAGCTGCAGGTGTCTGCGGCTGGAACAGTTGACTCCAGTTTTCTGGGGCAGCCTCTGTCAGTGCCCTAACCAACTGATTGTATTTAACATCCTTTGTAGAGCTGAGCTTATTGGCTGGGTGTCAGGTGGTTGGAGACCCATGCTGGATGCAGAAGACAGGAGGTGTGAGTCTCTCCTTCAGGACAGGTGTTTTATTAGAACACACGGATGGAGTCCATGAGTGCCCTTTTAAAGTAATGGAGAATCAAGGCTATGTGATTATAGCACAATTGTGTCAGGTACTTAAGGGCTAGGGTACAAAGAACAGGAGTGACCTCTATCTTTAGAGTTAGTGGATGAAGGCTTCCTGAAGGAGGTGAGTTTCTGAGCAGCTTTGGGACAGGTGGAACAGGAATTTGTAGGGAGCCTGTTGCTGGCTGTTGAAGAACCTCCCTCGCCCGCCCTTCTTTCTTCAGCGTCTGGCGGGGTTTCCTGAAGTCACCAGACAAGAATGTGGAGGGTAGGGATGCTCAGCCTGGGACACCCTGGGTCCCCTCCCCCTTTACAGTTGGTGACTTAGGCTCCTGTAACTTGATTTGCATCTACCTGCAGCTGTCTCAACTGAAGAAAAATCTACAGCCTCTGAGGGGCAGAAAAGGAATTGCAAAGAAGAGCAACTCACATTACCTCCACCAGCTACTCATTTTTATGGTTTAACCTCAGTGGTTTTAAAATCAAATACTAACTTTTCCCTGCCTCCCAGAACTTTCCTAACAATTTTGCTGTGAACCCCAGGAAAGGGAACTGATTTTTTTTTTTTTATAAATTCATTTATTTATTTGAAAGGTAGAGTTACCGAGAGGGAGAGACAGAGGAAAGTCTTTCATCTGCTGGTTCACTCTCCAAGTAGCCACAGCAGCTGGGACTGGGCCAGACGGAAGCCAGGAGCTTCATGTGGGTCTCCCACGTGGTTGCAGGGCCCCAAGCACTTGGGCCATCTTCTGCTGCTTTCCCACATGCATTAGCAGAGGGCTGGATCAGAAGTAGAGCAGGCAGGACTCAAACCGGCACCCATATGGGATGCCAGCACTTCAGGCAGCGGCTTAACCTGCTACACCACAATGCCAGCCCCAAGGGAACTGATTAAAAATCCACCATAATGAAGTAAATTAGATGAATCATCTGTACCAAACAACACACATTTTAAAAGCAAAATGAAGACTTTTTGGATCAGCCATTACTTAAGTTCACTGTCTTATGGTTTATCCTTTATTTGTGCCAATAATAAAAAATTAAATAGCAATTCTGTTTAGACTGGTTTAAAGCAGGGTACTTATATTTATTTATTTGACAGGTAGAGTTATAGACAATGAGAGAGACAGAGAGAAAGGTCTTCCCTCGGTTGGTTTACCCCCCAAATGGCTGCTATGTTTGGCGCTGCGCCGATCCAAAGCCAAGAGCCAGGTCCTTCCTCCTGGTCTCCCATGCGGGTGCAGGGGCCCAAGCACTTGGGCCGTCCTCCACTGCCTTCCCTGGCCACAGCAGAGAGCTGGACTGGAAGAGGAGCAACCGGGACTAGAACCCGGAGCCCATATGGGATGCCGACACCTGCAGGCGGAGGATTAATCAAGTGAGCCACGGCGCCGGCCCTAAAGCAGGGTACTTATAAAGCCTTGCTCTAAGGAAGCCTAGTCTTTTTTTTTTTTTTTTTTAAGATTTTATTTATTTGAGAGGTAGAGTTATAGACAGTGAGAGGGAGAGACAGAGAGAAAGGTCTTCCTTCTGTTGGTTTACTCCCCAAATGGCCATGATGACCAGAGCTGTGCCGATCCGAAGCCAGGAACTTCTTCCTGGTCTCCCATGTGGGTGCAGAGGCCCAAGCATTTGGGCCATCTTCTACTGCTTTCCCAGGTCATAGCAGAGAGCTGGATTAGAAGAGGAGCAGCCAGGACTAGAACTGACGCCCATATGGAATGCCAGCAATACAGGTGGAGGATTAACCTACTGCGCCATGGCACCGGCCCCAAAGGAAGCCTAGTCTTGTGAAAGTTTGCAATTAAGGAATTATCATCACCTTCGTGAGGATTTCCTTCAGAACACATTTACTTATGTTTTCAGGAAAAATTAGGTAAAACAAGGTACACCTGTAGAGTAATTTAAGGCTAACTACTTAGTTGTTGTAAAAAGTACAAAGCTTTGTCTTCTCCTTTAATCATGAAAACTGAGACTTAGCAGCCTTGACTGCCTTGTCCAGTCACACAGGGCTTGATGTGAAAAGGAAGATGGCTCATTCCACAGACTGAGGCTCTCTCCATCCGGCCCCCCCAAGTCTTTGGCCCTGTGACAGATGTTCATTCTTCATCTTGTGAATTCTAGTCTCTGCTCCTCTTAATCTCCTTTGCCCTTTGTTAAAACCGGAAATTCACATGAAACCGGAAACTCTCCATCTTGTGGACATCACTCGTGCAGACACTGAATTGCTTCTGGATCATTGTTGGTGATGGCATCTGTGACTGTTTTCCAGCAGAAGTGAATTTGGCCATGGCCTGCCCCTCCCTTTTTCTATAGGGGAAATCTTGCTATTCCTGGTTGTGAATTGGGTTCCGCCTGAGCCCTCTCTGAGTGCAAAGACTTGTTACACTTAAGGAAAGTTGTGAGGGACAAAGAATTATGCACGGTTAGAACAAACGACGTGAGACAGTTTGCCTCAGCTGCTTCATTGAAGGAATGATGAAGCCAAGGTGCAGAGAAAGATAGCACTTTGCTGTGGGGCACATCTGAGTCCATGTCTTGATTGTGCCATCTAATAGCTGTGTTACCCTGGGCAACTTGCTTCAGCAATGGCTGAATCTCATTTTCCTTATCTGCCAAGGAAAAATACCAGTGTTATCTCCAAAAGTTGTTGAAAGGATTAAATGAATTCCATCACCGTATTGGGTGCTTATTGTGTATAATTTTCTTCTGTCTTTTCGGTACAGAAAGATAGGGTCAGACTGGTCTAGAGCCCAGATGTCTTAACTGTCAGCCTTGCCCTCATGCCACCATGGCCTGTCCCCTCCCTCCCTCCTGCTGTGGTAGCCTCAGTGACTTCCCCTCCTGTAGGTTTTGCCCCACCACCAGCTGGATCAGTGCTCTTCCTCAAACTTGCTTTGATTATGTTGTCTGGAGTTAGACAGCTAGTGAACAGCAGAATTAGCACCACTCTCCAGGCCTCCCGTTTCCCTCTTGCTTCCTATCGAAGGTAACAGTCTGGTGGAAGACACTTTGCCAAAGGCAAATGAATACGGACTACACATGATAATGAGTGGTGGACCATCTGGGTCAGAACAGATCTGTAACACGCTGGCATCTATGTAAATAACTCCAAATTCATTTACTTTGTGTTGCAAGGCAGGACTTGAGGGTGTCTCACTTCAGGTCTTAGAATAAGAACAGCAACCATTTTGAATACACTGCTGTCTCCCAGGCATTGTGCTGGATACTTTACTTACATTACAGCAGTTCTTATAATGGCCCTGCAGGGTAGGGAGCAGTATCCAAGTTTGTGATGAGGAAACTGAGGTTCACAGAAAACAAGTAATTTTCCCTAAGTCATAAGAGATGGTAAGAGGTAGAGCCAGGTTGCAAACCCATTCTGACTCCACTGCACTGCTCTTCAATACCAAAGTGGATTCCTGGGCATAGCCAGGCATTGAGCTTTTCCTAAGGAGTCTGCGGCAAACAGTAAAGCCGATGTGTGTCTGGGCTGCACCTGCGCTGATAGAGCCTGGGAGACCAGTGGGGTGTTGAGTTCTGAGTGAAGACAAAGTGCACAGCTCAGAGCAACGAAGGCTGTGGGGTGCAGTTTGCCCTCAGGCAGAGATGGAGTTGGCTTCCACGGCAGCTCGAGGGAGAAAATCGACTGCCATGTGAGAGGTGCTTGGCAGAAATGCTCCCATGTACCACTGGTTGCCAGGGAGGTGGGGAGTCACGGGCTGGGTGACTCTGGGCAGCTTCTAGTTTCCCCCAGTGGCCCCACTGTCAGAGAAGAGGGTAGAGCACGATACAACCATGACTGGAAGATGCCAGACCAGAGCTGTCCATAGAGACAGTATACAAGCCACGTATGTTCTTTAAAATTTTCTAGTAACCATGTTAAAAATAGTAAAAAAAAAAAAAAAAAAAAAAAAGTGATATTTAAAATATTATTTCAATATAAGAAGTTGTTTTACTTTTTTGGGGGGGTGGTGTTAAGCATTTGAAATCTGCTGTGAATTTTATACTTAGAGTGTTTTATATTTTAGTTCAAACCAGCCATGGTTTGTGTACTCTTAGCTCCAAGGCTTTAAAGCTCCCCGTTAGTGCTGGGCTGCTGCCCCACTCAGCAGCAGACGCTCCTCCCTCACTCCCCCTTCCTGGTGTTTTCCAGTGGCAGCACTCTCCAGGTGCATTGCCATCTTGGCCCCACCTGGGCTCTGGGCCTCCGTCCTTTGCTCTTCCAGCCTGCCCCTGTCACTGTAGACAGACCTGTCTGTTTAAATGTTAGATCTGAACCTCCCACTCCTACAAAGCTGCCTTCAGCTCTGCGTCCTTAGGAAATAGCGTTCATAATCCTTGGACAATGCTTAGGCCCTTCCCCAGCCTTCTGTTATTATGCTTCCTGACATTGATACGTTGCTTCAGTTCTTGCAGAGGCGTTTAAAAAGGCCACTTAATTCTCACCGCTGCTCTCTGGGGCAGGTAGGGCAGGGCAGGTGAATTATCCACATGTTTTAGGTAGAGAAACTGACACTCGGAAAATTTGAGTTTCCTAAGATCAATAAGTGCCTAATAAGTGGCAGCACCAGGATGGAACCTGCATCTTTTCCATTTAATCTCTTGTTACATTCCTGCTGTTGAATCCATCCCCTTTTCTCCCTTGTGTTACACTGGCAGCCTTCCCCGAGTTGCTGTGTCCCCAGCCTGCGTCTGTGCCTCTCCTTCCACTGTTTCCTCCCCCTAGAAAGTCCTGCCACGGCAGAGCTACCCATCCACAGCCCACCCTTCTTCCTCTTTCCAAATCCACTTAGCTACCAACATGCATGCATTTTCTTAGTGAATGCTTCACTGTTTTATGTACAAAATTGAATTCTACAAATCTGGGAGAGTGAAGAATTTAGAAGCTTAACAGTTCTTACAGAAGGCTGATGTTACTCTCTGCTATAAGTTTATGGAGAGGCTAACGCCTTCCTGCTTGCTTTAGTCTTTGTAAAGCTGAAATTGTGAGTTTAATCCTGATTTATATTCATTATGGAAGTCACTCAAAACTTTAACTGCTTTGATGAATATATGCTTAATGATACTTTGATGTCTGAATTTCTATCACGTGTTACCTGATTATATCTTCCAACACACATCTTTAAATATCTACTATATGCTCTGTTCTGGAGCTGCTTTGTGCTCTAGACAATGAAAGACATGAAGTTTATCTTTAAACAGGGGAAGCAGATGTTAAGCTATCAAAAAAAGCACTTGGGTCTGGTGTTGTGACACAGCAGGTTAAGCTGCTGCTTGAGTCCC